>NC_041397.2:172942429-173248679 GCF_900747795.2 Erpetoichthys calabaricus
CCAAATCTCAATAGTTCCTTGAGATGTACACTATATTTTTCCAAACACTGGTAATAACTTGCCAGTTTATCTTGTGCTGTTGATTTATATAAGGCTGTAAAACTTACTAGCTTAGAATAGATTGATGGGTAACAATGTAGCATTTTATGTCAACTTGCACCTCCTAGTACTTACTTGTCAGACTGATTGTCAGCTGAGGTGTTTCTATTGAGGGCTCCTGTTTGAGTCCAAGAAGGTGCTGTAAGTTGTTTGACCAGTTTACGATGGCCTGGGTGGTGGTGGTGTGCAGTGGGCTAACTTTGCATCCAAGCATGGTTTCTGTTTAATACCGATCACTGCCTTAGCCTCCATAAGATGCATACCAGGATAAGACTATATTGGATAGCTGAATGATTGAGTTCACCCAGCTAGTAGCTAACAAATGTATCTATGTAATCCAAATTTTTATTTAAAAAACAATAGGATGCTTTCTGTAGACAGGAGAGTTTAGTCTACACTTCCAACCCCCTGTCTGTAAAAATGTGCTTCTTTTCTAAGCATTAAGCAAGCTTGACCTTGGTGTTCTCCACATGCATAGGTTTTGTTGAACATTGTCTGACTATTTGGGTCTTTAGCACTTTGACGTCATCATATACTCTCAAAGGAGCCTACAAGTGCATAAGTAGCATATTCTATACGTGTATATCATTTGTGCACACAGGCAATGTGGACTGCTGACTAAGTCAAAGGACTTTAAATGCCCAGTTTGCCTGCAATTAATTGTTTATCCTTATGAAAGTCTATCACGACACCGTGATCTGATAGTGACAAAACAAAAGTGGCAAAGTTCTGTACACATACTGTAAATAACCTCTGTTTATGTTTAATGCTAAAAAACTGAGCTATATAAAATAAAAGTTTATGTTCTCATTTTAGATTACTGATATACTAATTACTGCTTTTATTGTGCTATTTCTTTAAAGCATCTCTCTTTGAATAACCATGTATGTGTTGTGACAAGTGTGCCCAAGAGAGGCAGGAACTATTACATTTCAGGAGGGCAATTTTAAAGCAAGGACAGGAGGAGAAATGTTTTTTCCCCCATATAAAAGTATTTTTTCAATTGTAGACTAATTGTAAATGTCACGTATGCAACCACTTGAGAGAAATCATCATTGATGCCATTTTATACTTTTAACTGCTCTAATTATTAGCATTTAGGACTTTGATCCCAGATGGGATAAAGCAAGGTGGAAGAAGAAACCATAACATATCCGAGTGGTATTCCATTTAGAAGGTCATATTAGCAAGCAATTAAACAAATTAATCATTTCTGCCATCTAAGTGTTTTACGCACACTAATTACCTTTCAGGTTTGTGTGACACTAATGCTGATCCCAGCTAACTACACGTGCCAGGAAGTAGTACACCATCTGCAAACCCTTCCTACCTAAAAAAATCCTTTAAATTGGACCTTGCACTTCCGAGAGATACTCATTCACTCACAGAAAACAATGATTTTGAGACTTACTGTAAATTAGGCCAATTTTTGGATCAAAAAGAATACTATTCGTTGGTGGTCAATAAATTGTAGTGTCCCCTGTTTGGATATCGGCATTAATTACATTTTTAAAAAAATGTTTCATACGAACATGTGCACGGTGCACCCTCCACAGCACAAGGAAAGGCAATGCTTATAGATAAAGTTCCCTGGAACATGCCCTGAACATGAATTCAAGATTTTATACCCTCAGCAGGACATATCTAATTGTGAACAGTAGGGAAATTATGTTGCACTGACCTAACACATGCAATGGTTTTGAAAGTATGCAATTTCAAGCAATAAAGCAACTGGGTGCTCTTTCCTGCTGATCTCTTCCCCCAGCTAAAATGAGAAAAGTATACATGCTATAATTTAATAGCCTTTTTCTAAAATACTGCATTTTTGTATAGCCTTGTGTATTATGCCTTTTCTGCATTTAGATATTAAACAGTACAACTTAACATACCTTACTTTCTGTGCTATCCACCATTTCAAAGAAGTTTGTTGCATGATGAATTCTCTGACCTCTATTTTAACTGCTTTTGCTGAGTTTAAACATTTTTTTTCCTTTAAGCACTGTTATTTACTCTACCATGTGGTGAACTTGTTTTGCATTTATGAATTAACTGTTTGCTTCTCCTGTCAGCTTTGGGAGCAGTGCTGTACCCTTGATGTGATTGTGAGATGTAAAACTTTCTTTTGTTTATTTTACCATTTTTTATTTATGCTATAAGTGAAACCTAGAGGCTGACTTGTAACTAAAAGAAGGGCTTACTTGTTTCCTTTTGTGTGAAAATCTCTTGCTTGCCCATTGTCTCTTCTCTGGGTACTTGTTTGACTGACATGGCTTATTGGACTATAACAAGCGTAACTCTCCTTCCTTTGTTGGGAGACAATTCTCCCACAAATCCTGAACAGTGTGCATTCTTGCCAACACACTATTGGGTGTGCATTGGGACTGAAAGAATTGCTGAAGCCTGCTACTTCATCCCCTCCCCAATTTCTTTCTCCCTCTTTTTTCTTCTGTGAAATGAACACTTCAGCAGGCCGGAAACATTTAATCTGCTTCTTTTGATGAAAATTAATTGAAACTTGTCCACTTGCCGCCTTCTTGCTAGTGCTCGCCATACCGGTTGCATGAATTTCTGTTCATGTCTGTTTCCTCTCCGTTTTGCACTCTGCTCATACTGTCACTTCAGATGGAAGGTACTGCTTTAGTTAATGTTACATAAGTACCATTAGCGTTTACAGACACAGAGTAATTGACAGCTGTAAGTGTTCATATTCTTCAAACTACAGACCCTATAATAATGTCACAATAGCAAAGCAAAGGCACCCCTCGTTGTCAGGCATTAGGACTGTGGTTTACACTGTAATGCAGTGGGCTTACTGTGCGTCGTAGACAGACCATAGCAAATAAACATTTAATTAAACCTGCAGTGATCCGTATTCTCTGGCCAGTAAAGATGTCCTGGTAATTTTTTTTTTTTTTTTATCATCACTCAAAAGGTCTCTAATAGCCCTTTAAATCTACGGGCCTCTTAAGTGTTCACCGTGCACATATACCTCCGTATACCAGTGTCATTTGACTTGGGTAGTGACATCCTGTAGGTCACGTGATGATCAGTAAATGTTTTACTTCCAGAAAAATTCTCTAGTTATTTACTTAGCAGTCCACAGTCAATGTGGGAAAAAGAGTAATAAAAAAAATCAATTAAGTATCATAAAACTCCTATTTTTGTACATACAGATGAGACATTATATAGATATATAATGTGTGTATATATATATATATATATATATATATATATATATATATATATATATATATATATATATATAAATAAAATAATGTGTGTATGTATTTTTACATACATATATATTTTATATATACATACATATATATATATATATATATATACATACATGTGTGTGTGTGCGCGCGCGCGCGCGCGCGTGTGTGTATTTATATAATATCTAGCTTTGTTTCTATTGGTTGAAATTTTATGCTAAGCTCTTAGCGTTAGTTTTTATGTTGCCATAGCAGCCTTACTCCTGCAGGGTTGTGACCTCTGATGATTACAGTACAAAGCTTATTGGGTCTTGAAAACCCCTTTGAAGATGAAAAGTCTTTGATGGTTTATATTTATGCAAATCTCTTAGATATGATTTATCCAACTGAGATTGAATGGAGAGATGATTAAAATTCCCTTTTTTTCCTGAATCCTTCAATGAATGAATATTCTTTGAGTTACAATAAGCATGTGTGTGGGATGATTTTGCTATTATTTACAAAAATAGCTTTTACTTACCTGTGGTTATTTTTATCTCTGTAAAATCCTGCTTGTTTAGTAAGAAAAGGGAAAAAAAAAAAGATTTCCACTCTGTATATTTTTTCTTTTTTCTTTTCTTTTTCTTTCTTTTTTTTAACTTGCTTTGAAAGGAAATATCCGAGACAGGGAGCTTTTGTGTGTTTCCAGATGATAGATTTTGGAATTTGGGCAACCCCACTGACAGCTCATAGCTAGCTGTGAACTGGTCTCTTGGAAAAAATTGGAATGCTTTGGTCTTCAAAGAACTAAACTTCATTTTAAAGCCTTCTTAGGTAAGCTAAAATAGTGAAGGAATCATACAGAATAAAGAGTATAAGAAGAGACTTATTAAACACTGCATCTACTGTTTGTCCTGTAAAGCTGTATTATACCAAAGTGAAATAAACTAGCAGGTGGATTTCACACTTCTGTTTATTTATTTATTTGTTCGTTCGTTCGTTTGGGGATTACTCCTTTTTCAAGTGTCTATGCTCCACCTCCATTTGTAATAAAATTTAGGGACAAAGCACAACAAAGTCCGCAGTATGTGCATGTCTGGCTGCATACTTGTGTATACGTCTACCCCTATTCTAAACAGGTCTTTATTATGGATCATAAAACCTTCTGCTGTTAAATTTCTTAATAAAATCACTGCAGCTTTGAAACTCTTTTGCTTCTAACTGTGGATTTCATGAGATCCATGCCATACGTTTGTTAATATTCTATCTTCTCCTTCCATCTGATACTGTACAAACTAGTTTTCTGTCTCCAAATTCAGGGTCTAGTTAAAGTATAATTCAGGTTTCATTATCAGAGAGTATTTACTATTTATCCTTAACTAGAATAAGCGGCTTTAAAAATGCTAAGGTATGTTTTTTATCACTCAGCACCCTCTATTAGTTCCAGAATTACCATATTTATACACAACAACATCACACAAATGGTCTCATTAACTGCCTAAAATTATATATAAAATTTGTTACATGTTTTATGAAAAAAATTATTTTGTAATCTAACAAATACAAATTAATAGACATTTCAGTTATCTATCTAGTCTGTCAGTCATTTTCCTAGGAAGCACACCAACAAAATGCCACAAAGTGAGCCAAAAGTATGAAACGTTGAAAGCTAATTAGTTGTGAAAAAGTAAACCCTTAGTAAAGCCACAAAGAAGTAGCTGAATCATAGTTTAGTGGAACAAAAATAATAACAATATTTAGAACACATGCATAAGCCTGAAGCAGAATGCAAGTCCCAGATGTGAAAGGCAGGTTTGTTGTGTTTATAATCACATGTTTTCCGTGTTTTCTCTTACAGTTTGTGGACAGAATTATGTATTACCTAAAGGGAAGAACCATAACTGAAGCCATGCAGTTAATCACATTTGTGGAAACCGCACAGGGACTGCTCAATTTTAAGGTAATAAATTCCTAATATTACGTTTTTACTGTTAGCTGAATGAGGCAGTTGGTTTCAAGTTCAGTTTTTCTTTGAGCTGCCCAATCCAGCTGTTATAAAGTCCAACCTACAAGTAAACGCAACATTGTGACATATTTGTTTAGTTATAAAATATTAAATCATGTGAAATCAATTATATTGTTTTGCCCCATCACGCTCTTAGAGTGAAAAAGATTCCTATCGTAAACATATTTGATTTGACGCAAGTGAATGTTCATCCTGTTTGTATATCATAGCAAACTCTTACTTTGTATTTCAGTTTATCCTAGTGTGGGATTTATGTGTGCAGATATTGTTCTCATAATTAAAAATTATGTATGGAGACATACATTCAAGGTTGCTATTTCAGGAGGTTATAGCTACTAAAATAATTTATTTTCTTTCACTTGGAATATTTTCTTGAGGACAGAAGGAAAAAGGAGTATGTGCCATCTCTATTCTTTTTGTTTTTGTTTGTTGTGTTGTTCTGAAGACCTCTGTTCAGCTTTGGCAAGGCTGAGTCCGGAGCTTTGACAGGAAAATATCGCTGTGTCACAGCAAGAAGTGAAATTAATTTGGAACCTGACAAAAGCATCAGACAAAATCCAACTGCTCAGACTCTGACACAATGCCATATCAAATTCCAAACTTTCTTTACAAAGAGTTGTTTTGCAGTGCTGTGTACCACAGGGATACTTCTCCAAGATGAACAAGCGACAAGCATAGACAGCTTTCAGTAAATAATGCAGAAAGGTAATGTGCAGAGTGTAAGGTGTAACATAGGGTACCATGTAGTATAGGCACCCAAAATAATTATATTAAAGCTTCTCTTCAAGTTTAATGTTTGTACTGTTTTGCTGTAAAGACCAGGTATGTTTGAGCAGAAGGTTGTGCTAATGATTACAGTGCTTGAAAAGATATGTATATTGATGCTGTACACTTCAGATTTGATTGCACTATTTATTCCACAATAATCTTATTATGTATTTACTTCTGTTATCTGATTGCATGTTTCTTTATCTTAAAGGCTGTCTGTCAGGAAATTCAACACCTGGGACCAAAGGCTGGCCTTCATCATGATGGAGTTGTGTTTGGCTCGGATGATTTTTGTGCAAGCATAGGTCACTTTGTTCATTTCCCTTCTCTTCTCCATAGATATGTATATTTTAATGCTCATTGTTCAATTTTTATTATACTAAATGTAAATATTAGTGATTTAACAAAACATTTAAAGTACAAAATTCTCCCTTTCTACAGATTACAGACTGCAATTTTCTGCAGATCCTTTTAATATAAGATTTATGAATTCCCATTTTAAAGTGAATGCATATGCTTATATTATATTTCAATTTTTCAGTTTAATTAAACATATTTCTACTTAACAGCCAAGCATGCAATAATATAATAATAATAACTATGAATAACTATTATGTATGATGGAAATAAGTATAACAAAAATATAAAACATAAAGCTGAAATATAAACAGAGATAAATATAAAGAAACTCCTTATGATTATTTGCCAACTAATTAATTGGGTGCAAAAAGCTGCCAAGTTGTAAAGCCTCCTTTAAGTGTTTTGTTTATAAATATATTTTATATGTGAACTACCAATAAGTACTCAGTAATAGGTACTGCAAAACAAAAGTCTGTATCTGTGTTTGTACCAAAACTGTGTGGCTTTAAATTCATCCTGGAATATCAGCTCATAAACTGACCCATAATACACTTACTATTTCTACATAATTTTGTATCAGTTTTCTTGTACTTCAAAAAATACTTCTTAGTGTATTTCCTATAGGACCAATGATTGTATGAGCAGGTTTATTTCAAATTTAAAAAGTTAACATTGTCATTTATTTGCTGGCGAGATGGACAGATAACATTATGTATTTTAATAACCCTTTCATATGATACTGCACACATTATTCACCAACGACATGATACGCCATTCTAACTGTAACCTCCGCTTAAATGTATTGTCAGCTATGTATTACAAGTTTCTTGTCGTAATATTCTCTTCTCCTAAAAAAAAATCTTTTCCTACCATCCTAGGTGCTACAAGAACAAAGGATGCCACTGAGCTTCTGTATGCCAGGCAGAAAGTTGTTGTTATAGCCAAAGCCTTTGGCCTGCAAGCTATTGACCTTGTTTACATCGATTACCAGGACAATGAGGGACTTCGCAGGCAGTCAAGAGAGGGCGCACTTATGGGCTTTACAGGTACCATCTGTTTACTAAATTCTATAGCCCTCTGCATAAGACCTGCTAAATGGCAGAATAATCGGAAACATCAACACCACTTTCATCCACGGATTTAATTTTGTTATGAAAGAATAAGTGCATTAAATTTAACAATACATGCACTTTATTTTTGCATTATAGTCCATTATATTCTCACATCTTTAAATATTAACCTTTTACTGATGACATTTCTTTCTTTAACAGAATGCTTCCTTTTAAACACTGTAGTGATCAGTGTTACTCAATTCATGTTGTGTCATTTCAGCAGTCATACATAGAAATGTGGATTTGTGCATAACATGGGGGCTGACGTTCACCAGAAATCATCACTATAGGCACATTGGAAAAAGACAGCATACCATCTGCGCTGAATATTACAAATGTATTTTTAATGTTAATCAAAGCCAAGTTCATTGTATACTTGCTGTGCTGATTTTATTTGCAGATTTGTTGTTTCCCCCTTTTATAAAAGCAATTCAGCCTATACACAGTTTTTATCTATTGGTTTAGTATGGTTTATGCTTGAAATGCTGGTAATGTGGTTATATTCAGCTAAAAACAAAAAAAAATATCCATGTGATACCATTTAACTTTCATTACTTTTTTTAAATGAAATAAGTAGATTTTTTTTTTTTAATATCATGAACATATATAAGCTTATTATTAGCTATAAATCTAACCTAAACTGTCCTAGGATTTATTGTAATCTAATGTATTTCCTTTATTGTATTTGTGTTGCCAATGTATATGGTTTGCTTCTTTATCTGTTATGACAAGTGCTGGGTGCACACATTAGAGGCATATTTCAAATATCATTTCTGCAAAACATAAATAAAATGATCAGAGTATCTAAACTAAGAAAGAACCAAAAAAAAAGCCTTCTCCGTGTCACTTCAAGCAGTTTCACTCCCGTCAGTTTCCTATATGAACTCCTTAATTAATATGTGCATGACCAGCTTTACCTCTGTTTATACATATATGTGGACATTCATTGCAATCTTATGCAGTATTTCATATACACACACTGTATACTGTATATACACCATATATATGCACACGCGCACACACACACAGTATACTGATTATAATATATATATATATATATATATATATATATATATATATATATAGACACACATTTTATTTTACAATAAATGTACTATTTACATAAATACCATCTAAAACAGTGTATGCAAAACTGTATAAACAAGAACCCAGTGACTTGCTTAGCATCGTCCAATAATGAGTCGATGGCGGTGAGTGAACCTGCAGTCTTGTGGCTTCCAAAGCAGCTTCTTTACCTTTAAAATTGTGCTGCCTGGCATGATAAAGGTTTGCACGTAATGCAGGGCCATTTTTAATTCCCAATGTTATCATTGAATACCTGCATTAAAATATAAAATTTAACAAGTCTATTCAAGTAAAGTAATACACGTATGCGTAAAACACAAACAAAACTTGGGTACATTTTTTTTTTTTTTAGAAATTAAAATTTAGTCAAGTAGTTTTGAACTGGTCATTTAACGAAACAAACAGGAAATACCAGGTTAAAGTGCCAGGTTAAGAAACTGTTAGATACAGAAATTAGAGGACCTGAAAGCAGTTTTCCGAGAAATCCGAAAAGCCCAAACAAATTCATTTCACCTGACTTGCAAAGGCAATGAGTTTGGAACATGAAAGATTTTGTTTATGAAGGTGAATGCTGGAATTTAGCTGAGGAAAAGCAGAAACAATTGGCACACAGTAAACAGGGAGCTTTATTGATCATTGACTTAAAACTGATTCATTAATTCGCAGACCAAGTTCTTACGCTAGGGAATTGGGTAATAAAGGAAAAAGAAGAAAAAGAAAGGCTGAATTGCTATAATGGTTCATTCCCATTCTGCACAGCACATTGAAAAGCTGTGGATTAAAAGATTAACGTTAAGGGCTCTGTGCTGCATGAGCTAAGTTGGTAGCTATTAGTACTAGTACCCTACTTAAGCAATAATACCCTCTAGAGCAAGTATTACCTGCTAGATAATTGACTCTGGAGATGGCTGAACATCTTAAACATAAGGTGAAGTAGCACAACAAAGACTGTCATTTAATAGAACTTGTCCACTGTAAAGAGTAAGGAGGAGACACAACACGTCTGAGGCCGCTTTTCTTTCATTGATTCTTTTGAGATGCTTTAAGCTTCTGTTTAATGAGTAGGTACCGATTACTTGCCTCTGTGATCATTTCTCTGCATAATTATTCATAATAATTATCATTGCTTTAAGCATCTTATTTAGTTTATTTTATAATAATGTACTAAAAATGTATTGTCTGTTGTCTTGAGGAAAGCTTAATGAGAAGAAAAGAATTGATGACATTTACGTCACTGATGGAGATGAAACTGCTTATTTTATAGTAAAAAGAATTAGGCACCAATTAGAGTAAATGCAGAGCAAAGTGACATTCCACAAGTTCGTGGCCACTTCATTCCATGTGGAAGAAGCTGATGTCTTGTTTATAACAGTGTGACACATCTACCTTGTAGTAATAATGTTTACATTTACACAAAACCTCTTATTCCCAAAGGGACTCCAAAGCACTTTGGGGAGTGTGAACTTTACACCAACACCAGCTGATGCGGAATCATTTAGAACAGGACCTCTGTCTTTAGCCCAATGAGGTTAACTGATTTGCTCAAGGTCACCCAGGGAGTCAGCACTGAAGCCAGGATGCAGCTAGAAATCCCCTGATGTCAGACCCTTTTTTTGTTTAATGGTTGGGCCACTCGTTTCTCTAAAAGGTTGCATTTTTCTTTTAGAAAGCACTTGCATTAGGAAAGCGTGCCAGACCTAATGGATTTTGTATCGTCAGGTTCGGATTGCTGTAATATTAAATCTCATCTCTTATCAGCAATAATCTTAAGTGTAGAACAAGTGCAAATAATGAAACAGTAGCTGACTGAATTCTACCTGAAAAATGATAAAACCTTTGGATGGGTTTACTTGTTGGAGAACCGTTGTTGTGTTCCTGCGCAAAAAACTTGCGTGTAACCTGAGGGAGCAATTAAACAATAGGATTTGTGCCGTTGTACCCCTGCTCTTTTTCAAATTGTTTCTTTCTTTTTCTGATTGTAATTTAAAACTCTTGCATTGTTTAAAAATGATTTTCTGAATTTAATGAAATGTTAAATTTATATAGTGGTAAAGCAAATCTGATACAAATCTTTAGCAGAAAAGTTTAATGCAGTGCTACAATCTGCATTGTTTTGTGTTGAATACTGAATATTATTTTGTAGATTAAAAGTAAACTATACAGTATTGCTGTCCAGATTATTTATAATGACTTTCATTACGATCAAATGTAGGCATTGCACCTTATAAACCCGGCACCCAGTGTGCTGAATAAAATGACAAGAAAAAACCATATTAAGAAAGCTGAATTTTGAACTCTTCTCATTTAAACTATAAATGCTGTGAGATTATTAATATCTAAAGGAGAGGCAGTCTCATATTTGGTGCAATTCACTATATACATATCTCTTGAAATATTATGTTTAACAGGCAATATGTTTTTGTTGACATCTTGTTACACAAAACAACAATTGCCAATAATCCAAAGGTTTAGTAACAGACTAAAAACTGGATAAATGATGAAGATAACCAGGTTTTACTCTCTTCTAGTATGTTCTACCACAAAAAAAAAAGAAAAAGTGACAATACCTTATGTGCACCTGTGGGACTTGACAGGTATTGATCTAAAACAAGAGCTACCAAATGGTACTGTAAAAACAGGATTTCATGGTCATACATTATAATGACTTCCAATTTTTCACCCTTCTGGTTGTTCATTAATCCAAGCAGTTCAAATATAAAATAATTGTGGCAATTCAGCATGACATCTATATTTTTATGCGGTGATTTTTGAATCATCAGCAGCTTATTTTATACTCCGTCAATGCAAATAACAGTGAGGAATCGAGTTTAAAACTGCTTCAGACTTCTCAAAGAGCTTGCTGCAAGTGTCTGTGTAAATTACCTGAGAGGAAAAAAATTGCTTCAATATTAATAACTTACTAAAAATGGAAATCGTCTCCAAGTTCATTTTTGTAAAAGTGTTGTACTGTATATTGGATCTACTGTGGTGTGTAAGCCGCTGCTTTTGTGCTGCATATACACATGCAGGTATTATCACTATTTCCATCTACTCATTTTCTTTATTCTTTCTTATTTTAGATCATGGAATATATATATATATATATATATATATTATATATATTATATATATATATATATATATATATTAAAAAAGTGATGCCCAGTATTTCTGTAATCTATATTCAGATGGGGTGAAAAGAATTTGAGTAAACTATTTGCATTGCTGTTATGTGAAGATGAATATTTGTTTTTTGTCCTTTGCTTTCTGGGTAATCGTTCCTTGTTGCAATACAAATGCTTTTGTAACAGGAAATGTTAAGTCACGTCAGGTAAGCTCATTCGGAATCTGAGCTCGATGAAGTTGAAATATTCCTAACCAAATAAACACAAAAGACTGGTAGTGCTTTTATGTTTTTATGTCTACCTTTTTAACTCACATTTACATAAAATGCGGACCTACGTACACTTTAGATATAAAAGAGCCTCCAGTGAAAGCGTAACACATCATATATTATTTATCAAGAACTTTAACGAAAAAAATATAATTTATTTGTTTCGAATCTTTCCTCTTTTATATTACAAGCTTAGCAGTTTTAGTTTGGCCATTGATGTCAATAGTTTAAAGTCAGTTTTTAGTGCTTAACATAATTATATTGGCTCACTGCATTAAAAACAAAAAAGTCTTTTTACACACACTGAGAATTCAGGTAAAGTATATAAAAAATGTTCTCGCCAGCCCCAATTTTTTTTTTTTTTTAGCTTCTTCTTGCCATCCCAGGCCTTGCATTATTAATGATGCCTGGGTGAATAAGTTTGTTTCTAGAACTGAGCACAATTTCAAATAACACAAAGTCCCTGTTACACCCATTAAATTCCCCAAATGTTTGTAGTGACAAGCTATCACATAAGTTATCAAATTACCATTCAGCTCTCTGCTGCATACAAACGTCTGCATCACTGGATGCTCTTCACAGGTTTTTACTGGCCACTTACAGGAGCCACTTGTTTGTACCGACTCCTGTTTTGTTGAAAGTAGTAGAGTAAAAAAATGTTTCTGTTTGTAAACTTTTGCCTCTAATTTGATCAAATGATAAATGTACCATTTGTTTGTTTTTTTAACTATATCTAGATAGGGTGATTTGCACAATTGCAGGTAACTTTCAAGCGTAATTTAATAAACATGTCCATTAAACTATGTCGCAGGAGTTTTTTCAAACCTAAACCCTACTGCCTCTCCTTTGAGTTCTTAATCTTCCGTGTGTTTAACAGACTTTTAATTCCTTTTAGGCAAGCAGGTGATTCATCCCAATCAAGTCCAAGTCGTCCAAGAGGAATTCTCCCCGAGTGCGGAGAGAGTGAAATGGGCCCGGGAACTCATAAGTGCCTTTGATGAGCAGCAGAAGCTGGGAAAGGTAAACTTGGCAGTTCTTATTCAGCAGATGCTTGTAATGTTGATGTGGTCTGCCCATTGATTACTTTATTGGCTTATTTATTTGCTTTTGTTTGTTTGTTTATATATTCCCCAAATGCCAGAGCTGTTTTTGCAGCAGTACCTGTGACAAGCATTACTGAGTGGGCTTACAAGTGAAAAGTTGCCATATGATGCTGGTCGGCATGGGGCAGTGCATTAAAATCTGTCAAATGAAAATATCCGGCATTTTGAGAAGAAACTGCAGTTTAATGTTCTGAGATTTTATTGATGGAAAAGCAAATTAAGAGCAGAATATTATTGTTCCTAATTTAGTGCATCATTGAATCTTCTGTTTTCTGCGCTGTGGGTTGTTTCTGTTTAGATGCTACAGTGGTGATACACAATCTGCCTACACCTTCCTGCCAGTAATTCTTACATTAGGTATGGCCTGGAGGAAGAATTGCAGTAAGAGCACTACTGGCAGTTCATTATTTTAAAGGTTACCCTGAAAGACACTTTTCAGGTCTCGGTAATAACTCAGTAAACAGGAGTTTGACAACAGAGATGTTTTTTTTTTTTTTGTCAGAATGAAATTACTCGAGCTTCAGAAAATGGTTATCAGAAAGATTATGCACAATTTTATTTGTGCTGTATTCTGATCTCTGCATTTTCTCATAGAGCACAAATTGGCTAAAATGAGGCTGAATTTGGAATTTTTACAGAATCTCCAAGGCACCTTCACGATTAATGAGCAAACTGTTGAATCCAGAAGCGAAAATTTAATTTCAGTCCTCACCGAAACAGCATTCAGCAGAACTAGCAAGCTGTTTACCTTGAGGTTCTCAGCTTATTTTGTAGTTCGTGGTAGAGCGGAGGTGTTAGGGAAGGGCCAAGTCGGTGTGAATCTCCGAAAAGACAAAAGTACATGAAAGATAACTCAACAGAGAAAGGGAGAAGGCAGCTCAACAGCTTTGTCCTTTATTTTTGTTTTGCCAGTCATTTGTTTTGTTTTTTTTTCTCTCTATATTCACATGCACATGGCCTGCCGTGCACTGCCATCTTGCCTTACTGGTGGTCTTTGCCTTGATGCTGATGGTGCCAGGATAAGCGCTGATTGCTACAACCCCATATGGAACTAACCTGGATGGAAAGAATGAATGGGTGTATATGGATATTGCATAATTTTTCTTTTCACTTTTTTCTCTTATTATAGGGAGCATTCAATTTTCGTGGCAGTATGATCGATTTACCAACTCTGAAACAAGCACAAAATATTGTCATCCTTGCAGAAGCAGTTCATGAAGTGTGAGGAATGATTCATTGCTAAAATTAGTTCAGTTGAAATGAAGATGTATATATTTTGATAGAACTGCAATTCATTTACTCCCTCTGGCCTGTTACTATAGGAATGAGAAACTGACTGATGCAATCATGTTTTCATCTTTCTTTTCCTACATCTCCACTAAATGTTTGAATCATCTTAAATAAAATGAACGGACATCTTCATACAGTCTCTTAATTGACTTTTTATTTGTTAAATAATGCTGCATTTGAGAGAAATGTTTTTTGGTATTTCAAAGACCCAACTTCTTAAAACAAAAACAAAAAAAGAAAGGTTCTTGTATACTATTGGCTTTTTTTTTCCTATAGGCCTCTGCTTCCTTTCACCAGTCCTGGGGTCAGATGTGCTCCAGAGGTCCAGTCATCTAGGAGTAAGGGTAAATAAACATAACAACCGGCTATTGTTCTGCCATTCAGCTTGCGCTCTTACACCAAAGGGTGAAGGCTTTCTGAGCTCCACTAGATCAAAGTTGTGGTTGCCACAGAACTTCAATGGATTTTCTTAAACCAACAATCTGAGATTTTGTTTCAGTCCCTTACTAAATCACAGCCTTTTGTACACTGACTATGAGCCACTGTTCTTCAAGAAGCAAGAATGAATACTTTTAAACTGGGCATCAACACTCCCATGACCCGCACAGCAGCGAGGCTGCTGCACTTACACAAACACCACAGGGAAGTCTGTTTTGTTTATTTTTAGTAAGTAAATATACAACAAATTCAAAATGGGGATTGTTTTGTCATGCTTTGTTGTCACCATACTATCTCCCATTGAATCTGAAAACTACCAGATTATTACCCATAGTACATTTATCTGTTCAAGAGAAACGAAAAAAAAAAAAAACACACAAAACGTACATAGATGAAAAATTCACACAACAATCTGGCAAACTTTTCATTTGCTAACAACCGTTACTACATTAACTGCCTTTAGATCAGCACAAAAACTACTGTCTTATGCAAGTTTTTCCATATAGAATATATCAAATTGACTGATTTCATAGCTTTTATTATATTATATATATATATATATATATATATATATTATATATATATATAAAAAGACCCAATTGTATATATTAGTACAAAAATATAAACAATATGCACATATATCATATATAAAAAATAAATCCGTCATTAGGTGTTCTTGATTTTCTTACTTTCAGTCACTTTGATTTTCAAATGGCATCACTTAAAAATAGCTAAATTTTCATCCTTTTTTCAAATGTGTAATCTGCAGAATTGACCCATCATTTCCGATGGTCCTAGTGACCTGGTTCAGCATTCCATTTGGCACTTGTCCTTGTATAGAAGGGCCGTTGCTCTCCCTCATCTTGTGTCTTTTTGATGGCACAGAGCGCTGCTCCTGCCTCCCCTGCCTTCCCTTATCTGGTGGTATTATAGAATAGCTGCGGGTTCAGCTCAGATGTGAATTGCACTTCTCTTTTTGTTTTATTATATGTAATGCCTGCTTATAAGGCTAAAAATAATCAAACAAGCTCACTATTTAAGTGCCAACAGACTTGTAAAGTTTCAATACCAGTCTTCCCTCTTTTCCTTTATCTCTGCCCCGTTACAGATTTTTATCCCAGAAATGCAATATTAACCAATGCTGCTTTTTTTTTTTTTTTTTAATTGCCTGGATATGCACATTTGATCATATAAAACATTAATAGGTTTAGTAAACAAATGCATTAAACCATGAATAATAT
The DNA here is from genome assembly GCF_900747795.2 of Erpetoichthys calabaricus. Lineage (NCBI taxonomy): Eukaryota > Metazoa > Chordata > Cladistia > Polypteriformes > Polypteridae > Erpetoichthys > Erpetoichthys calabaricus. The sequence continues at coordinate 172,958,541 of NC_041397.2, forward strand.
TTGGAGACAAAAGGCAGAGATTGCAGTGTCATTCTTTCAGCATCCCGCTACTTGTCTCATTGCTTTTTGCCCTGTCAGGTTGGGCAAAATTAAACGAATGTTGCTCCTTCCAGCTATTTCTTTATAATTGTACATGACACTTCTATTACGTATCCAATTTGACATAATCTTCTCAACCAGCCCAACAGATTTAAATACATTTTACTAGTGGTCCCTTAGAGAGTAAATTACAATTAACAGTATTAAAATCCTACAAAAACTGATGAGGCTCAATTACTTTGAAAATGAGCTAGGAATATAATTTTCTTGAGTGCTACGCTGGTTGTTTCTTGAGATTAGTTTAATAAATCATCAGATACAATACATTATGGAATATGTGTATGCAAAACACTGTCATAGGAAAATTAAAATGAAATGTTTTGCATAATTTTTTCATTAATCTCAATAGGACCCGTGTGGTAGAGATGGTTTTATTCCCCTAATTTCCCGCCTGGGGGTTCTCCAAATAATGTCTTCATTGTTTTACTAGTGTGCTAATGACAATCTGTGACAACCTCATTTTACCAGAGGATTATTTCTGTGCAATAAAATGTATCGTTTAAATTAAAGGCAAGGGGCCTTCAGTGGAATGGACTTGATTGAGAGGCAGAAGATATAATCGCAGTTAGGAGTCAGTGCAGGTAAGACTGATTGAGCTTAGGAAAGAGTTCTCCCAGGTTTGTACAAAGCGAAACTCTTAGAGAACCTTGTGAAGGTGAAAGAAAAAAAAAATTATTATATATAATATATATATATATATAAATATATATAAAGGCCTGAAGTGCTGGCTGGGAATGAAGCCATATATGATATGGAAAGGCCTGCTACTTCTAACAAGTTATTAAACGGTCTAATGCAAAACCTGGAAGGACTGATTTCTTTTTCTGATTATGTTGTTGTTGTTGTTTACAGTCTTGTTGACTACATTTCTTTTTTTATGTAAAGTTGAAGTACCAATATTTTTTTCTTGTGGCTTATATCTGGTGAAATTATTATCACTGTACATGCAAATCATCAAATTTAGATGTTAAAAAAACTATCATTTGAATCTGGACATTGATAGTCTACTTTTGTGATTAATAGTGTTCTCAGTGCAGAAGAACAGGATTAGTTTTAACCATTTTATTTCCTCAACATCTCATTTAACGCAAGGCATAGATGCTGCATTTAGGTTTCTGGTTAATGACCATAAACTGTGGCTTATTTTTAAATACGTCGGGAAATTGTTCGTTTTTTTTTTTTTTTAATCCATTCATGAAACAAAACGGATTATAAGATTATCAAAAAGAATCTTGTGCATATTGATGGTAGTGGAGTGCACCTAATGGGAGTGTAATTGCAGAGCTTGTGGTCAGGACTTCGGCCCTGCCTTTGTATTTTTTTTTTAAATAAAGCATTAGGCAAAGAACTAAGCACAAGTAATTACCAATTTACATTTTATTATTAGAAATGATTACATTTTTTTAATCTTTAAAATGTTTGAAAACTGCTGCAGCCATTAATTTGGTCTGTTACTCTGATAAAATGGACAATGTCACTGAAAGTTTGTTTGACTCTAGCCGTGTGCAGAGTGGTGGTGTGCAGGTGAGCGCGTGCATTCACACTTGGCACTCACTCGGTCCCCCGGTCGGTCGGTGCCGCTTCACTCGCCGAGTTTCGTTGGCTTTTCTCCGTGTACTGTAGGTGTGTACTCGGCCCGCACGTCTCCTGAACATTTCGACTTCACAGTTGCACACGTTTAGGGCTTTGTGTTTCCTGCAGCAATGCAATGGATTTGTGTTATTTAATAAAATGTCCTAGACTGGGGAGAAGAGGCTTTTCCGCTCTGCTAACCTAATTCTTCATTAACTATACAATGAATATTCAGTCAAGCAAAAAACGCTCCATTGTTGTAATTTAATTTAAGTCTTTACTAAATAATTAATGTTTCGCCATTGTTTTATTCAAAAGGGCTTTAGAGTCAACAAAATAGTTAGTCTGACACATGTCTTTATGGAAGCCCTGAATTTTTTTCCTAAAGAATTTTGAAGTATTTCTCGGTTGAATACTGTCATAAACTTTCAATACAAATCAATTAATACAAAAATCAGAATTTCGCAGTTCCTTATGTAAAGCTGGTCATCCTTTAATCCGTCTCGTTCCCTATTGGCTAAATCCAAGCGCTTTAACTGTTGTTGGATTCATACATTCGTTCAAATGTGTGCTGAGGGGGAAAAAGCAATACAGGATGCGACGTATAAAGTTGTCAAATCACTTAGGAAAAAACAATCCGACAAGAAATTATTTAAAAGCGCAAATGAACGGAGGCAACAAAAATATTTGGACCGCGTCTGCTACTAAAATCAGGAAACAATGTTAGTAACACGACATTTGTGTTTCTTTCCATTATACATCACAGATTGTCATCTTCTGGTATTGTTACGACTACAAATAAAGACACACAATATACTTAGAAATATAGCCAAAACTCCCATTGGTTCAGGTGATGAATAATGAATGTCCAAAACAGAATCACGGAGGCCTGGAGCCGTCAGAGGCGAGGAAAGGACTCGCTCTGGACGGGCCGCCAGTTCTTCAAAATCGGACACTCGGCCATGCCAATCGACAGCGGCTACCTGGCTTCACTCGGCCACCCTGGACGTGTGTGCCATATGGACGGAAAAGTGGAGACCAGAAAACAGAAAAAAAACAAAACACATGAAGACACCGGGGGGCTTGGCGAATAGCGGTTAGGAGGCAGCGCCCAGAACTGTGCCTGTCATTTCTCACTCCTTATATTGTACAGGCACATTATTATTATTAGTGATATTATTATTACTACTACTATTACTACTACACCTTTTCTAATATACTACGCTAGGCGATGCAATGGTTTCCATAAAATCAAACTGAATTCAGTCTGAAAAATTAAATTGTATCATCTGTAATTAAACTTACTATTTTATTAACGAGACAAAATCAATTCATTCGCGCTTTTCACATCACTTCAGTTATCTATCCCTCCAAATAAATGTATTCTTACACAGTGTCTTTGAAGAATTGATAGCTGATTGATGATATATAGATGTGGAATTCTTCTCCAGTACCTCGAAGAAATACATACACTGCGTATTAGTTAATATAGATAAGCGTCTTGAACATGGGAAAGGCACTATATAAATGTATTATTATTATAGTAGATAGATGTGTGCTGCTATCAACTCTCCAAAGACACTGTGTAAGAATACATTTATTTGCAGGGATAGATAACTTGAGTGATGGGAAAAGCGCTAATTAATTGATTTTGGCCCGTTAAAAAAATAGTAAGTTTGATTACAGATGATAAAAATTTTACAGATTGAAATCAGTTTGATTTTATGGAAACCACTGCATCGGCTAGCGTAGTACATTAAATAATAACGAATGTATGAACTGATGTGCAATTTTATTTTTTTACAATTAATTGTTAACAGTATTACAAGTCGTATGGGTGAGATTTGTGTTTTGTAATTTTTTTTTTTTTAACTATTGACTTATTCTGCTTGTCATTTAAAAACAATGACAAAGAGAGAGCTCAGGTACGTGCTGTGACGCCGGCATGGTCGAGTGCCCCTCGCGGTGCCCATCGGTTGTGCTCAGCCCTGCCCCGATGCCCGGCTGTCTGCTCCTTTTCCCCTCCTAACGCTGTGAAAGTTGCGGTGCTGTCTGCGGTGGTAAAGTGATCCCCTGCTCCGGACGGCTGTGTGTTTTAGTGAAAAGTAATCCTCGGCCCCGGCGGCAGAGTGGGGACGGCCGGGTCGTCTCTCTCTCACTTTAATGGTGACAGATCAAAGAGCGGACCGTCTCCCGGCGGACCCCACTAAAATCCACTCTCTTTGTCTGTTGTTGCTAGGAGCCCAGTAAACTAAAAAAAAAAGGTGTCGGGGGCATGTTAATCAGACTCGTTACAGTGTGACAAACATTAAAAAAAAAAAAAAACTATACAGTATTCCGAACCCCGTGCACCTGCAGTTTTACTTTGCTTGTCAACTACAGGATCCGTTTATGCGCGCGCCCTGATTAGTGGGCCAGCAACTTTGATTCACTTCACTGAAGCGGCCGGAGGCAGCCGAGTGATATGACGGAGTGCGCTAGCAGACACAAACCCAAAGGCTGGGCATTAATTGATTTCAATGATTACCTTTTATCGGCTAAAAGGGCGCTCTTCGATAACGTGCACATGTGCTGATTGTCCTGCTCCTCTGATGTGCCCGAGGGTCCTGTTTACTTACAGAGCCATAGCCTCGTCTGCCAAGTGGAGTGTTTTATACTTTTCAGAAATGGAGAAAACTTTTATCAGTTGGGACCTGTTCATCAGAATTATACATTTATTGTATCGTTAAACCCATGTTTATTATCATTTACATCAACCGTTGATAGATATGAGATATCCATTGTCATTCGATTGCGTTCATTTTAAATAGAAATAAATATTTTTGCATTTATAAAGTGAAAATGTAAACACACACGGACTGCTTGTACATTGCCTTCCCTAATTTGATCACTTGTATTTTTACGATTGGTTAAATTATATGTAAACGATTGTGTGCATCTCGGTCCTTTGTACTCCTTTCTTTTTCTTTCCATATTGTCAGCAGGCCGTTATGGAGCCGCTGCTTCTCTAACAGTAGACAAATAGTAAATTGGATCTGCTGCACGTCCTTCCGTTTATTTTTAAAGTTTTCAATGCGACTTCGACCTGAAATCACAGATTAAAAACGTTGTATAACATTGTACAAATAATGTAAAATAAATGTATGATTTTATTAAGACGTTATTTCATGACAAATACGCTTGATTAATCGGATTAAAACACAAGGGAAGCACATGGTTAAACTTTTATGTGTGTCCATTCTTCGTTCGAAGCTTGGCCACTAATCTGAGGCAAGACCCGTTTGTGAATGAGAGGCATGAAAATGGGCCGCCGGCGCCATCCACGACAGCCTCGGTGCAGGTTGTCGACGGCTTTCACGTCTGAAGGACCCGCAGAGTCACGTGCCCAAAAGTCCGTCGTAATTTGCGCAGGGCCTCCAGAGCAGCAGGTGATACTGGTAGCTCCCCGTGCTTCAAGTTGGCGATTCCGACTTCATGTCCGTTTGTGATTTCTGCAGTTATTGGGCCGCAAGTGTCAAGATAAAGCCAGACGCATTTTTTAAAATTTTCAATATTACTGCATTGCATTTCGGAGCAAACAGCTATTCAGCTATAAACTTTCGAAGAAGTGTACTACTCTTTCCAAAATATGAATAAGTGAAGTAAAACCCTTAAAAAGCTCCCCACATAAAATTCAATACGGGATATCAGGATAATAAAATCACCATCACCACTATTTGTGGCATCTGCACGTTTGTTCTTGCGTAGCTTTAATAGTCGACGGCCTTTGCCTGTCGAAATTGTTCTAACGGCACCTAAAAATGATGGCAGTTATCTTGAACGTTTGAGTGACCCCGTGACTTGTTGATGAGAAATATTAGTTTCGTCGTTCTTTGCCAGCTAAGAATGGACGTGCATTTAAATACCCTTTGAAACAGCCCAGTTGTAAATGCGCCTGAACCCTTCACGCATCCACGGTGATCTTTAGAAGTACAGCTTTATTTATAATGGTTTTCAGCTTTTTGTTAAGATTGTATTATACTTGGGTGTTTTACTACAAAACGAAGTTATTAGTAAGGCATTAATAGCAAGCAGTGCCGATGTCACGAATAGGTGTGCTTTTATAGCGCAAAGTGTCATCACATGGCTGTACGGCAATTAGCACTAAGTCATCTCATTTTTCAAAAGCACTTTAGCATTCTGAGACAAGATAATAAACAATTATTCTACGCCACTATCGAAGCCATAAACGGTCTGGTACTCTCGTTAAATCTACGGATATGTCTTAAATAGCACACGCTATAATGGCAGAACACAATAACAGTACGCTACCGTGTTGTTCATTATGTTATTTGTGTATTTATTAATAATGGCACTGCATGTGTCCACGCCGCGCATGAGAGGAACGCCCGGTATTATTGGATAAATGACGTATCCGATTAATTCGTATACATGAATCATCTTGAGTCATCCATAGAGTGTAAGGTTATATATTTTAACAAGTATTTACTGGATTCAAGAGTGAGAAACTGGCAGTCTGTTAGTCTGCTTACATATCTGCATCACAGTAAAAATGGAAACATAACAGAAAAAAGTAGTTCGCCTAATTGTTTATGTGAACACAAGATTGACCCATTTTATTTTCTAACTTCACTCCGTCATAGTGATAATCTGGAATATTACACAAGGCTCATTCGTATCTATATTGTACAGAAAACGATACATAAGTTTGCACGAACGTAACCCGGAATAATAATAGTAATAAGTTTATTTCTATAGCACTTGTCAATGCAAAACGGCACACAGTGCTTCACGTTTAACAGGAATAGGATGCCCCCCTGATGCAGGAACACTTTGCAACCTATAAACTGAAGGCTAAAGTGGTTCTGTTTTTAATAAGTTGCAATAAATAAATGGTCGAATAAGAAACACCTCTCTGTGGGGTCTCCCTCTCCTGTTAGGATCTCCTCCCCTACCGACTTTTTTAATCATTATTAGACAGCGCATGCGCCGTCGGTCCACAAGTTTACTGGCGGCGGCTTACGAAAAAAAAAGGGTAGGGGGCGAGGGTGGAAGACGGCACTGCTGGCACCTCCGTTTGCTGCTGCCTGGCGGTACGTCTCCAGCGCAAAACACACTGGCGGATGAAGCAGCGGCTCTAGTACGTTAAAATGCGCAGGCGCGTATATTCGTAGCTGTACGGGACACTATGTAATTATAGTCACTAATCGAAAACACGAATGTATACATTTCGGATTAATAGGAGTCAGTAAAACTGGATGAATACCCATATACACTATCTATTTGCACCATGTGCCAGTAGCTGAAAGCGCAATAGCTCGGTCACCGGTAAATATCAGCGCTCCGGTCTTTGTTTAAATCCTGTCCTTTGAAATGGAAATACTTAACGTTAAAAGGCACCTTTTGGTATGAAAATCACCTTAACAAATGGATCAGCAACCTCACTGTGCAACTATCGGACTGCACGTCCATTAATGGCCGTTCGCATCGAGATGTCAGTCAGGTCCTTTCGAGTGCCTAACGGCTCAAACTTGTGCATTTGCTCTTCGGTGTACGTCTCCCACGCACTTTAGCGCACTATGCTGTGAAAACATGACGACGGAGCGGCTTGATTGATAACGCGCATTATCCTCACTTAATCGTCGGGTTAAATGGCAGAGCTCCGTTTGGGTGCGACTGTCCTCCCGAACCCATTACTCACTATCGCCTGTCAAGGAGGTGCTCGTTTCTGTGAGGAGACCTGCCAGCGGTGCCTTTGCGTGTTGCCTGGATTGAGCTCTGAAACACCTTTGCCGCAATGGGGATTATGACTCCCGCGTGGCGCAGCAGGACATCCTCACGCTTCCGTCATTCACGTTCAAATAAAGCGCGCTGCCGCGACAAGTCAACTGCACACAACGTTCCTTACTCGCCACTCGCGGCCGATGAACACAGGGAGTCTGCCTGGCCCAGATATCGCCTTCACCTTTATTTCAAGAGCGCTGCATCTCTGTAAACAAGAAGTGATGGAAACCCACCACACCCCACTTACTCCGAATTCTAAACGTGTGTTACTTGGGCCCACAAAATCTCGTGTTACACTGGCAACTTTGGATCTTTCGCACGAATTCGATTCCCGTCCTCTCAACGTTTAAAGCACTGTGGGTAAGAAACCTGGGGCTCACTAAAGTAATTTGTTTTAAAAAACCTTAGGCTCCCACTTCTCTGACAACGCTCGGCAGGTGCAAGCAGGTGATACGGCACATTTGAGTTTGTCTCCTCAGAGCCAGGCTTAGCGTAGGCGTCTGCCGTGTGCGGCATGCTGTTTAGCACCATCGGGTTTTCTGCTGCACACCCGCCGGACTTTTCCGCTCATGTCCCCCGTGATCGCGCGCTCGTAGCCTCGCCGTTTTGCGGTTTCTTAAGCGGGTTTCAATACGCGTGTCTGACGAGCTCCAAAAACTCCTGTTTCCACCTGGCAGGATACCGTGCCACTGATCATCTTTTGGACCTCCCATTTGCCGCTGAACTAGTGATGGTAGAGAAGCGCGTTAAAAAAAAGTTTATCAAGAATTAATCAAATGAGCAAATCGGCCCGAGTATACCTAGCGATAGGCTGACCCGGCATCAACTCCCCACTCCGTGCGACTTTACTGTAGAAATACAGAGTTGACAAAAAAAACAAACAAACAATGAACTGGAGTGCGTACCATTCGATATTAAACCTCAAGGCCGACTACACCCGAGAGATCAGTTCACATACACAGCAAAATAGCCCATGGTAAATTAACTACTCTAGTGTTAAGGTAGCCTTTGAAAATGGAGAAATTGGAAGTGGGTTTACATCTATACGGTTTTAAACGGGATTAAGTTAGAATGTTACAGAAGGATGTCTTGGCGGCGCTATTAGCAGTTTGTTAGAACTGGAAATACACAGCAAATGGCACACTCTTCCAATCATAAATATGTGCAGATGTGTGTGTGTGTGTTGAGATTATTTCAAGTAAGGACACTGCCAACTAGCATTTATGGTACCCTAGGCGCATTTAGACCTTATATTTACCTCGGAGTTTTGAAGACATTGTCAGACCGGATTATCCCTCTTAGTGTTGTATTGAATCTGAGTATTTCTGTGTTACGTCTGTAATGCATAAAAGTGCCGCCATACACTCTTAAAAATAGCGGTTCCGTAATGGCACTTTACTGGGTGGTGTGGACCCTCCCTTTGAATCACTGCTTGACACAGGGACATTTTTTTCTGGGATTAGTTCATTGCATATGAAAAATTGGTTCTTTGAGCTTTAAAAAGGTTCCTAGTACCTTCAAGATAAAAAAATAATATAGTAGGCTAAGACTATCAGATCAAAATAACCTGAACTTGGTTTGCCTTATTGTATACCACGCGGTCCTTTTAAACTCAGGAACCAATAGGTGTTCTATTCATGCTCATTTATCAAACCTGTTACAGATCTAAATAAAGGCTCTTCCTGGACCTTTCACATGGATGATTCCCAGCGGTTTTCCAATGGCATCGCTCTAGAGACCCAGTTGATTTGTCGACCGCCTGTTTCGCCTAATACTATAGCCAGCCCTGGGTAGGGAGGACAGAAGTTTCGCGATGCGGCCGTTCTGCTCATTAATCGCCGCGCCAGAGAAAGGCGGCGTGCAGCATTATGATTGGCACATGCAAGGAAGAATTTCGCAGTACACTATCCACGTGACAGTGTTGGCCTTCTAAACCTACAGACGTCAACGCTGGCGATTTTGTTGTGACTTTTTAGCGTAATTCTCATTACGTAAGGACACCGAAGAAACTGCGAAAATATTCGTAGGCTAATCAAAAGAAATATGCATGTTTAAAATATATACAGATATGCGTGGTTATATGTAACAAAAATACATTGTATAGCAGGAAAAGAATACTTCTTAAAATAAGTCTTTTTCTATCAGTTGTCATGCCTTATTCACAGCATCATTTTATCCCACTGCACTTGCCATTTCGCCGGGAACCTCAGCCTATCTATGCAAGAACGGTCGTGAGGCCTGGTCGGGATGACAGGACACCACAGGGGACGTTGACTCATCGCCGCGATGTTCAGATGAGGTGGAGACAGGCAGGCCATGCAGACAGAGAGACGATCAGGAGCGCAAGACCATCGCGATCGGAGTTGCCGGCCAGTTTGAACCGCCCACCGTTTAGATATTTGAGGGCTCGAGTGTAAGCATCTTTTCTAGACTAGCAATCTTTTAATTTCTAAAAACGTTCAGAATTTAATATGTACCAACCAGTCTGAACTGTTTTCAGCAGGCAAACACCCGAGAGCATTCAAAAAAGTAAACAAACGAAAAAAAATACATAAATAATAATTCTCATTAATGTTGATGTGGTGTCAATCAGAACTGAACTGGAGCGGATCTGGTTTATTTTAACATGTGCGTCTTTGAGTTTTGTTTCTTTTTGTTGTCTCTTTATTGAAAAAATCAAAAGATGGGAAAAATGTATATACATTTTTTTCCCAATAGGAGAAAAAATACCTGCTGGAGTAAAAAAAATATTCCCTTTCCAAGAGTTCTATAATGTGTCCTTCCAGTTTTCCCAAAAACATATTTTCCATGAACATTTGATATCTGAGAAAAGTGGATTTTCTGTCCAGACTTCAACAGAACTCTTTATTTTATACTCTTTAGAATTTTTTCAAAACCACTAATTCAGATCCCTATTCGGGAGAGAGCAAGTCCACCTTATTGGCCTGCAAATCTAAGTACAAATTATTTTAAAATGAAAATTATAATAAAAAAAAGCAGGCTTGTTTCATTGTTTTCAGAAAAAAATACACAGAAGTGGTGTGGTAGTTGAGTTGGCTGCCTAGTCAGAGATGAGTATATCTGGCATGTGAAGTATGTGGGCACACAAGACAAACTTTCTTTATGAAATGCATTTTAAACATGGTAACTGCACTGCGATTAAATTAAAATCTGAATACTGTATGGTACCTATCAAAAGTGAAGTATGGTGAGATGAGGCTCTCAAGTGTAAGCAGCTGCTTTGGTTCCTCACACTCATTGAATCATTGCGAGCAGGAGGTAAAATACTTGTGTTGTGAAAGTCCCGTATAATAAATGAGATTCAGCAAATATGAAATGTGCAGGTGTTGTGAGGACCTTGTCAAAGACAGTTTAGAGACCATTTACTCATATACACATTATGTATCTATAGATTCTCTTTGTACTTATTGTGTATGTGTGTAAATATTAACTGCACTAAATACGTTTGACAATGTTATAAATTTCATATGTGAATATACATGCACGTATCATTCATTTAACCTACCGTATACACATACTTAAATATGTACCCTTTTGCATGCATGCATCTTAATTTTTATATTTGTTAAGACCGACAATCTATTTATAATCTCTATAAACCCATTTAAATATGTTGTATTTTTATCTTTTAGGTTAATGGTTAAGACTAATTATCATTCTTTACCAAATTATCATTTTGCAATGTGTCTTCTAATATTAAATTATAAAGCATCAAATATCGCAAAATAATATCAATAAATAAAAGCTGTATATACTATGTATAAAAACATTAATGGACACAGAGCGTCAACGTAAATTCACGTGTCAGAAATGATGTTTGGACAGCAAGTATGTTCAATGTGTTTGTATTTATGTAAGACGGGGGGATAAAAAAAATGTCACTGGTACTCACTAACTCCATTTTATATTAAAGAGTAAATATGATACTTTTTCCTTTGAGACACTCCTTCAATCTCACAGTAGTATCAGGGGTGTTTCAAAGTCACATTAATAAAATGATCAAACAAATGAAGACTCAAATCCGCAGCCTTAAACTAACATCAAGAATCCAGCAGATCTCAGGTGGCCTGTAAACAATTTTATTGCGTAGTGCTCAAATAGGCCTATGTCAAACAATCAGACATTCAGACAGAACAACCTCACACAAACAACTCCAAGATCAAGCTAGTGTTTTTTTTCTTTTTTTAAGGATTGTGCTTCACTGAATATTTTAGAATCCAACGACCACAATCTATAGGCCAAACATGTGATCCAGGAGTCTAAAAGGAGACAGATAGGCCCTAACAAAGGAACTGCTATGTGGTCGTGTTTTGTGTTTCTTTATGAAGCCGGTAGCCTTGTTCTATCACACACTTCATAAAGATGTGCCTCAAGGTCCATATAGAAAGTAGGCATGCCATATACATTCAGGATTGTCACAATGACTTGCAATACACCTGAGATTAGTCAGTTACACAGTCACCATATCAGGCACTCAAGACTTTTGTAGCTCTTTACCTGCTTTAATTCTACGCCCATCCCCAGTTCAAAAACCAAGCAGGAGTACTTGGTATCTTATCGTGGGGTGGGTGCTGAACAGCAAAATCCACAGGTCTGCGCTATTCATTTTACAAAGTGCTGGATCCTCTATGATCTTATTTTGAATTTTTTCCGTATTGGTTCCTCCATTCTCGAGGCGTCTTCTTCTCACCTTTTACATTATTCTGAACTGATAAAGAGTCTAAATTCAGTGGCCTCTGACTTCTGGATGAGTGTGTGTACACAGGTCTGTAGAGGCTGACTTAACAAAATAAACACACATCCCGCAAATGAAGTCTTATAATCCTAACAAGAGCGCCCAGTTCAGAAGCAAGAACTGTTTCCAGGGGTTTTGTGTGCATCCTAGAAGCTTTAAATAGCCATGGATGTGCTTTCATTTCTTTGCTTTTTTGGATTATTATCTGTTCTTTTGTGCAAAAAGAATGGTATCCATTGAACAATTGTAGTCTGCTCCAGCACATTGCTGTAATTTTGCCTAGTTTTAGAACAGTATTGAATTAGTTGTTTTTTAAGCTATTTAAATTTCTAGTTTCTGGCGTGCCGTCAAGTGTTTGTGCCATTATTTTTAAGCAGCCCTGCTGTCACATATTGTGTCAGTGGAGGTGCTTTGAGAATCTGTTTTCAGTCAAGTCCACTTAATTTCGGGCCGTTGACGCAACAGCCCTGCTAAATACTTTTGTATTCGGAGATACTTGAATTGAGTGCTTTTGACTTAGCTGACTGGCCAGCTGAGGACATTTCAGCCATTACTATCGGAGGGGTTACATTTAACTTCGAATTGTCCTTCATAAAGATGGAAACATTGGGCCTCCATCTGAATCTGGGTAGCACATCCCAATTTTACTGAGCTGTAAACACATTGTGTGCTGATATTATCTTAATTTTGGCTTTCTCCTCATCTTTCAGCACAGCAAAACTCCCAGGAATGAATGAATTCCAATAGTTTTAAATTAACCCCTAAAAAAGTGTCTAAGGGTATAGAGGGGCATTGTTTTCAGGTGCACACTTTCAAGTGTTAATTTAACACTCCTCATTTTGCTGTGCACCTGTGGTTCTGAATCAGCCTTTTTAATTTGTAGAAACCCAATGAACGTACAGTTAAAAGAGTTTGGAATACTGAAATGAAGTGCTGGCAGCCTCCAGCTGACAGAGTCAGTTTAACTATTCCTCCACATTCTCCTGCTCTTACAATTCCTTATACATACTTCTAATTTTCCACTACTGTGACTGACTTTGGATCACCACTGCTTCTTAGTGTTTAGTGAATTTATTGATGTGCTACACGAGATGATGTAAAATTTCTGATCAGGCAATTAGAAGGTCACTGCTTTATCGAGTAACCCTAAACTTGGCTACATTTGAAAGTGCATTGCAACAAATTAAACCAGTATTGTCAGAAAACAAAAAGTGGCAAGGTTTTATTTTGGATTTGTGTTGTTCACACACTGACTCATCTTCTCAAGTTTCAACATATAGTCTATTAGCACTTGAAGGCTGTCATAAGGAGGCAGCCCACATGGATCAACTGTATCCCTACACCAACGGCCATGTACCACAACATAGTAAATCAGCAGAGTTGACCCTAAAGGTTTGTAGATGGAAACGGAATGCTTCCCATACTTGAACACTACTGAGTTTGCTGTGCAGGCAAAAAGGAAAAGGAGACCTGCATAATATGTTACTCTTTCTTCACAAGCTAATTCTGACAATCAAAATACAGACTCATGTTTAGACACTTAGCAGAAACTTTTACTGGGAGTTTTGGGGGCGATTTATGACTTTCTTAATAAAAATGCTAAACACGTCAATTTATGAACGAAGCCGCCCAATGACTTAACTAAGAAAAAGTAAAGAGTTGGCATATCAGCCTTTATCACCCACATGATCGCTCTTTCACGCCCAGAAAGTTGTCACACAGTCTGTGACAATGAGGTGCATTGCGTGATTGGATTTTAATTGCCGCTCTTACAAAATAAACGTTTCGACCTTCACTCTCCTGTCATCTCGCCTTGATATGCTGGTAGGCCTCCCACATTCATATTCCAGTTCCTAAATCACACTGCTGCCTTGCTTTATCAGTTCAATAACAGAGTGATACATTGCTTTTTTTCTGATCAGATACTCTTTCATGCTAGTTTTTGTTATCAGGTAGCAATGAATTGTGGGTGCTGTTAAAAAGAAAAAAATCAGTTTATCACTTCACTTTTGAAAGAGTTACAGATGTAAAGGATGAAGACTGTAGCTCAAACAACACTTCTGCTCCTTAAATGAATAATTAAATATACATATAATACTATATATGGAACAGTACCGAGAGGGAAATTGATTATTAATTGGATAGGTAAAAATGAAAGGTACTGACACATAGATGAATAGGAAAAAAAGTTACTATATAGATAGATAGATAGATAGATAGATAGATAGATAGATAGATAGATAGATAGATAGATAGATAGATAGATAGATAGATAGATAGATAGATAGATAGATAAAACGTGACAAAGGGGTTCTTCTGAGCACTGCCAAAGTGGAACTAATTTTCATTCCCAAATGAACCATCAATGTGAAGGTTCCAGATAGAACTTGTATTTATTTAGACCCAAACCAGATTCCACAAATAGCCATGAACTAATGATATCAGACTTGTCAAATTCAAAGCCTTCCTGATTTTTAAAGGCCTCTTACTGCATACAGTAATGCAGGCTATGTTTGGGTTTTCTCGATCTGTTAGTATGCACCTACAGATTTAACATTCCAGTTTCTTTTTTCCTCTCTCAGATGTTTGACTCTTTCAACGCCCAAAGAACCAACGTAGTATACAAATAACCCATCCAAAAATTCAATGGTTCACTGTCGAGCAATGGTTTTACAAAAAAGTACAGTGCCATTGAAGAGCTGTTATTTTTAGTTGTGTAGACAGATAAATTAGCCAAGTCAAATTTTATTTGTCACAAAAATTCTACATACAGTACAATATGTAGTGAAATGCTTAGACTAACTCTCTCCACCAGAGCCCCATAGATAAGAGGGTGGATGCATAGCTAGAAAGGCAGGCACTATATAATAGATACAGAGAGACAGACAAAATGGATGGATTCAGTGTTGGAAGTCCTGTTATACATCAAGAAAAATAGACAATTTACAGGAAACTGTTTGAAAATTTTAAAAGTAACTAAAGAATACATTGACAAAAGAGAGAATGTGAAAACGTCACGATTTGCCTTTCCAACGTCTTAGATTCGTTTTAAGAAGCCAGTGTGGTCAACTGTCACGAACGCGGCCGCCATACGTGTCCCCAGCTGTAGTGTGTCGTCTTCGGCGGCTCTTTTATGCTGTTCGCATGACTTCCGGAATCATTTCTCCAAAGTACTAAATTAAATTTTCTTCCCATTCGTAAAAGTGTTAAGCTTAGTTTTCTGTCTAGCAGGTGTCTTTGGCGTCCGTGTTCCCGAATGGGTTAACGTAAAAGGTAAAGATGCTTTGTTTTTAATGTTAACACAAAAATGGAGAACTTTATTGATTAAGAGGCAGCAGAGCTCAACGAAATGGTGTCAATTTGAAAAAAGAATCAATCAGAAAAAAAGAAGTAAAAAGTGCAAGTATAACGAAAAAGAGTGAAGCTCGCCTCAGTCAGAAACGCCGCGTCAACTAGCGTCTCTTTTTTCAGAGTTTTTAAGATCTTGCGCTTCATTTATTTTGCGTCAAAGTCAAATTTGGGAACGTGTACTTTTGAATAAAGAATAACTGTCTGAATGACTTTACTTTAAAAAGCATTACTTGCACATATACCACCAGCTTGTCTATTTTAATTATATATAATGGCTTTTCATTGTGACCGCCACACAATTAAACATTAAAATGAAAGAAGTAAATCAAAACACGCAATCTCCACCACTGCTCACTCCACTGTTCTCGCCCTGCAGTTAGTTGTGTGTGCTAATGCGGTCTTTACACATATCGTAGTTAATTTTCGGCCCCGCTGTAAAATTACATTCTGTAGCCGCTTAACGTAAAGTTTCGGGTGTCCCAAGACCAACGAGCGCTGACCCTGAAGGCGGCCCTCCATAATGAAGGTAGCCGGGCGTAAGCGCTCCTGACTACTCCACCTCGCGTTTGTTTTACTGGTCAAATGACCAACTTAGGTTTAAGTGGATCGTACATCTTCATCAAAGGCACTTGGAATTTATAATGTTATATACTGAAATATGTCTTGTAGGGTTAATGTGAACTAATCGACATGATAAATCACTTTTGGTCGCCCCCTGGGCTTCCATGTTAAACCCGTACCAGTTGTGCCTTTAGCCTGCAGGTGTTCCGTAAATAAAGGCACCGATGGGTTTTCAAGTCTTCACGTTCAACTTTTCGATCTCGTGTTTCCCGTATGGAGGGGTCTGATGTACTTCAAATAAAACTTGAGCCAAACTTTTTTAAAAGACATTTATGTATGTGTTTATTTACTTTCAGAGCTTGCAAAAAACGATCCGAGAAAGGAATGCACACTTTCTGTATAATGGAAGTTGCTCTGCATGTGCCTTCAATTGCCAAATTACGCCGCGGGGCTCATTCTATGACATCATCTTCGATAATCCAATTAAAAATGGTAATCCGGGAAGTTGTAGATGAAATTCTCATTATTTCCTTCCCCAGTGTTAAAGCGTCTTGTCTTGTATCGCACTGTTTAGGGGGCTGCGTTCAGCGAGGACTCAACTATACTTTTAAAAATAATTCCAGTCATTTCCACCGTTTCATATTTTGACTTTCATTTACATCACTTATTTATAATAATACAATCGAATGGTCGATTTTGTTTACCTTCGACATTAATATTTATTATATATAAGTTCACTCACACACACACATTATATATATATAAAATGATTTTAAAAGGTTCAGTGATCGTGGTTAAATATGAAGGCGCTATATAAAGTGAAAATGACCGACGAAGGCACTAGATGTGTGGAAGATTGTGGGTTCGCTTCCCGGTTCCTCCCTGTGTGGATAGCGCTTTGAGTACTAAGAAAAGCGCTATATAAATGTAATGAATTATTATTATTATTAAATGAATAATCTCGGACAGCATCAGTTTATTTGATTTGAGCTACCAGTAAATCCAATACCAAAAGATCTTAAATGAAAACTTTTTTTAACGGAAACAAAATAAATGCATTAAATTACAGTTTTTGTAGTGTGAACTATTGTGTTGTAATTAGAGTTCACAAATAAAAAAAATGTTTCAAACGAAATTTGCACAATATGCCAACAAATATATTCAAATTGCAATTCAGAGCGTATAACGTGGAATTCGCATACTTTTAATTTCGTATCGTTACCGTAATGATCGATGTATTCTTTCAAGAAGTTTCCGAAGACGTCCATCCTTTGGCGGTTGGCGCGCTCATTGCCACCTCGCTGACTTGTAGTTCTTAATGTCCAAGTGATGGACTGGCGCCCCGTCCAGGGTTGGTTCCTGCCTTTCGCCTACTGTGGCTGGCATACGCCCCGCCCCCGCGACCCTAACGTTGATTACCCAATATTATTTGATTTAACACGACGATCTTTGGGAAGGCAGGAACTGACTGTCAGGCTATGAGAACAAGGAAATGATGTACCTTTATACTCTGACATTCAAAGTAAACATTAGAGTTGATAACCAATATGTATGCTCGTAACCACTTTATGATGTGAAGATGTTACACATCAAATATAGAGTCCAAGTGTATCTAAAGGTAACCGAATGATCCGTTTCAGACCAGTGATACACCCTTCCAGATCGCCATCGGTCTCTCTTTCTTTCTTTTTTTTAATTTGGCACAAGTCAGAAATGGATTGCTGTTAGTTTTATATCACATAGTCCTCTAATAAACGACCCCTTGGAAAGTTACAAGTGGGAAGTGCCCCATCAGGGAAAGTTCGGCCAGTGATGCCGGCCGGTATGCGGAGCTCGCCTGAGCGTCTGTCTATGCGCCTGGTCGCATTTGTCGTGTGTGTATCACAGTGGGCTCGTCTACCTGTGCACGATGAATGGATGACCCACCGCACCGTTTGAACTGTGTGACAGCAGCCGATTGATGAAGTCGCGATCTGATAGAATATAAACAATGATTTCGTGGCGCCTTGTAATAAACGTGCATGTTGAAGTTATACGTGACAATATCGTTCTTTTATTTATGTTACGAAAAACAAGTGCGGGTGATGACAAATACCAATTTGGAGTTTCTATTTTTTTAAACAAAGTATTCTTCGCCTGAGGCGAAATATCCATTTACTGACATTAAATGTTAATAAAGAGCAAGGGCAAAAATCGTTGCGGTTAACAAAAATTTAAAAGTCAGTTTAATTTCTCTCAAAGATCAGAGCTATTTACCTTTGTTAACGGTAGCATAAAGAAATTATTTTAGTGTTGTTTCTTTAGATCACCACTACAGTCGACGACGTTCCCGTAAGCCCTGCTGCCCAATGAACATTAAAGACGTGTTGCATCTTTTTTATTTGATTTTTTAACGAAGTGAAGCGTCTTTCTCCGCTACCTGTAGAAGGACGTCTTACTATGGACTTTAGGAGTGCGGGGCATCAGCAACGGTTTGCGATTTTATGGCATTTTGAAGGCTTAAAACGAATTCATGACTTTATTTGTGAATAACCGGGATGTCGGAACGTTATTTTGCCTGTTGTAAAATTGATTTAATAATACACGTCCGACATATCGCCACAGACTGGCACGTTTGCCCGCATCAACGCAGACACGTTTATGACCTGCACGGTGCGGCATTCGCACCGTTTCGAAATGTGCGTTTTTGTTTGCGGTCCTTTAACGAAAACTCTTTGGTCATTTTATTGTGGGGCACGACGGTTCTATAAAACAAAAGCTATTTGAAAAAAAAGTGTCCCTGGTATTTGTGTGACTTTGTCGCTCACCGTTATTTCTAGATATGCATACAATTTGAGGCGGCGGCGGATGGCAGCTTTAACTCGAGTTCAAGGCTGCCATCCATTTATTCTGCATCAGGGTACACACTGCATTTGTATTACATTTAATAAACAAGATCAAATTCTCTTGCATACTTTTAACAATAAATTGTTAAATGCAAATAAAAAGGTTAACCTAACTTTCCGTATTTTAAACCGGCATTACCAATTGTGCTCAGTGCGTTTGTGCCCGTTATATTTTAATCTCAAATGCGCTTTTACATTTTTAACTTTATTTTTATTCGTCCTCCAAATACACACGAACATGCGCACACCACGGCCGCTCCGCGTTTGTGCATTAAATGAATGGGGACAATTAAAGTGGACGACAGTTTAAATGGCGTTTCAACATTTTACACCGCAACTTTTGCAGCTCCGGACCATCATCAGCTCAAATTAGAGAAAAAACGAAGGCTTAAGTCACTTTTGCTTATTGGGGATTTTTCAGGTGTACAGTATCGCTCCGTTTATCGACGTCTTACCACATGCAAAAAAAAAAAGTTTATAAGTTTTTAATTCGATTTTAAAAGTCTTTGACGCAACTCGGGACTAAGATAAAATGAAGAGTTATCTGAGTGAGTGCGTGTATAGAAGACCTTTTTACACTGATGCTCCTACTTTGTGTAATAATATGAATTTTAAAAATGAAGATATTTAAAATCTCAAAAGGAAAAAAATAAACGTTTAAGAAATGACATACTGTCTTGCGGGCGACACGGTGGCGCAGTGTTCAGTGCTAGTTCTCCTCGAGGAGCTGTGGTTTCTCTCCCATTAACCTCAATGACCTGAAGTGTGGAATCTAAATTGTCCCAAAGTCATTGGGCAGCGTGTGCCCAATGCTGCCACGATGGCGATCACCCGCGAGCCTCCATTGGGTTATGCGGGTTGGAGAATGTTGGGCGTGTGTCTGGGTGTGTTTGTGAAATACACGAGATGTTGATGGAGGACCACAAACCGATCACGTGTGTGCGACTTGCGCCTTGTTGACAATTGGATTAGGCAGTCGGGATTGGTTTGTGCCCCAAATGTGACCTGAATTGAAATAATCAGGTTTAGAAAATCCAGAAATTGTTTACCGGCCTCCCGTCCAGGTTCGAGTCACGTTTCCACTCTTAAACACAACGGGTCTTTAATGACACTTGTGTGGTTTCTTGCTGAACCATTCCATTCTGGGAAGGGTTCTCTACACATACATTTGGTTCTTTGGGCACGTGGATGAAACAGATATCTTTATTGCATATAATAGGTTACCAGCAGGATACTAAAAGATCAAGAAAGCCTAAACGTAGCCTACCTCTGTTACTGTATGCGGCAAGAGTGCTTTTAAGATCATGGCTGGGATTTCACAAATCTGTTACTATCTATCCATAGCAAATTATTGGAACCTGTTAGGAATCTAAATGAATAAAAGGTTCTTTTTGAGACCTTCATGTGGATTTGTTAACCAAAAATGGCTTCCTTATTGCATTTTATTTATGAGTGGGACTTATAGCCTGAACTTGACAAAGCATGTTACGTAATGGATGGATGGACGGACATCTCGGCATTCGCACCCATTAAGACGCCTGAAAGTAGGCGAGGGTAGATGACATCAAAGATACTTCATTAACTGAAGCATCGGTACTTGTGCTAACTTGGTGATTGATAGCGTGTTTGTACTGGTTCATAAACTGTAAGTTGCATTTACAGCTAATTTATTAAAATGTGGATTACAAGCCATCAAAAGCTGCTCAGCGGACTAAGTACTTTTTAATAACACGCACCGTCGATGACAAACTGGATGTGAATATCAAACTACTATTAGTGGCGGCTTCTGTCTTCGGGGGTCATGGAGCCTAATCAGGCAGGCTTAAGGTGTGAGGTTGCGCTTCACCCAATGTGTTTACACGTCGGGCTACAGCGAGAGGTGCTCAAACACCTGCGCTTCTTGCTGTCAGAACTTGACGCGATTTGCAGGAGTTTGTGCTCATTTAAATGATGGTACATGACATTTTCATAAATACATGAATGTGAGACTTACATTAAATCAACCGTTTTTAAATAAAACAATTCCATTTCATTTGATTGTAAAGAACACAATCAGTCCTGCTAAATCGGCGCGTGTGGGAAACCCAAGGGCCAAGGTGGAACCGCAGGAGCGTCTCAAAATTCTCTTTGAGGCTCTCACAAAACTGTCTGAAAACGGAGACTGCGATTTATATCAGGTTCAAAATAAAACCTGTGCCATTTAATGTCATGCTGCATTTCAGTTTTGGTCCCGAGCTCTTCGGGTGACTCCCATGCCGTATGTCAGCCCCTGATAAAGATGCGCCGAGCTTCTTGCTTTGGTCAAGGCCTTTTGTCTCCTTTGTGAGAAAATGGATACGAATACGCTGGTAGTCTGCCAAGCTGGAACAACGGCATGCAAGACCTGATGGTTAAGCAGTCCTCAACTGACAACCCGTAGGATGAGCTGAAAGAAAAAGAAAACCGAGGAAACGTTTGCCACCCCCAGGACCCTTGGAGTCACCTTCGGCTTCATGTTGGTGTGTTTGCCCATAAATGGCAGCCATTGTGCGACCTGAAAGGCGGAATCAAATGATACGCAGCGAAAAACATATTTACGTTCTAGGGACACACTCGTGTTTTCCGAGGTGGAAGCCATCACTGCCGCACACAAGGCTTCCTAGTCGCATGCTGCTTCAGAAGCAGGAATAATGAGCGCCATCGGAGGTATTTAACCGTTTGTCCGAGGGAGCAGCTCGCAGAGAACAGCATTATCTTTAGGACTTTAGTCTGCTCGGGGTCATCCTGGATATCCGCCGTTCAGGCGGCACCAAAAATCAATTCGTTAACGCTCAGGAGGCACCGTGGCCTTAATGTAGGTTCTGCTGTCACAGGTAAAGAGGCAGGGCAGGAGTTGGGGGTCGTATAACGACATCTCCGAACACAGGCCAGGCTTTGGATAACGCTTACTCGAGGTTGCTTCTCTTCGATCTCACAATAAAGTAAAATATTTATTAGGCGCATACAAGATAAAAGTAAACACCTTTTCAGTACCCTACTCTAATATCTCCAGGAGAGTATACAAGGTGGTTTATTTAAATTAAATACCATTAATCCCCTCATTCCCAGCTCAATGGGACCTTGGTTCACTTTGTACAAAAAGTCGGGGGGTCCTGACCTCACTAAGAGTTTGGAAGTTGGGCCTCTCTCCCTTCTGGAGGTACGCTGCGCTCCGGTATCCACATAGGTTTGTCTCATACCAAACACGTTCTCATTTGGTTTACTAACACCCCTGACTTACCCCCTGTGCTCCAGTGTCATGACGTTATTTAATCGATAACCGCTCGAGAAGGTGTAACCTGGACACGCCACTCTAAGCTGGAGTAGGAGGTTTCACAAAACAGCCTCCGCCTTCTCGAAGTAGCACCATTCTATCTTCCCGCAGGAAGGTGCACGTACACTGTACCGGCCTAATCAACAATTTACATATTTAATTAAGGGAGGCGGGGCGGCCGCTCGGCCGTTACAAGTTGACGGCGGCTTTTTAATCACGTAGTTCCGTTCTGAAATTGTGAGGGGGCAAGGTGAGATAACTCGGAAAGGTGTGAGGGGCCACCCCATTGGCTTGTCGTTAATCTAATTAAGCGGCGTTCAAGGGCTTTAAGTCTTTTGTGCTGCCGGTTCGGCGGGAATCGTCAGTCTCGCGGCCTATGAGTGCTCGTGTGGCACCGCCGAGTCGTGTATTGTAATGTGAATTGTGTTATGAAAGGTGACATAGAGGAAAACAAAATGACAACTTCACTTTATTTTTGTTATTCACTAGTGAAAGTTAGTGAGAGCAAGCCTCTGAAAGCTCAAAGAACGTGGCGCTAGTACTGTTAATAAAACAAATAATTTTTAATAGATTTTTATTTGACTCATTCTTGCACCACTTCTTTCACGTTTTTGATAGGCAATGTATATTTGTCTGGATAATCTGCTTCATCTACAAACTATGCCAAAACATCAAGGACAGATTTTGTTGGGTCCTGCAATGCCTGCCCAGCACATTCTAAAATAATGTCCAAAAATGCGCAATAAATGTACAATACTCCGCATGATCGCTTTGTTGTATTTTTCTTTCTTTACTTGTGTAGTATTTATTTTATCAAGTAATCCATCATTTGAATTAATATTGTCATTGTGAACACTATAATCAAAGGGTTTAAAGATAAGTGATGCCACACATTTATTAATAGTGCTCCATTAAATAAAGTAAATCTCTCAAAAAAGTGTGGATTAGGTTGAATGTCCACATTTAATTAACCACTTTGGGGTGGATGAGGTCACCATGTTGGTCCCTGCCTTGCTTTTGAATCTGGTTGGTAACTTTTAGCACTCATTATTTACTTACTTATTATTTATGCCAATCCAAGGAAATTTTCATTAGAGATTTAACTAGTTACATTTATTTTGTGTTTCATAGAGGCAGGTGAAGTGACTTCCTCATAGTCACACAGTGTCACTAGCAGGATTTGAACCTACAACCTCAAGGTTTAAAGTCCGAATCCTTAACCACTATGCCACATTGCCTGTATAAAATAATCCACATCAGGAAATGAATGAATGGATGAGTTAAAGCGTATGTATGCTGTATTAATTATTTTGACGTTTTTGTCATAGTAAGCATTGAGTTTTTATTACTCTGCAGTAATAAAACAAAATATTATCCTGTTGCAGGACTTGTCCAGAGCATCCAAGGAGCAATTTCGGCTCTCTACAACTCTGGAAATGGATTAACCCTATACATATGTTTATAAATCATTATTTATTTAAATTTACATAATGCACCATAGCCTTTGGATCCCAGACACTGAAGTTGTGGGTTCAAATCCTGTGAGCATGAGCAGGTCACTTCACCTGCCTGTGCTCCAATTGGAAAAACAAAATAAGTGGAACCAATTGTATCTAAAATGTTGTAAGTCAACTTGAGTAAAAGCATCAGCCAAATAAGTAAATCCTTCAGAAATTAAAGATTATTATTCTGTATTGGACTCACACTTTTATCCAAGGTAATTACAAGTTAATAATGTAGTAGAATGGCTTATAACTTATCTTTTTTAAGTTGCAGCCCAAGCAATCTAAGGTGCTACTCGGACCCTGTGACTGAAAGCTGAAACTGAACTGACATCCTTTTAGTTTTGGGTTGCCTTCCTTAACCTCTGCACTGCCCCACTGCACATCATTGCATAAAAGTTTCAGCAGTAGCTTTGAAATCCTTCCACAAAGGACCTCAGGTATGTACCATGTGATACCTACACTCAAGTTCGAAGTATATGACTCTTCAGAAGTGCTTTGGGGTGCTTTCTGTCATGAGACACACTGCAGAAACAGGAGACCATCCAGCAGCACCACCCTAACACTTTCTTTTCCCAGAACTCAGTTGCAACAATTATAGTTATTAAGGAGCTGAGCCAAAGATTGCTACTGATGTTCATCCCTTTCCATGTCTGTTTATATAAATCATTTAACTTACTTGTTGACATTCCTCTCCAGTTCCCTTCATTTCCTCTGTACTTCTGATGTATTGTCTGACTAATTCCACTTCATTTGCTACAATGGATACTGACAAAAGTCTTCACACACGCACAAAAAATCAGCTTTTATTGATGTAAAGGCCTAAATTAAGACAAACCGATCTTGTCAGATCTTGTTCACCTTTTATAAGATCTCATAGCTGATAATATTTACAGTAAGTGAAATACAACCTAGAAAAAATTAAGGTATTGAATTTACTATGACATGTACCATTTATTAAATGTGTTTGTAACTGTGATAACCCACCACATTTATAATTCGGATTGGCCCAGAATGGAACCACATTTTCCTCTAGAATGTCTTGATTGCATAGAGCAGTGATGGCTGTGCTCCACAAGGAGTTGAAATGCGATGCACAGGAAAGCACGGACCAGAAGAAAGTTATCAGAGAAGGCATTACATATCATGGAACACAATGAAGACCATAATTAAGGAATGGAGGAGGCATGGCTGGACCTCTGCACGGGCTAATCTGCACTCTTAAAAATAAAGGTGACAGAGTGGGTCTTCAGAGTGATGAGATAGGGGAACCGTTTTGGGTTCC
Source organism: Erpetoichthys calabaricus (assembly GCF_900747795.2). Classification (NCBI taxonomy): domain Eukaryota; kingdom Metazoa; phylum Chordata; class Cladistia; order Polypteriformes; family Polypteridae; genus Erpetoichthys; species Erpetoichthys calabaricus. The sequence goes on from NC_041397.2 coordinate 172,983,628, forward strand.
CAAAAGACCCATCTACGTAAAAGTTCCAGAACCTTTATTTATTTCGATCCATAACAGGCTTTATAAATAATTATGAATACTGTAGGTGGTAACAGATTTGTGAAATACCAATGGCTCATAATTTTAAAACAGCTGTTGCTGCATACATATAGCAACACAGGCTATGTTCAGGTTTTATTGATGTGTTATTTTCCTGCTAGGTAGCCATACGTTAAATATTTCGTGTTTTTTGTCTCTGTATTAGAAAGTTTTTCAAAGCGCAAAGAAGCACCTTCCAGAACCCTTTCCAGAATGAAATGTTTTTTTGTCAAACAATAGTTATACAAGGAACCACACAACCCAGTAAAGAACCATCAATATGTATTACACAATATTTGTTTTTCAGTGAAATGTTCCTACCGCTAGATCAGTTCTCATTAACCCCTTTCCCTTATCCCAGAGACAACTCGCTCACCGGTAGTCACATGCACACCATCATCCAAAGTTTAAATGTCTCCAGAAACCTGCAGGTAGTGGTAGATGGTGGTTGCTGGACAACAGTAGAACTGAAAGCAGTCTGTACGAACAGAAAGTGCATGCAGAAGAAAGTGATTTGTCATGTTAGAATGGTGACAGTCATTCAGCAATGACTAGTGACAGTTTTGCTGATTCTGGGTCTGATGATAGTGAAGCATAGGAAGGTGATGAATTTTCATAAACTGTGAGGCCACTTCTGAATGTGAATGCAGTGTGATAACAGCACAGGGCAACTTTCAAAGCTGCAATTCACTGATCTCCAGGACACAGGGCAGGTGTATCATGGACAGATGATCTCTCACCACACATCAGACTGTTAATAAGTGACGGCAATTTGGTGTAATTGTGACTGAACCCAGCGGACATGCACAGCAGTACATCAGCACTGCATACTGAAATCAAAATACAGGCTACTCATGTGGGCTGATGTCAGTTATGATGAGTTGCTGGCTTTCTTTGTACTTATTGTTTATTATAATTCAAAAGCCTGACATTGAAATGTACTGATCAACTCAACATTTATCTGAAACACTCTGGACCATCCTGAACATGGATCATGAATGGAAAACGTTTCAAGTTACCTGTCCAGGTGTTTTCATTTGATAATTATTACCTGTCACTTTACACAGAAGTGAGCAACTTTTTTGAAAATAAAATCATTATCTGCACTTTAAAAAGCAGAGCAGAATGTTCTTGTTGATAAATCACTTGTGGTTTGCAAAGTCCTTTGTTAAAGAAACAATACAATGATGGACCTTCTACAGTCACTGAGTTGTCTGTTATCTCTACTAAGTAGCAGGTAAAGATTATTGATAGTTTGACAAAAATGTTGAGTCCACATACCGGTGAAACTGTTGAAAAACAAAACCTGCTGGCTTGTGATGAAACTCCTTTTTGGGGCTTGAACTATTATGGGGACCCCTTCACAACAAGTTAAGACATCTGGGTAACAACTGTTTATCTTCTTCAATGCTGTTGTTCCATGACAAATCACCACAAATTTTTAAAAGAAATCAACCACTACATATAGGGATTTTAAAAATCCCTTCTCATATAGTAGACACCCACATTTTTAAGCAATGTGGACTAAAGTCACTTCTTGGGGACTTAGGGGCCTTAGACCTGAAGCTTCATTAGTTTCATAGTAGATCCATCCCTGGTGCTGATGTGTTTTATTTCAAAATTTGTTTAAATCTATTTTCATTTTTATTTTCTTCTTAGTTTTACCACAAGAGCTGGAAATGGCAAATATTGTGAAAATACCAGGTGCTAGAATGTTTTTTTGTTTTAATATATTTTTCCTCTCTCTCTCTCTCTCTCTCTCTCTCTCTCTCTCTCTCTCTCTCTCTCTCTCTCTCTCTCTCTCTCTCTCTCTCTCTCTCTCTCTCTCTCTCTGTAAATAGACAGTTGATAGATCAGACTCTCTCTGTTTTTAACATCTGACATGACAGACTGTGCTCTGATGGCTGTTACGTACAATTCTAAGCTTTGCCATTGTACCCTCTGTCTGCAGCGCTCATAATTTCAGATGCTTTTTCTGTGGTTTTTGCTACTCTCCATACTCATATTTCCTGCTCTCACACTACTTGCTGTTCTTATATTATGCTTGTTCAAGTGTAGGCCACTCCTAGGCTTTAATATTAGCTTTTTTTCCATAGAAGACCCAGGTAGGCTCAAACAATGGTTCAAGCCCAGGGGAGACCTCACCCTAAACAGACATGGCCCTTCCACAACACTGTAGAAGTCAGGACGATTGTGTAAGATGAAAGCTCATGACATTACCAAAAGGCCCACTGTTTTTTAAAAGAGCTGCAGAAATATATGGCAACAACTGCTCTCTCTCTTCATATTTCAGCTGTTTGACTTGTTCTCTGAAGGTTTTCATTCTGAATACTATTGGGTGTTGTGTATGTCAGCAGGACAGAAGATATTTCTCACAAAAAAATCATCCAAGCTCACGTGACATTTTCAAGAAGATTCTTTGAACCTCCTAAAATAATGTTTCAAGGTTTAATGAGATGAAAGTAAAACTCTTTGGCTATTATTCTCAAAGATATTTTAGCTGTAAGTCAGCACACCTTATTACCCAAGGAATACAACTCAGTCACTGCTGTCTAGTATGGCAGTGGCCTCATCATTCTCTGGGACTGCTTGCTGTCAATATTGTAAAACTGTTGCCACCAAAAAAATCAAGATGAAAAAGAATTTCACCTTTCAGCATGACTAAACCCCTATATAGCAAACAGCCAGTTCAATCCAGGAACAAAGTTTATTTAACTAGTGCCTCTGAATAGGTTTGTGTGGTGCTGCCCTGTCATGGACTGGCACCCTGTGCTACTTGCTACTATGCCCTCAATACTGAACTGGGCTAAGTAGGTTCCATAAAGGATAGAAAGACTTGTGAAGTGATCCTACACTCTTAAAAATATTGGTTCTGTAATGGCACTTTGCTGGGTTCGGTGGTTACCTGTAAAACCACTGCTTGACATAGGACCATTTCATATTCGGATAGGTTCTTTGAATATGAAATGAGTTCTTTGGGCTTTGAAAAGATTCCTAATATGTGGACAAAACAGAAATCTTTAATATAACCTACTACCTATTGTGTAGTAGGTTACCTAGCAGGAGTCCTTTTAAAAATCAGAACCCACTGGTATTTCACAGATTTCCGATCTATTCATGGATTTTTATGGACTCTTTTACATATCCAAAATATTAAAGGCTTTTTCTGGAACCTTCATGTAGACGTTTCTTTTGAGAAAAAAAAAAATGGTTCTCCTATGGCATTGCTCTAAAGAACCACTCTGGCTCCTTTCGACTAGTGCTCTGGTGCTGCCGGTGGTATTTCTGCTTCCTGTTTTCCAAAGAATTTGATTAAACATTTGACGAGTGCTGGATGTCTAGTTGTGTGTTGCAGAAGAAACACTAATCAATTCAAACTTTCAAACTGTGGAAGCCATGAGCCTGAAGACTCCCCCAAATTCATATGAGTATGTCAACCTGGATGATCTGAGGAGCAATATGGCAGAACTGCAGTTTCCTTCATCAAGCAGCCATCAGACTTGACAGTGCCTTTGATTTTGTTCACACATAATTTATACAAAACACATGGTGACTTTTCAGGAATCATTTCTTCCTTGTGTCTTTGTGAGCATTGTGTGCTGTAGGTTTGGTGCGGAGTCCTACAATAAGCACGCATGTTGTTATGTGAAATGACGCACTCAAATTTGAGATTTGCTTCTTTTGTTGATGATTAAGTCCTTTTACATGGATCTAAATATGGACACAACTATTTGCAGAGTACTTATCAATATAATAATATTATTAATATTTCTAGGCTACTTGAATGCCACCTAAAATACTGATTTAAGTCAAATAGGACATGCCAAAAAAAGAGGCAAAAGAGGAAAGCAATGTACATTAGAGTGACAGAAGCCACTCTGGCTAATTCATTTGGATTTTAAGACATCTAAAAGTGAGTAGTAATGGGTGCAATGGCACCATCACATCTGCCACTGTTTCTTAGCAAGCTTATCCTTCATTACTTCATTCTGTTGTCGTCTTCACCATTTATTAATATTTCAACAGGTTTTTTTGTTCAGCTTGATTGCTATGCTAGTACTGAAAGACACCGCACCCCAGAGAAGAATAACCCTTTGCAATGAGCTAACTTTGTAGAATATTTGTAAAGAATAATTACGCTTTTATTAGTTTTATATATTTCAAATTATCATTTATGCATTTTACAACTGTTAGGTACATTTAAGGACAAAAAAAGGGAACAAATGGATGCCATACATACTGTGTGTTTACATATACTGTATATGTATATATACCCAAGGAAATGAAGAATTAAATTCTGTTCACCGGGGTGACCCTACTTTGTCGAACAAAAAAGTAAACTTTAAATGTTTTATTTAAAGATGTTGGTCCTTCAGTGGTTGACAGTCCTGTTTCATGGACTTACAGTCCTCGGTTTGTCTGTGTGGAATGTTCACATTTGTGAAGTGTCTGCAAGTTCTCTACCCACATCCCTGGTGATGTGCAGGTAAAGGTCACTCCAGATTGGCCCAGTGACCCCTTCTGTGTGTGCGCAAATGGACCCTGTGAGGCACTGGCAACCTGTCCAGCAGTGTGCCCTGCCTTGAGGCCATTGCCTCTTAGGTATGCTCTGAACTGTGACCAACTTGAATTGGATTAAATGGGTTTGAGAATGGTGTAGTGTTTAAAACCAGTATTGTCATGCTGATTACATTTAGTTGACTAGCTGAACCCCTCATAAAATATTTTTTATTCTTTCTTTCTTGATTTTCTGCAATGTTTAGTTGCCTGTTTATAATTAAATGCAGCGCATTCAGTGTAGCTATTACTTTTTTATAACCTTATTATCTACTTACATTTTATTCATTTTTACATAACATAATGTCACAGTGGCTCATGTTTCTGCCTTTCAGATCTAACATCCTGGCTTCAAATCCTTTACCTTATCATCATTCCTGTGTTGCCTGTGCTCTCTCTGTGCCTCTGTGGGAAATTCCAGTTTTCTTGTGCATTTGCTTACCTGCAGATCTGAGGGGGAATGGGCCCTCTGTTGGTCTATCGCTGTCCAGGACTGTTTCCTGCCTTATGCCCAATGCTGTTGAGACTGGCTTTGACTCTCTGCCACCCTGAATTAGACTCAGATTGTTATGTTACTTATTTTTGGCTGTCATTTACTATAATATACAGAATGGAGAAGGCTGGACAACTGGCCCAATTATCAATCCATTCTTCAAACCCACGTATGCTGAGCTGGAACCCATCCCAGCAAGCATGGGGCATATGGCATGATCAGTCCTGGACAGCTTGTAAAGCTTTATTTCCTACTGTATACACGCGACTGCATTATAATAAAGAGACAATGACAAATGCAACTGTTAAACTATCTACAAAGGTAAATTCAAACTGAAAATGGGCAGGGTACCATCATCTGGTACTAAACTTACTATTTCACCTTTGGGTTTGTTTGGTAATTCAGGTGGCATTTGACAATTAAAGTTTCCTATGAGCAGCTAAATTGTTTGGCTGCATATTATGGCAGTTTTGAAAATGGCGGTCTTCTCAATTAGGCTGGTAAGGGTTGAGATATCCGTGCTGTAGTCCTGCCAGGTTCACAACATCTAGTTGAGCCATCACAAAAATCTCTACACACAAAAGACTCTTCCCTTCCACCAGTCTACCACCAAGAAAACAAAGGTGTTAACTCAATGTCCATCTGATCAAACAGTGATCAGATAACTGGAATTTTAACTACTAAAATACTGTAGAAAATAATAGTCTCAGTAACATTTTCTTTCAAGTGATTCAGAGGTAATAAATGGGGTAACATTGTCCTGTGTTCTCTGTTTTCAGACTCTCTTGATCTCATACCCCTATTAATGTTTGATTTTTCTGGATAAATATTTTAATCATAACAGTGGTGCAGTTTGGTCTTATTCTGTCATCTCGCTAACTGTGTCAGAACTCTATCAGGGATGTTTAACATTTGTATTGATTTTTAGGACATTTTAATAAAGTTCTTCAGCAAAGTTTAATTCTGGCCTTAGTGGTAACTTGTTAATAGATTGGAGACAAAAAGGAAATACAAAATGAGAATATGGGAGAGGGTGCTATTGGATTCAGACCTTTACACTTTCTAATTTGTATTAACAGCACAAATTCTAATATACTTGTGAAACCTGCGGAAGACACCAAGAGAAAAAGGAGTGAGCAAAGGAAAAGATGTGGAGAACAGAGTGAGCACTTGGCAAAAGAGTTTTAAATTTATAAATAGCACAGTGCTTTACACAAGCGAAAAGAACTTCAATAGTGATGCTGTCCTAGAGGAAGAAACTTCTGACAAGAAGTTTGAGGGTTATGCTTACACAACATTTTCATTGTCTAAGCAACATGCAGGACTCATAAAAAAAGGCAACGAAAATGTTAGGTTATATTGTAAAAATGATTGAATATAAATTAGGAGACAACACTTTAGTCTCAGTAATGTACCACTGTGATCATATCTGCAGTGCTTCTGACAATTCTGGTCAGCACATGGCTAAAAGAAATGGCAGCTGTACAGAGAAGAACAACCGAGAGCATCCCACAGCATGCCCTACTCTGACAGGATAAAGAAGTTAAACCTCTTTAATCTTGAGAAATAAATGCCTACTACAGGTCTTGAAAATACTCCAAGGCATCCATAATATTGATCCAGGAGAATCCCTTCAATTAAATAGTGACTCATATACTGGAGCACTTGAAATGCATGTAAGGAGACAGGAAGCATATCTTCACACTAAACGTTGGAGGAATTGGAAACGAATGGCTTAGAGAATGTAGTTCAAGTGTAAACCTAAGTAACCCTTTTTACTTTCTTTAAAAGTACCTGGATTAAATCTTAGGAGAACTTAGCTAGCTCATCAAATAAGCCTGATGGACTGAATGGCCTCCTCTCATTTTGTAACACTCATTTTTCTCTAATCACTTTGCAAAAATGCATCAGTCAGCTAGTACGTGGCATTGATTTTTGGGATGGCATTCGTAAAATGAAGGCATGACAGTTTATGTAATTGCTTGTATTTGTTTTTTGGTGGTTATGAAAATGCAGCATTTTTTACAAAATTAATGTTTTTTCTTTTTAATATTTTAGTACAATCTCGCCACTCACACAAACTTCGCAGTGGTGTTTGGTGTCAGTGGCACTTTAAACAAATGATCCCCTGTGACACTGGACTAGAACCTCATGGGTGTTACTGGAACCATTAGTGATAGACTCTGTATTATTTCCGCTGAAATCATAAACACTAGTCATTTACTTATATTATCACATGCAGCAGCTTTAAGAATTTTATTTCAAGTTTATTTTTACACCATGCCTTTGAGCTCAGTATGGTATCTATGCTATACTGCAAGTTGTTTTTCTGTTTTTATGTAATGCAGGGTTAGGGTTAGGCTTAGGGTGTGTTTTATATTATATATATATTCAGTTTGCTAACTGGTATAAATTGTAAATGAGAAGCCCATCATTCTACTAACACACCTTTTCAGGTATAGAGTTTTTTATCTTTAATTTTCTCTTTTCCTCATGGTATCCTGCTGTGGCACCGGGCTGTGCTGTGACATCGACCAAGCTACAGAATTATTCTTCGCCATCAGAAATGTTTGCATTTATAGACGTCAATGATGACAGACACATCACCAGACGTTTATATTTTATTACTCAAATATGGTGACCCAGAATACCCTGGAAGAATAGGACAGCCAATTAATATTCACTAGCTACAGCCCCAGTTCTAAAAAAAAGTTGGGAGAGTATGGAAGATGCTTAAAAAAATAAAAAGGAATGATTTGTAAATTTACTTGACTTGTATTCAAACAAAAACAGTACAAAGACAAGGTACTTCATATTTGGTCTAATGAACTGCTTTGCTTTTGAAGATGTACATTCTATTCAGAAACTGACGCCTGTGACATATAAAAGAATTGAACAGGAGTAGCTTGGGACTAATAACAATGTGGCAACTTGAAGTAACAATGTGATGTGGATCAGGTGAGGTGAAGTGAGGCAATCATGTTATATTCAATAAGGAGCATCTGAAAAAGTCCTTGTCCTTCAACAGCAAGAATAGGTTGGGGATCACCAAACACATATATCAGTGAATAATGTCACACTTTCAGAACAACAAATCAATACAATTTGGGGCATTTAAACTTCTACTGTGAATAATATAATTAAAAGATTCAAAGATTCTGGTCAAATCTTGGTGCATAAAATATAAGGCCAAAAATGACTTCTGAGTGTGTGTAAGATTCCTGATCCCTCAGACATCACTGTCTTAAAAACCGTCATTCATCTGTAATGAATATCAGCTCAGGAAAAGTTTGATAAACCTTTGTCAATCAACGCCATTCACCTCTGCATCCATAGACACAAGTTAAAGCTTTACTATGGAAATCAGGAGCCATACATCAACACTATACAGAAATGTCGCTGACTTCTCTGAGCTCGGTCTCATCTGAGATGGTAAGTAGCACAGTGGAATTGTGTTTTGTGGTCTGATGAGTCAATGTTTTAAATAATTTCAGGGAAAAAACAGGCCAAACAGATAAAGGACCAACCAAGCTGTTATCAGCATCATGTCTAAAAGCCAACATCTGTCATGGTGTGGTGGTGTGTCACTGGTCAATGCACATCTGTGAGGGCACCATTAATGCAGAAAGATATGTACAAATTTTGGATGGATCAACAAACACTCCATCTAGATGCCTTCTTTAACAGGGATGTTTTCCAGCAGAACAACATCAAACCACATTCTGTGTGGATTACGAGTACATGACTGTGTAAGCAGCTCCTAGACTGGTCTGCCTGCAGTCATGACCTGTCTCTGACAGAGAATGTGTGGCGCATTGTGAAGCACAAACTACAGCAATGAAGACTTCATAAAATTGTACCTGCAGAATGGGTGAATGAGGGAAAATTCTGTTTACTAAACTTAACCAAACGTTCCCTTCAGTGCTTAAATGCTTAATAAGTGTTATTAAAAGAAATAGTGATGTTACACAGTGGTAAACACTGCCCTGACTTTTTTGGAGTGTGTCACAATTATCAGACTTGATGTGAGTGTGCATTAAAAAAATAAAACAAACAAATTCACAAGCATCAAGTAATGTATTGTCATGTTTTCAATATAGTACATAGTGAAGAGAATTTACAAATCTATCCATTTTTTGTTTTTATTAGCATTTTCACTACTGTCCCAACTTTTTTGGAATTAGACTTTGTAGCTTTTGCCTCCTGTTACAGAACAATGCTGTGGACATCTCCTCTCTTAAACAGATATGTGTGCTCAGGGTAAACGTGCTGTGTGACCATATTCTGGTCCTCGTGAATGTGGAAAAGCACTCTGAAGTAAACTGACCCCATCTAATCCGATTTTACTGCAAATGAAATCCAGTTGTTTCCTTTGACAAACATAAAACAAATTAAATGAGACTGTAAAGGCTAGACCAATATAAAGTATAAGTACTTTAAAACATAACTACTATAGATATAAAGAAATAATGAACTGATACATTGTTTTGAATTCTTATGTGTTGATGGCATATAATTAAATGTGCTTCTGTATTTAGAACTATCTTAGTGGATTGTAATATACGAAGACGATTCTATACCCTAGTTACATATTTCAGAAATAAATTAACTGAGTTATTCAAACAGTTTCAATTTAAACAATTTATTAGTTTTTATATTTTTATTTGAGTATTGTTATATGAACTGTTTTAGTATTTTTAGTATTTAGTAAATAATCTGAAAATTCTGCAGGAACTAGCATCAATGTGAGTGCAGTGCTTGGTGGTAGATGAGTTTATCGCATTAGCACAGTGAACTCCACACAACAATATACTGTGTGCTTTCATTAATAACTGGTAACTTGTTCCTTGCTATTTAAAGTGTTTGCTCTTAATCTGTTAAAAAAGCAATTACCATACAAATCAGTAGATTAAAAGTTATCAATACTTAAAACTTAATGTGCGTATGGTACACCTTTATTAGCGCTAGTAGTATCAGATGATTTTAAAAGCATTTTAAATTTGGAAATACTGACACCATCAATCAGTCCCCATAATGGCCACACCAAAACTATGCTTATTAGAAATGAAGAAAAATATATATGTGAATTAATCTGAGGGATGCAGTTTGTGACAATCAGAGCCTTTGCAGCAGAGACGGGGAGAGTACATCATGTACTGCATGTTTTAGGAATTACTTGTACTGGTCTGCCAATTTCTCTTTAGGAACTACAAACATGGTACTGAATTAACTAAATTATACTGAAATTAATTTCTTCCTTAGTTATGAATCCCATAAACGTTTATCAAAAAGTGTTACTGACAGGGATGTAGGCCTGCCCTCCTTCGCTTTACCACTGCAAGGTTGTAGGGATCCAGAGACAGTAGGAAACTAGGAGCCAGCCATGGATGGGATATCAGAGACAAGGTACAAAACAACCATGGATGCAGAGCCAGTTCATCACAGGGCAGATACACCCTTCCATTGTCCTCTTAAAATCCCAACTTCTATTAACACCCACAAAAAGAAACAAAAGGCAGGGGCTAGTTCACTCCAGACATGAGGAATACTGAAAGTCAGCCAATACTCAGATATGCCACTTATCTTACAACAGATACCTATAATAAGAAGTTTGTTAAAATAAATTGTATTAGAATGATTTATATGCACGTTGAGATATACTTTAGATAAATTAGCACTTTTGGCTAATGTTTTAATGAATCAATTCAGCTACCTTACTTATAATTTATTTTGAATATTTGTTTCTAATGAACATTTTCAGAAAGGCAAAAATAATCTTCATCTAACTTTAACAAATAGATGACCTCTAGGAATAATGGTTGATGGTTGATGTTTGGAAAACATCTGGAGACCAAGAAAAACACCAAAACCAGAGGACCAGTCAATCTTGTGAGTCAGACCATCACAGCACCTCCTGTAAGTTGACATTTTCCATGGTTTATAGAGAAGCAGTACTTTTTATGTGTTATAATTACTGTGTTTTTGGCTGACACCTTTATCTAAGGTGACTGACAAGTTTAGAACAATGTGAAGCACGCAGTACATATTCTTTAAAGTTGGAGCAATGGCAGATTAAGTACCTTGTTCAAGGTCACAATGATGTACAAAGCTGAGACATGGGCATTAAAAGAAGTACAGGAGAAGTTAGAAATGAGAATGTTGAGATGGATGTATGGAGTTGCAAAAAAGGACAGAGGTACAACAAAAGTGGGAAACATATCTAAGAATGTACAGAAAAGTAAGTTGAAGTGCTATGGACAGGTGATGACAATGAATACATGGGCAAAAGAATGATGGGAATGGAAGTAAAGTGAGTGAAGCCAACATGGAGATGGATAGATAAAGTAAAAGAAGATTTGAAGGAAAAGGGCTTGATTGGTGAGGAGGTGCAGGACCGAGCTGTGCACTTTAATAATGTCTGAATTGTTTGATTTGTAATGTTAAACGCTGGAGCAGATGGGTAAATCAAGGAAAAATATGTCTTTGTTCCAAGCATTATGAATGCCACTATATATTTTGCTAAACAAATAAGGAATGACCAGGAGAACACACAAAACATGAAGGAAAATAGAAAGAAAGCCCTCATTGGCCTAGACTATACAGTGTCTGGTCCTAGTTGCCAGTCTCCCTTACACAGTGCCCAAAATGCCAGCAACATTGTCCCTCCACCTTGCTCACTACCTCCATGCCAGTCAAGCTCAATGGGGCACTAACAGTGAACTCCCTTTTAAATTATGTAGCCAAGAGTAACTTCTGGAGATTCCAGGTGTCCCCACATCCCTGAGCCCTAAGTCCCAAGCACTCCTTGGTGTCTAGTATGGTATCTGTTCCAAGTAATACACAGCAGCGTTAATTCTGTTTCATATCTAATAGTTTGTGTTCGCTTTATTGGACTACTGTTATTTCCTTATGACTGTTTCCTCACTCTGGTACTCATGGAAAATTTCTTTCAATACATTCTTTCCTATGCTGGCACATGGAGGTTTTTTTCGGGTTTCTAGTGAGCCTTGCTCTTTTTTAGTACCAAACTACAGTAGGGCTTGTCCCATGTTGCATTGCAGCATTTTCCATCTTCTACCTCTTGTCAAACAGGCAGCCTGTTAACACCACTCAAAACTGCCCTTTTCATTCTTTAACTACTATATTTTATTAATCTGTCTGGCTTCAATATAATGCATAAAAATGCATTCTCAAATATGAAAACTTCACAGCCTATAATAACTGATTTTCAACTGCATAACTCCTGCACTATATTAAAATCCAATATGCAGCATTTCTAATCTGTGCCAAACATACATTTTAGGGGTTATACCACATAAAGAGCAGACAAGAGGAATGTTTTAAAAAAAGCATTCTTCTGTAACATATCACCACTAAAAATCTGAAAAGCCTAAGAGCTGGTGTCAACATTTGACCAAATAATAATAAGTTATGAGTCATTCAGCATCAACCATTCTATGGGATTTTACCGTGGCATTTGTTGATTTGAATTTCTCACCCCTGTGTTTCAGATGATCAGTTAATGACTTATTCTACTGTGGCACATTAAATCTGATGCTTTGCAATTCTAGTACTGGGGTGTTTTTAATTTAGAGTTTTAAAAAACTCATTGATTCATGCTGTTTAAACACATCATTTTCTCTTGGTTCTGCTCCAGCTCTGCTGCTCATCTAATAAAGTATTTTACACATAAAAGTAATACATTCTTCTACAGCATTTCTTATACTAAGAACACCTCAGTTAGAAGTATGTATTCAGCTGGAAGCCCTAATCCCAAAGTTCACGCTGCTCAGGTTCCCTCCTTGGTCTGACACACAACAAATTTAAGCAATGAATGACTTGCTCCAACAAATATCAAGGTTGTGAATTTATCCTTCAAGACCAGTATAGAGATTTTCCAAATAATTAACTTCATAATTATGCATGTAGGCAATCACACGTGAGTAGCTCACATGAAGACCACATGAAGTCCACTCTGTGATTTTTCTCTCAGCAGTTAATGCCAGAGCTAAACAGGACTATGGGGATATAAATTATTGGCCTTCACACCCACCTTGTTCAAGCTATAAAACTCCAAGGTAGATTTTCAGCTCTAACATTTCATAAGATTACTCACAAGTTACATTCGTTGTCGAATGTTTTGAGAAAGTGCTTAAGGACAAGGCCTTGAAAGACTGATTTGATTTAGTTGATAAGGACAAAATATTTTTTCTTTCCCCTTCATAAAATTAAGCTGTGTATTTTGTTGGGTGTATTTATTATAATCAGTTAGAAGAGGAAGGGTTTCTTGGCCACTTCAGTTATTTCTTTAGATTGTCTGGTAGCTACAAGGTGGGCGTTGACAGAATGAGAAAGAAAGTTTAAATGACAGAGCAAATTATGGCTTTTACAGGAAACAAATGGGAGGGGATTGAGCAGGGGGGTCTTTCATCCCCCCCAGTTCATTTCTATTCTATTTAACTTTGACAGTTGAGTGCATCTGTTGACTAGGCCATTATGCTTTTTTCTTGCAACCTCTGGGTCATATTCTAATTATAACATCATACCTGAGACACATTTCCTTCATTTATCCAAAAAACAAACCATTCCCATATTCTTCAAAATTTCCTGTCGAAGTTTTACATTTTCCAGGTCACAGCTGTTATGGTTGCAGAGTTTATTGAAAATTGTTTGACGTCTCATTGTCAGGTTTCCAGAGCACATGGTAAGCAGATCTATTTTATGGTACATATTAAACTAATCAGAATGTGCCTTTCTAGACAAGTACAGTGAAATGCTCTACCACATATTGAGGGTTTAGAAGTCAAGTGAACATCATAAAAAGTAACAGCATATGGTCACTTTAGAATGAAATAAATATTCCCTTTCAACAGTTTCTTCTGACATGTAGTGCAATATGTTTACTTCTCCTCCTAGATTTCTGTGATATTGCATTGGCCCGGTATGAGTTTGCTCCCGTCTGGGTCTCAACACTGCCTTAATAAGCTCTGATGGCCCACAACCCTGTAATGAAACAAGTGGATCAGAAAATAGATGGGTGGGTGTCTACCACTAAACAGATGAGTGAAGAATTCTGAAGTGCACTAAATGGCTTTCTTCAAAGTTTATCAAAATATGAATTCTTAATGTTGATAACAGAAATACATCCAAAAGAGTAGTCTTAAGGAAAAGGAACTTAATCTCCTTGTAATATCTGTGAACACTGCAATCCTTCTGTTAGCTTCTCCTTGAGAATACATCAATACATCATACTATTATTACATTCATTTTTAAAATTGTTGGACATGTAAAGAGTATTTATTGTCTTTCCCCGTTTTCTGCTAAATTCAATCTAGTACACAGAAATGCACAGTATAGTAGTATACAGTATATAGTATATTTTCATCACATTTCCTCAAACTATTAGACAGCACAGCTTTTTAAATAGATGAATGAAGATGAGGATGAATAAACTGAAACTTCTCATCGTACATTTGATCTGAGTTGTTTATTCATAGGTCACAGAAGATGGATCACTAATATTTAATAGTCTTGGAACAAACAACATTTATGTTATGCAAAATGCAGTGCTTTTGGGTTGTTCAATTTCGGGAGTCAGTTGTCCTGTATTTTAGAAGTAATTGTGAATTGTTGTCGCCACCTATTTGTTTTCCTTCTCCTTTCCATTTGACTTTTCATATACAGTTTTGTGTAAAAGGAAAGTGGACCAAGCTGAAGAGTGAAGATTTTCCCATCTTCAGTAAGGTGAGAATAATTACTTTTTAGTGGCGCAGTGATCCTAATTAAAAAGTAAAGAAACCTGTTAATTGCACAGCGGGAAGCCCAGTCTTCACCACAAAAGGGTGATAATTTTCAGTGCAATCATTTTTGGGTTGTGATGCAATAGAAAAAGTAAACAACAGTTAGCTCTTAGTCTTCAGTATCCCGCTGCCCGAGACCACTAGATGTGACATAAAACAGAGCATCTCATCAAGCAGCAAGAGCACTCTAGCATTTACGGAACAGGGTTTCAAAAAACGAGAGGAAAGATGTTCTAACTTTATATTTAAAGTAATGGGGTAGCCAATATTTACACAAAAACTGGGCTAGATACAATGACTGAAGGCAGGCATGGGCAACCATATGAATTTAAATCAAATAGCTCCTGTAATAAAGCTACTTGGAAAATGAGCACATAAATATGTCAAAGAGAGTGAGCATCCCACTGGGTAATTTTTATGCTGAAGGTCAATGAGTACCACATCAAAAATTAAGAATCAAAGTCATTTCGGCCAATCAGAGCAGATAAAGCCACAAATTAGTGTCAGTGCAAAAAGAACCGATCTCTTGTGGTATATTAGCAAGCAATCTTCCCAAGTGACACATAATAATTTTATAAGCAACCAGTTGCATGTTTGCGCTTTTCTGCCATGTGGTTAAAGGTTTGCATCTTCCCTTTGATCAGAGCATTAAACGGAATTGCTGAGATGCCTAAACTTTACAGTGAGGGCCGAAAGATCGAGAAAACAGATGACCAAGAATCACGCCTTGCAATTCCATAATTACGTTCCGCAACTCCTACTTTATTTGTTTCTTCACTTCATGTATGACTTGTGCCTTGCCACCCTCATCCTTACATTTTAAATGTTCAGTGATAGGGAGATTACTAAATCTGCTGGGTCACCTCAGTTTTAACACACAGTTCTTAATTAGCTTTTTATTACTTTTAAGGTTATTATCATTTCCAAAACATGCTCTTCAGGCTATCACTAGATTTAAATTAGCTTTATAATCAGTTATACTTTTTTTGCAAACATCAGCTACACAGCTTCTCAGTTTTATTCTAGTCCAGCTACATTCTTGATCATGTTAGCTTCTCATTTTACATCTTTTTATTTATTTTTTTCTCAGTCAGTTTTGGAATTATTCTTGACAGGTATTTGTCTGTTAAAGCTGAGCTGCAGTTATTATTTTTATTCATTATGAAATTTCTTGACATTCCATACCACTTCTATTTGAATGTAGAATTAAAAAAAAAAATCTCTTTATTTTCCCAAACTCCTTTAGTACATATTTCTCCTACTTCAACACAAAGCATAAGCAAGCATGCATAAGTTTAAGATGTCTGTGCTCCAAACATATATAGTATAAAACCTCATGGTATAGGAGTGGAAAGACTTCACTAACATTTTATGAATAATGTTCCCATTTCAGTCTATACTCACAAATGGAAACCCAACTACCTTCTCAACTAACAGTTTGGATTTTCTGAAACTGATCATGATTCATCCAAGTCAGAGATGATGGACAATAATTAAATTTTGCAAAATAACAGTTTTGCCAAAATTTTGGTGCATGTGTAATTTTTATTTTGTCAAACAATTTTAACTTCTTTGCAATTGCTATTACAGACTATGAGTTCTGCTATTTGGCAGAACTCATAGTCAGACATTACCGATATATATTTTAACCTTTCTTCCTGTCAGATATTTAGTAAGAATGGCAGCTATGTAAATTATTGTCAATAGTTCCATCTGTCTACACCATGTTATAAGCTTAACAACATTATATGAAATTCATAAATGAATTACTTCTCCCAAAAATTTGGCATAAGGTAGAAATGGTTATTAGTTAGTGTGTCAGAGGATTTAAAGCATACCCTGATTGATCCACTACAGCAAGAAAGGCAACACAGCAATCAGCAGCCGTGATGCACAGGCTAGCATTATTTTTTACTTTCATTATTATACAGTTTATTATCCACCTAAAAAGCAGAATACATCCCTTTAGCCACTGACTTTGCCACACACTGCATTAATTACAATAGTAAGTCACTTAATGAATAAAAGCTGTAATGATGTTCATGTTAAAGTATCAGGGCTATAAATAACACAAGCAAAGTACAGCATCAACTTTTGAATGCAACAAAACACTCATGAAAGGCTTTGTGCTGCAATATACAAATGTAAAATGTACATTACCTCCTTTATATTACTCTTTCAATAATGACATTTGCATATTTATTCTAGTATACAGATTTTTTTCTTCCTAGCATTGTGCAAAACATTGATCTGAGCCCTCTATTTCTCTCCATGGAATGGATTCAAAGTAGTAGATTGCATCTACCCTATTTACTCCTCTTATAATTTTCAACACTTCTTTCTTGTCTTTCTATTAGAGTAAAGATAAGATTACAAAAAATAAAATAAAATTAGAATTCCTTCAGTGTTTGTCACATTTCAATGGTCGATGGACACTTAAACAAAAAGAACCAATTGCTTTATGCTCCCCATACACTTTGAAGCCATGATAACAATTAAATCCCTTGTATTCTATTTTTATGTGTTTAATTTGAGCACATTGACTCAAAATTGTATGTTTGAGTGGATTTTCACATAAATCTGTATCAATGCATTCAATTCAGTACTCACATGGGATCAAACAAATTACTATGCATTGTAGTGAAATTGATTAATCTCAAAATTCACTAACCTCGACGAGTTTTAAATCTAAAAGTTAACTATTGGTTACTATTAAATGAAACAATAGGAAGCAAAGAACAAAGCCAGCAATGTCGCCATTAAAGGAAGACGCACATTCACAGCATTTGCATCTACAATACACAGCTCGTGCAACTTAATACCTTAGTACTTAATTTTGCTGAGTTACTAAACAGGTTAAACTTTCGCTGTTGCTACAAGGTCAGTTTCCTGACCAAAATCCATCTAAAAATACTTTGACTAGTCTTCAGGACAAATTATACTTTGCTTAAAAAAAAACATCAAGCATTGTTTGACTATTGCTATAAATTAAAAATCCTTCTACCTCATGAATGATTCAGAGTAGGCACATGTTACATTTTACAGAAATGCAATGACACTCACAAAATTATAATAAAACAGATCCACCCAAATTTCAATTAGTATATGCAAACTGCACTCTTTGTACCACTAAATCAAGAGGTATTTTATTTAATATGGAATTATCTGCATAAACCAGACAGGTTTATGGATTCTTTTAACAAGTTTTAATTGTGGTGGACAAACTTTCATACCAAAAAAAAAAATTTCCAGCCTCTTGCCCACAATTACTTTATTTCTTACCTTGAATACTCTGTTAATAAAACTTAAACAGTTTCAGTGGTTTACTTCAACATTATGTTGGTAAATTTGAACTTTTGATTAACATGTGCTGTGAAATGGAAAACTACCTTTGCTGCAGTAAAACTTTGGCTCCACAGACTTTATGATCATTTACACTTGGTGCTGACAAAATATCTGAAGTGCGGCATCATTTTATCAAGTAAGTCAAGCTGCATATTTGTATTTATTTCTTTTAATTTATTGTTAAATGTCTGTGTCTTTTTGTCTTCTGATTTTTTCCATTAACTTCACCAGTAACAGTACAATAAAAATAATAATAAGAGCTTCAACATGTGACAATACTACTACTACTACCACTATCTGACTTTTTGACGCTACTAAATCTATTCGGTACTTCTTGTTTTTTTTCTGTTTCATTCAGAAGCATTCATCATTATTTATGCTGTTAAAGAAATATCCATATATATACTGTATATATATAATGCCATCAACAGACACTTGGACATAAACCCAGCATATGCTAACTTAAGAAGAACATGTACATAATAAATATCTATCTATCTATCTAAACTATACAACCCCCCCCCCCCCCCCCCCGATCATTATGACTTAGTCACCTCATCTACCCCCCCACTTAATGTGTTGCTATATATTTGATTCTTGTAAGTCTAAGCATTATCCTGTGATGAAGACCCCTGGTAGGGGTTGAAAGCTCAGGAATAAAAATTACTTTATGATACGTGATTCATTTCTTCTCCCTTTGTGGATCTCCAGCTGCAAATATGCAAACCGTATCACAGACCTTCTCTTCTATGGTGTACAGCCGGAACCTTTGCCCGACTGGGTTGC
Organism: Erpetoichthys calabaricus; assembly: GCF_900747795.2. Lineage (NCBI taxonomy): Eukaryota > Metazoa > Chordata > Cladistia > Polypteriformes > Polypteridae > Erpetoichthys > Erpetoichthys calabaricus. The sequence continues at coordinate 173,002,687 of NC_041397.2, forward strand.
CTTTACGCTGGAAGGACCAGGAGAGGGAGGGTATCCAGAGCTTTACCTCCCATGGAGTTTTAGGTGGCAGCCTCCCTGGGTTGCAGAGGCGCCTTGGACTCCCACAGGGCTTCATGGGAGCGGGAGTTTGGTGCAGCCCAGTTAGGTTTTGTGGATGCAGCCAGGGGGTGCTGCAGGTACTGCTGAGCCCTTAATTGCAGCACTTCCACCACACCCAGAAGTGCTGCCAGATCTAGGTCAGCAAGCACCTGGAGCACTTCTGGGTGCCTTATAAAAGGAGCCAGAAGCCACTACGGGAGGAGGTGAACGAAGCTTGCTAGAGTAGGAGTGGAGGCGAGAGAAAGAAAGAGAAAGAAGAGTGTTTTGTGCTTTATACTGTGTTGCTGCTGGGGATCAAGGCAAAAGCGCTTCCCCAGCTCTAAATGAACATGTGTTGTGTCCTGGACTTTTGTCTCTGCCTGTCTGTGTCAGGTCGGGGCAGCTGGTGCGCCCCCTGATGGTCCACAATATAAATATATATATACAGTGGTGTGAAAAACTATTTGCCCCCTTCCTGATTTCTTATTCTTTTGCATGTTTGTCACACAAAATGTTTCTGATCATCAAACACATTTAACCATTAGTCAAATATAACACAAGTAAACACAAAATGCAGTTTTTAAATGATGGTTTTTATTATTTAGGGAGAAAAAAAATTCAAACCTGTGTGAAAAAGTAATTGCCCCCTTTTTAAAAAATAACCTAACTGTGGTGTATCACACCTGAGTTCAATTTCCGTAGCCACCCCCAGGCCTGATTACTGCCACACCTGTTTCAATCAAGAAATCACTTAAATAGGAGCTGCCTGACACAGAGAAGTAGACCAAAAGCACCTCAAAAGCTAGACATCATGCCAAGATCCAAAGAAATTCAGGAACAAATGAGAACAGAAGTAATTGAGATCTATCAGTCTGGTAAAGGTTATAAAGCCATTTCTAAAGCTTTGGGACTCCAGCGAACCACAGTGAGAGCCATTATCCACAAATGGCAAAAACATGGAACAGTGGTGAACCTTCCCAGGAGTGACCGGCCGACCAAAATTACCCCAAGAGCGCAGAGACGACTCATCCGAGAGGTCACAAAAGACCCCAGGACAACGTCTAAAGAACTGCAGGCCTCACTTGCCTCAATTAAGGTCAGTGTTCACGACTCCACCATAAGAAAGAGACTGGGCAAAAACGGCCTGCATAGCAGATGTCCAAGACGCAAACCACTGTTAAGCAAAAAGAACATTAGGGCTCGCCTCAATTTTGCTAAGAAACATCTCAATGATTGCCAAGACTTTTGGGAAAATACCTTGTGGACTGATGAGACAAAAGTTGAACTTTTTGGAAGGCAAATGTCCCGTTACATCTGGCGTAAAAGGAACACAGCATTTCAGAAAAAGAACATCATACCAACAGTAAAATATGGTGGTGGTAGTGTGATGGTCTGGGGTTGTTTTGCTGCTTCAGGACCTGGAAGGCTTGCTGTGATAGATGGAACCATGAATTCTACTGTCTACCAAAAAATCCTGAAGGAGAATGTCCGGCCATCTGTTCGTCAACTCAAGCTGAAGCGATCTTGGGTGCTGCAACAGGACAATGACCCAAAACACACCAGCAAATCCACCTCTGAATGGCTGAAGAAAAACAAAATGAAGACTTTGGAGTGGCCTAGTCAAAGTCCTGACCTGAATCCAATTGAGATGCTATGGCATGACCTTAAAAAGGCGGTTCATGCTAGAAAACCCTCAAATAAAGCTGAATTACAACAATTTTGCAAAGATGAGTGGGCCAAAATTCCTCCAGAGCGCTGTAAAAGACTCATTGCAAGTTATCGCAAATGCTTGATTGCAGTTATTGCTGCTAAGGGTGGCCCAACCAGTTATTAGGTTCGGGGGGCAATTACTTTTTCACACAGGGCCATGTAGGTTTGGATTTTTTTTTCTCCGTAAATAATAAAAACCACCATTTACAAACTGCATTTTGTGTTTACTTGTGTTATATTTGACTAATGGTTAAATGTGTTTGATGATCAGAAACATTTTGTGTGACAAACATGCAAAAGAATAAGAAATCAGGAAGGGGGCAAATAGTTTTTCACACCACTGTATAAATATATGGATTATAAAGAAACATCAATAAAGAGTTGCAATTAGTAATAATCCATTCATACATATCCTGAAATCGCACCCCACTTTTCTGTTATGACCCTTGATGAGACATCAGCGGGGAGACCCATTTATATTCCTTCATGCATTCTTTAGCTCATGTACAGGTGAGTTATAGTCATCAGTCTTTGGGATAAAATCAGAGCATCCACAGAAAAATAAACTCACTTGAGGAAGTCAAGAAACTGCAAATTTCAGACCAATTAGTGGCCAAGGCAGAGTATGAACCCAGGAGCCTGGAGCTCTAATAAAGCAACCTTGGAAAATGTTTACTAGTCAAAGTCCATAAATCTTTTTCCATTAGTTATGGTCCCCATGGTGAAAGGGTGCACCAAAGGGTAATAAAAAGGATCAAAAAAACAGGAGATGAAATAAATAAAAGGAGTACACTGTTATGGCCTTGTTCAAAATGAGAAAGTGAAAGTGGACGTTAAAACTACTGGAAAATGGGAGCACTACTGAAAGACAAACACAATCTTCGTCAAAAGCCAAGCAGAGAGTCAAAATACAAAAAAATCAACAAATAAATCCCAATTTGCAAAACACAAAACACATTTGAGAAGATGGTCCAAAAAAGTCTTAACACTAAATTTAAACTAAGCTGTATATTTATGTGTGTGCATTATGTAATTAGTCATTTGTAAAGTCTGTAATTGGATTGTACCTGTTTTAAAGCTTTCTGATCCTGTACTAAATGATAATGGCTGTATAAAACTGAAGTGAAATAATAAAGTGATTTTTTTCTTGGAAGCACATTTCAGCTTCTTCTAATGCTAAAGTGATATACAGTAGGCAATTTTGATAAAAAATGGTCTCAGTGCTAGAATGGTAAAATCTGTGTGCCACCATCTTATATAGGAATTGTAATAATAAACAATGTTAAACACAACAAAACAACACAAACATGTGGTGCCTATTCCAAGCAAATAGCATCACCATAGCAGTCACAATAATAATAATAATAATAATAATAATAATAATAATAATAATAATAATGCAAAATATTAAGAATCAAAGATAAAAATTGATGGAATACTGTATAGAAAATTCCAGATTCACAGGAGAAACTATAAAACTACAGTATTATTTGTCTATACAAACTTTACTTGTGAACCTAACATCATTTAAAAAACAGTTCCAAAAATGAAACACAATATTTTAAAACCTCAACCATATTTTTGCATGAACTCTGCTGCAACTTCAGCTGTTCAATGGCCCATGTTCCTTGCGCTCTGCATATTCCTGCTGTATCACTGATCCATCCATCCATCCATTTTCCAACCCGCTGAATCTGAACACAGGGCCACGGGGGTCTGCCGGAGCCAATCCCAGCCAACACAGGGCACAAGGCAGGAACCAATCCCAGGCAGGGTGCCAACCCACCGCAGGACTGTATCACTGATCAGTTTTCAATAAACTTGTGTGTACAGTAAAAAATATATAAAGACTTATGATTCTTTCACTGTATAATTTTTTTAAAATATTTTTCATTTTTTACATTTTTCATTATTTAACCACTTTCGCCTCACAGTGCTAGAGTCATACTGTATGTCTGAATCTTATCCTGGATGCTGCATGGAGTTTGCATGTTCTCCTTATGTCTGTTTTGTTGTGGCCTCTACATTCCCTTTTTATTTCCACATTCCAAAGGCATGAAATTTGCTTTAACTCCTGAATCTGAACGTGTTCATTTAGACTACTTTGTGTGTGTGTGTGTGTGTGTGAATGTGCTCCATGGTAGACTGGTACCCCATCCAGTGTTGGTTCTCACTTTGCTGCCTGATGTTTCCAGTATTGCATCTGACCCATCCTACCCAAGTGATGATTTTTTTCAGAAATCTTCATGTCACCTATACAGCACCACCAATTCGTTTTCAAATTTTTACTTCATTAATTAATATTTATTGTCCCTTTTCATTTGTGTCTTATGTGATCATTTTCTGCTTGCACTATATATATATTCTTCTAAAATTACTTATATTTTTGATACTTCCATACAAATAGCAGGATGTCTGTGCTTTAATGGAGGATATCTCATTAAAGCCCATTTCTCATAAATAATTTCACTATTTTGTTTCTGTCTTTGTTAACATAAATAAGATACTGCAGAGTGCTCTGTGCAGGGCACCAGTCCATCATAGGACCTACTTAAGCAAAACCCCAAAACATGGCCAATTTATAATCACCAAATATCCTAAACTATGCATCAGTGGGATATGGAACAAAAACCCAGGATACCCAGAGGATACCCAGAAAGAATGTGCATTGACCAGGTGTAAGATTTGAACTGATAATACTGGATCCATTAGTCAGCAGAGCAACCTATGTACCACATAATTACTACATTTAAATCAATCAATATGGACTTGTAAATCAGTGTAAAATGCAGAGAACACAGTGGTGGTATGTGAGATATGACCACTGCATTAGCCCTTCCACTGTCAGACTGCTCAGTTAGTCAAGGTGTCATATGTGCAGATAACTTCACTTAAAGCAAGCAGGCAAGTACTGAAGGATCGTATGTGTCCAATGCAAAGAGAAAGAAAGAGAAAGGGTAGAATGCAGTGTTGCTGGGTCCATGGTTTTCTCACCTAATTAGGATAATTTTGATCACCGTCTGTGGGATTTTGCGGGGTTCAGGTTTCTTGGACTAATTTTTTAAAAGCAATGCAGTATTTTTGGCTAGTTTTCAAACCCTTCTCCCTCTCCCCCAACAAATGTTTACCATGTTTTTCACCCAGCTAGCTCCCCTTCCCCAGCTCTTCACACTTGTATATGTTCTTTACTGTTGTAAAACCCCCTGTTGTGTGATGGTATATACCCATTCTAACACTCTGAAATATCTTTAAGGGGACTCCCCTCACCCTCGGGTTTTGATGGTATGTACCTAACCCACTTGCTCTGACACTGCTACCAATCACCACCCCCTGACCCTGCTTTCTGGTGTGTCATTTCATCTACCCCAGGCATTGGACATTGGGCTATTTTTTGGGGCAAATTTTCTATTTTTAAGCCGTCCTTGGGCTATAATTTTTTTTAGGAATATGGCAAACCTGATAGAACCATATAGACATTTGAGAGGCTATAAGATAACTGGCACTAATGACAGCACAGTGGTCAGAAGCTAACCATAATAGAATGGCCTTGACAAAGGCTGACATGAATTGTTCAGAGTAAGAGATGGGCTTCAAACATGGGCTTCAACAACAGAGCACTGCTGTGTTGCAGATACAGATGTATTAGAATACAAATCCTGTTGTACTTTATTACATGTGGAATATGAAAATTGACAAAACAACAGAGTTTCAAGTCTCCCAAGTATGCTGGCAGTGATATTGAGGAGAGTGTTTTTGTGGCATACTTTTGGGTCTCTTGAGTGCCACAAGAAATCTGAACATACTTTTTGACTGGGAGCACCTGCTCGTGTCACTATTATACTGACCTGTAAGTTGGGTAACAGGATAATACTCCACGCCAAAAAGATAAGAAAGTCATGGAATATTTCCAGGATCACAAATGCAAATTCAACATTCGGCATAGTACATCTTTGTCATCAGAGTTTAAATCAATAAAGCATTTGCAAGACAACATGGAGTGAGTGGCAATTTTATAAAAAAAAAAAAACAGATTAGTCTGAGCCATACTGCCTGTGCTACACTTATGACACCTTCATGAATCCATAAACTGAACAATTTGACTGCTCTGAAGAAAAATGAGAGAGTAATTCACTACTAGACAGGTGTTTCTAAGTGTCTTAATAACTAAAACATCTAACTATAAAATAGCTGGGATAGATGTACTTTTTGTAATATTTTACTTCATTGGCAACTCTGTGGTGGTCAGTGGTTATCACTGCTGCCTCACAACAAGTGCTTTCCTGCCTTATGCCTAATGCTGCTGGAATAAGCTGCAGCATTTTGACACTGTTATGGAAGAAGCAGGTTCAGAAAATGGTGAGATTTGATTTTATTTCAAGTTGAAAAGTATTTACACTCTAGGTTCTAATTCCCAAGGCCAGATCATTGAAACAATTACTTTTCTCTGCTGAATACATCTGTGTCAACACATATACACACCACTTTCTCTCCTTTGCGCATCCTTTCATTTGCATCCATGTTTCATCCTTGAGTTCCTTTACCGGCAACTTTTGTGCTCCAACTAACTGTGACAGAAGTGACCTCTACATAACCTACACTGCTGACAACCACTCAACATTTCTCTTAGACTCAATGGCACAAAATCACTCCCATAACCTAAAACAAACAAAGTCTGCCCAGATAAGAAGAGAGGTGTGTTAGTTTCATTTCTTTCTACAAGTGTGAGCCCAAGGGATACAGGCATATCCACAGTGGGCTGTAGACTTGTGAATTCAGTTATTTAACTTTTCTAAATATGCATTAATGGGCCTGCCCTGATCTTTCTGCTTGATTCCCAGGGCACACTTCAGCATTACTGATCCACATAGATAACAGCACTGAAAGTAACGAATGTCGTAAAAATTCAATGTACACCACAGGTATGCGATGTAATAAATACCCTGCGGGCACAGGATGACAAAATCACTAAAGCTGCTACCGAACAGTGCGTACAATCAAGTCCATTATTCAGCATTTTTACTTGGATAGTAGCATCAGATTTTTTTAAATAAACATCGGAGACAGGTATGTGATGTATTTGTATTATGTATTTAAGACAGAGTAGGATAGAATGCCTCCATTTAGCTTCCTTTACTTGTTTCTTTTTGGTGAGACCAATTGCTTATGCTTTAATATAAAATTATACTGAGTTACATACACAATCTGGCATCTCAAGAATTTAGCTTGCAAATTGTGATGTCACTAAATTCATTTTCCAACAAACTGGAAATCACCAAAGCAGACTCAAATTGTTGTTTATGATATCTGTTATCTGTTGTCTTTCTTGATTAACCAGACAGCCTTTATTGTCTTTTGCCACACATTATGACCCTGGCTGGTAGCAAAAAAGGTAGGCTGGCAGCAGGTTCAAGCATCAGCTCTCACTCACAGGTGACTTTACCTGCTAGGATGGCAAAGGTATAAAATGTACAATTCTAAATCTATGTAAAAACAATGCATCATAGTGACTAACATGAAAGGCACCATTTTTTTTTGTTGTGATTGGAACATTACATGCCATAGACAAAGGGCTATTTCCAGGAGTCCATCTACAAAGCCATTTTTTAATCTCAGCTCCACTTTTTTTTTTTTTTTTGCATATAGCAGTCTAATTTTTCCCTTTGGCTTGGTTTTGACTGAAATGTAGCCTTATAGGTGTTTGTAAAATCATCATGATAGAAATAGCCAGACAACACAATAACGGTATGCTCTTGTTCATTTTTCATGACATTCTTCAAATATGTTTGTGTTTGTTTGTTTTTGCTTTTTATTTATTGAACATTACTTTATGGGAAGATGCATCAATAAATGCAAAAATGTGAAAGATAAGGCAGAGCATTAGGATCTCAGAAACCAAGCACAAAGTATTTGACCTACCCTGTCATTGAATACATTTATAAAATGCCCTTCATTTCAGTCCTTGTTCATAAACCAAGCATTTGAAATCAACACGTAAAGAATGCATATTTGTCTAGAAATATTTTTCTAGTCCCTGGGACAAAATTTGAAACAAATTGGCAAATAAAGAATAATGAATTAATAACAAAATATACACATAATTTTGCATAATGCATCATCTCTCATTGGCAGTATGTATCTCCACAAATCCAAATGTAACATGAGAGTGCCAGTCACGTACAGTATGTCATAATTCATGCTTTCCAGAGTACTGCATAGGCAGGGAATGGCTTTGAAGCAAGCTCACAACATTGGTTCATCACATCTCATCGACAGTAGGGAATGAGCAGATGTAATTGCACACCAGAGCATAGAACTCATGAGGACATAAATCTCAGTTTGTAATTGTTTCACTGTAGACTGTATCTGATAGTAATACATTTTCAATAATGGTTGCTCAGACAGAATACATGATCTGGCAAAACTTTGGAGTCTCACATTTTAGGTCTAGAGACAGACCTCAGCCCACTAGGAAATTGAACTCTTGGCACAAATTCTCTCTTATGGGAGGGTATTGAGCAGGTTGAAGAATTTTACACAGTATCATCAGCTGTGTTCAGACAGGGGTTGGTAATCTGCACAGCTGAATGTTAATAGCTAAACTGTAACTTTATCCTGGACTCACTTGTCTGAATCTTTTGAAAAGAAATTTATTAATATTAGTGGGTGCTGTTAAGTTAAACATCCCTTACTCTTTTGCATTTGGCTAGTTGTGCTAGTTAGTCTGGAGTTCTACTGCTTATCTCATTTTACTTTATACTTTTTAGTTTATCTAAATTTTGCATAATGTACGCTGTACATGTAACAATACTGCTTTTACTACTACTGCCACCACTATTTCTACTGCTCCATAAGCCAACCCCAATCAATCCCATACAGAATAACTGAAGGTGACATCAAAAATGGCCAGTTATAAGATAGGTATTTTCAGTTAACCATACTTGTGTTGTAACACATCTAGCACATTACAATGAGAAGTGTGTGCCAGCTTATTCATTATATCTCATACATAATATGTGCTTATGTTTCTTGTATCAGGAGGACATGGCCAGATGTCATTAGAATGCAACTTGTGAACCAGTACGAAATAGGAAAAGAGCTAAGAAGACCATTTTTCACTGCATATGTACACACCAATATGTATTCGGTCCTGATATCTAGCATCTAAAGATATGAGATTTCTCAGCCATCAAGAGAGACAGAGTTCTATATAGATAGATAGTAATTCTTTACATTTATGTAGCGCTTTTCTCACTTCTCAAACCACTCCGTGCAGGGAGGACCTGAGACGTGAACTTATGTTCTGCTTACTGCAAGGCAGGAGCACTATCTCTGAGCCACATGGAGATAGATAGATAGATAGATAGATAGATAGATAGATAGATAGATAGATAGATAGATAGATAGATAGATAGATAGATAGATAGATAGATAGATAGATAGATAGATAGATAGATAGATAGATAGATAGATAGATAGATAGATAGATGATTCCAGGATGTTTTGGCAGTGTTTACTACATTGCAAAATTACCAATGTTAAATTAACACTAAATGAAGTACTAGAGTATTCTGAAATCATGTAATATTCTGCACATGGAGAAAACTGATTACAAGATAGTATACAACAGCATAACAAACTCATTGCATTTTAACTTATAAGTCTGATATATACTGTAAGGCCCTGGAACACAATGTCTGAGCCAGTGATTTTCCTGAAGTTGGTAACATTAATGATTCCATAAAGAAAACATTCAAACAATATCTCAGTAGAGCAGTAAAATTTATAAAACAGACAGTTTCTTTCGTAATACACCTGTGTGAACCTTGCAAAACCTAAAGGGAATTTGTCCTGTGGTTTACCATTCAAAATATTGTGCCATTATTTTTATTACTAAGCAAACTAGAGACGTGGTTGAACCCTATATTTTCATTTTCATGTGCAACACATGAGTTTGTTCTCCCCTCAAATTTCATGGTGTAGCAATGGCAATTTCTGCCTCATCAACCAAAGCATTGGTTTCAAGTCCTAGCCCAGGTACTTTTTGTATGTGTTCCTTCTACATATTCTCCCTGTGTCTGGCAGTGGGTTTCTCCAGATAATCTGCTTTCCTCCTATACCCCAGCAGTAAGCAGCTTAAACTGAAGGAGGACAGAAGCTGGTGTGTGAAGCACATTGCCCTGCAATGGATGGATACTTCTAGGGATGGTTCCAGGCTTCAATTGATCCTTTCGGAATAGGTTCCCTTGCAAGCCTGTAATGGATTAATCAGGTTTTAAACATGCATTGATGCCCTGCTAATCAGACCATTGGCTTTTATGAGACCTTTAGCAGTGAAGCCCCAACTGTTTGTCACCCCTCTTCTCTCTAAAAGTCAGCTCAGCCCCCCACTGGCCTCAGGGACCCACATGGTTGCTGGGCATAATTATGTCAGTAAACTGCCCTACTCTTTGCAACACTTTATAGTGTCTTTTCTTAGATTAACACATTTGCCTGATTTCTATTTTATCTATTTCTGAGACTCAACCTTTACTTTTTCTCTGTGTTGCTTTTTTATTTTCAACTTTTAGAAATGTAGTTATATTTATTGATCGTTTTTGTTGTATTTTCATTGTGAAAGCTAAGCAGGACATAAAACCCTTCCTCATGTGCTTGTTAATAAAGTCCACTCTATTTTTAAGCACAAAGAAGAAACAGCAGTAATTTTGCTAATGATGCCCTATAATGAAGCCATTACACAAATTTCAGGTTTTTGCTTAGGCTCACTGACTTCCTTGTTCCAATAGTTAAAACTCAAATACTATGTAGCAAAACTATGGGGCAACGTTATAATAACAGTAGTTATATTACTTGTTGGCTATCTCATATTAAGTGCTCCCTTGTTGCCAACTTCATAACACTTTCCAGATAAATTCCTATCCTGCACTGTGAAAACAGAAAACCATAGAAAGTAGCACTGCTTCAGTCAAATTTAACTAAAGTAACATTCAGAAAGTAATTTTAAAATGCCTTCCAGTTTAGCATAACATCTGCCGGAGAAAAATACTACAGTAGTTCTGCTATATAGGCATGAACATCAAGCACTACCATAATGGCATTGTCAAGGACTTCAATGACTCCGGTCAGCACCGCTCACATCCATTCAATCTGCTCACTCTGTCAGACAGCATACTGGCAATAGGACACAAACAACTGGATTCAGAGAAAATGCCTCACCCTCAAGCAATACATGTCCTAAACAGAAAGATATGAGTGAAACTGTCTTTTCTGCTAGCATTTTGTCAAGTGTGCCAGGTGCTGTTAGTGTTATTAATGCTGTTGAGGTTATTTTAGTTATTCTTAATTGATTTGTTGAGAGCCTTGATGTGTGTACATTGTTTTGTGTTACAAATGAAGTTTAGCATGACGCTCTAATCCTGAATTGTAGTCTTTGCACGAGCTCTGACTAAGTGATGGAGGCTCTACTTTACAAATGTATCTATTTTTTGTGTGTTTTTTAAATTGCTTGCTTCCTCCTTGAGGCTTTCATTATATCTGAAAATTAACTTTCACAATTTTTCACATTAGACTATTGCATTTTCCGATCTACTTGTGTTACACTATGGCCAAAAGCACAATGATGTGGCTAAAAAAATAAATAAATAAAAAAAACTCCATCAACTTCAATCTCTGATATACTGACATACTTGTGCATAACACAAAAGGAAGAGGACCAGGACTTCATATAAGAACTAATTTGATTTCAGATTTGTAAACTGGAGACAATTATAGATTGAGTATATCCTCAAATCTTAAAAGAACAAATATTTTCCAAATGTAACTTATCTTGACCCACTAAAAAGCAAACAATTTTACCATTTATTTAATACCATTCAAAATATATTTAATAGAGCATTACAAACTGTACCCAGCTGCCATATACTGTGAAAGTAAAAATTTCACATTGAAATTGGAAATATAAATTGCAATAACTGTCTTGAACCTAAATTAGCCCTTACTTTTCTTGATGGGTATAAAAGGTGACAGCCCCCAACGCTGGTGGCCATTTGCTGCCTGAAGTTAAGACTAGAAGGAGGTCCTGAACGAGACTAAGGAAGATCAGAGACCACTGTACTGGCTGAATGTTTCATAGAGTCTATGTGCATGTCCTATGTCCTTTTGGTTTTTTTTTTGTCATTATTAAACAGGGTTAACAGGCTGGTACCCCAACAATTCTAGCAGTTCCAAATTGGTTCCCTACCACAACACACTATATATACATATATATATATTATATATATATATATATATATATATATATATATATATATATATATATATATATATATATATATATACTATATATATATATACATACATATATATATTATATATATTATATATATATATATATATCATATTATATATATATATATATATATATATATATATATATATATAATATATATATATATATATATAAAATTGTATCAGTAAAATATGCCCAGCTATATAATAAATAGAAAAAAATATTCAGCAATCTATTTTCAAACCCAATTAATCCAATTCAGAATTGCTGTGGGTGCAAACCCTTTCCCAGCAGCACAGTCAGAAACCAAACCTGGACTTGTTCAAGGTGATTTCATTATTTTAACAAAAACTGAGTCATGACTGCTGCTTTTTTGGGGGAGTTTGCAATTACATTTACAGTTATTACAGTTTTCATTTTAGGTGAAAAGATAATCACAGCAGAAGACAAAATTAAGAAAAAACAAAACTGTCAATAAGCTTCTCAAACAGTGCCTGTTGCCATTCCCAAATATTTACAGACCTTTCTTGTGAATTTGTATCTTGATAGGAAGCTTCATCCTTTAGTAAATAAAATATGAAACTGCAGCCATTGCTTGCAATCCAAGGTTTCATCCTTTCTAATTCTGAGCCTAATCATTAACCAACAGAAGCAAAATATATCTGTTTGTGAAGTAGAGACCATTTGGTAAGATAAATATATGCAACAGTTTGTTTTGTTTTTTTACTACCAACTTCCTTGACACTGTTTTCACGTTTAGGGGACTTCTAGTCTAACCCTACCTCCAAGGAACATTGAGCCTGAAACTTTATTACCAAAATAAGCAAAGAGAGGATACAGCAAAACGTATCTGTGCTGGGCAACACCTGCTCATAGCATATAGTTATGTGGCAATAATCCATAACAACCATTGGTGTAAGTAAAATTGTCATTTTTCAAAGGTGCAGCTATGATGTTAGAATTCCTATTTATAACGATTATACAAAAGAGTCAATTCAACTAAAGTAATGGATTTGTTTGCTAACATTAAAAATCAACCAAATTATACTTTCTGAAATACAAAACTGCTTTTGCAAACTAGGTGAAATAAAGCAGCAATAAATGTCATTCCCCAGATAGCTGAGTTGAATGCACAGCACAGATCTGTTTTTTTAATATTTTTTTGTGGCGGACTATGTCAATAAAAAACAAAAAAATTGTTTAATCCAATTCTGAATGTAAATTTTTCATCTGCCATTTCACCATATGCTGAGCTCAATCCACTCTACATTACCTAATCAGGTATCTGAGGAGGTCACTTGCTTGCATTCCTTCTCTCATTCCTCATTTCTCAGTTTTGGTTTGTATCACATTCTGTCTTTGGTCACCTCTTTTTTTGGTAGCATACCATCTTCCACTGTCCTACAGCTTTAGATTTGGATGCACCATGCAAGAGAAGATCGTTTGAACCTTACAACCAGAGCATTGGGGTCACAGCCAAACTGACATATCCACCAGGACCATTGATTCATGGTGCTGCCAAGGCAAACTACAGTCTTGATTCCTAGCTGCTAATTGTAAAAGGCTAGGAATCCAAGACTTCAAATGAACTTTTACCTATTCCATAACCATAGTAACCACACAGTTTTTCACTTCAAGATCATTTTTAAAATAATATAATCTATAGAAGAGGATGACCTGTACTTCTGCAACACAACACAAAGCATCCAAAAATCATGGCCCAATAGCAGAGCACCCTCATAACTATACCTTAAACCACAGCCCTCCTTTCCAGACCACTTTTTAGTATCCAGCCCAAGTTGTCAATCTAGAGGTATAAGACAGACAACCAAAGCAAACTTCCTGGTGAGGACCTTCACTTGACATTATGTGTACCCTCTCTAAGACCACTTTTTTAGGTTTCTTGAATTCTTTTCTTCCACCACATTAGAAGCATTCCTTGGGTTGCACGCACAGCCCAGGAGTAGTTCACTCTATAAAAAGGTGGTTATGCAACTAAGTGTGAAGTTGATATCTTCTTTTAAATACAATTTTAAAGTGTACAAAGTGTTAGTCATGCCCATAAACCTATTATATATGTCCATATTTATGACCATTGCTTTAGGGAATAATATAATTGAAAACAATTTAGATTATTTAGCAGTCTAATCATGTCATGAAGGTTCTGCATTAGACCAAATCTAACACAGGAGAAAAAATAGCCATGGACTGTGCAGAAGAAAACCACACAAACCTAGAGAGAAGATAAAAAACTCCTCATAGAAGAACTGATAAAGTGGTAGCTCTAATAATAATTCTTTACATTTATATATACATTTTCTCACTACTCAAAGCACTCTCCACACAGGGAGGACCCGGGAAGTGAACCCACAATCTACTTACTGCAAAGCAGCAGCACTACCACTGCACCACCTGTGTCTAGTATAAGAGCATACTAATAAAATCAAATCACTTATTCTTTTCTGGAGTCTCAGTTGAGAACACCCACATTAAAAATGATCAAACACTGCAACAAGCCTGAGCAAAGGCAGCTAATTCCTGTTTTTATTTTGCAATGATGTGTAGCACCTTTAGGTCACCTAGGGCTCCCCAGGCCTTACCATATCCATTCAAGTCATCTTTCATCCTACTATTGCCTTTTAAATTCATGTAACACACTACAAACTAATTTTTTTCTTCAGATGATCTTTGCAAGAACAAACATAAAACTATTTAGTAAAGCGTAATAATATTCTCTTTTTCAATGCTAGAATACTCTTCACCATTTGTTGTTAACTAAACAAGTCCTGAGGTGTAACTCCTCCAGAAAACAAGCAGTCTGAACAACTGAAACATCATATATTAGGAAGTATTATAGTGTATACTCTCTTTAGTTAATAACAATGTAGGAAATAAAGAGACTTCTTCATGGAATCACACAGTACATACTCTAGTTCCTACCTGATGTCTTTAGTTACCAAGAATTACTGAGCTGTTTGTTACTATCATTTAACATTTGCTTTTAAAGAGTGTTCTCTATTAATTGTATTAAGTTAAACTTTCTCCATTATTACTTTGTGTCCACTTTTGCATGAAAGCAATGAACTGAACAGTTATTTATACATGTTAAAATATTGCAATACTGAAATGCTTTATTGCCTAGGCTGCCACAGAATTTACAAATGGGATGTTCTTCTGAATGTACATTACACAGAAAATATATAAATACCACATACTGCAGAGATTAAAAACAAATTACATTGGAATATGTTGAAATGCTGAGTACATCTTAATCACAATATTGTATAGTTTGTGTGGTTCTCTGCAGCAGCTTTTACTGTTTTGTCGAGTTGAAGTTTTTAATATTATCAATTAAAATAGAGCTCAACTTAAAAAACATTCAAAACATAAAATGATAACTTTCCAGTATGCATGTGTCAAAGAATGGATGTTAATTAGCAATTCTACAGAAACAGTAAGAAAAATGGACAAAGAATGTAAATAGGAGAAATAAAAACAACACGTAAAGTTTAACACACTACATGTCCATATTTTTTTCCTCTGGCATCAAATAATTTTCACTTGGATGCATGGATGACTCTTTTGCCAAATCTTAAAAGTATGTTTTTAAAAGTTTCTATCTTTGAGTGCGATGTTAGCACGCATACATCTGATTTCTGCACTGCATTCGGATGATTCTTGCAGCCTGCCCAAAGTGCGGATCTTCAAAAGCTACTAGAATGCAATAGACGGATGAGAATCAATGCCATATTTTTTTAAATAGCTGTAGCCCCGAATGATACAATAATGGATTGCTATTTCACCCGTTGTTTCTTTCAATTCCTCCCTGTGAACACCATAGTCATATGTACTTTTGCATAGTCGAAAATAATTTTTGTTAATCACGCGCCGGTGTATTGCAGTTTTTCCAAATAAAGTTACTTCTGAGACGTATTCATTGCCACTGATAGCTGGCCACTAACTGCCATTTGATTTTTTGTTTCTTTTTGTCACGCCTCACATTAACATTTAATCTCTTCTGAAGATCTAAAGGCGAAACGAATCTTGACAACCACATTTCATTTGCACGTCATGTGTAATAAAAAATTGCATTGGCTGGATCCCCGCCATTGTTAAATAATGCGCTTAACAATAACACGTGAAAAGCAGCACAAATGAAAGCAAGTGTATTCTGTTTGTCCTCTTCGTTGTAGTCGCAATGTTACTTTGTTATTATTATTATCATCATTATTATTAACATAATTCTTAAAGTGATACTTCTATTACTAATAATAGTAACCATTGCTACCATACATTGAAAATTTAGGACTGTTTGATCGTTTGATGTACAGCTGATTTTACATTCTCTACTTAGCGCTGAGTCCATTTATTTAAGACAAATTACAGCGAAGGCAGCTTTACTTCACCCTTGAAACGAAATTCTCAGAAAGACTGCAGAAACACGCTCTTCTCTTGCAGTCTGTTACTTTTAAACTGTAAGACGTGAGTACCTGATTGAGATGTTCAGATTACACTTTTGTTACAGCGGGCAAATAATACCACAAGTCAAAAGCAAACAAAAAGTGCTTGTAGTACATAGCAAACCCCGCTGGGCTCTCTTCTGTGGTCTGTTGCAAAAATCAAGCTCTTCAGAGCTAATTACAAATAAATTATGATGTGCTCACTAAGTAATTGATTTAATGAAGTTCCTATGAAACTATTAAAAACGGGTATAGGTCAGGCAAGGGACGCCCCAGCGCGCCTATTGTCGGATGTTTAACTCCACCAATCTCTTCGGAAAGACATCGGGGCTAATAGGTGAAGTCACAGCTGCTCCGATCGGACTTGGACAAGAAGACGGAGTCGCTCCCAAAACTTACAACCGAGTACAGCTATTCACCCATTCCTAATTTAATAAGACACTAGCCTTGTCTTACTCTTGCACTTCTAAATACCACACAAAGTATTTCAACCATTCAGGACAGCTTAGTATGCAAACCACCCCAACTGACAAAACCTTTACGCAGAAGCACATTTCATTTGGGTTAGTCACTCATCATGTTATATTAGAAAGAAACTAACAATCTACACTTACAATGGATTTCACCCTGTACATTTCTTTCTTTCTTTCTTTTTATTAAAAAAGTGCCCATCCTTACTTCTGTAAACTTTGCGAATCCAGCGAGTCTTGAATTCTAAGAGTTGTGGGAGTTGTTCGAAAGGAGTATAGCATGTAGAACTGCAACTGGAGTGTAATTTTTTTTCTCACATATTCAGGAAACGTAAGCTGAGAAGCCAGGTAGGGTGCTTAGAAGATTTTGGCTGAGTGCCTGGATAATGAATGTGTGCCCAGTTTATACGAAGTGCAGCTTTTTCCCCCCTTTTCAAAAGGACCGCGTGGAGCTTTTAAAAGAAAGCAACACGTTTCTCTCTCTCTCTCTCTCTCACTTTCTCTCTCTCTCTCTCACCCTTTCTCTTTCTTCTTTCGTCCCTATATTTCATATTTCAATTTCAACAGAAAACAAACCATATAATTATTCTAATTTCTAATGCCATTTGGAACAATTATTTTGTGAATTATTGTAACCTAATATTTGAACTGAAAAAAAAACCACTTGTGTTTCGTAACACCCTCTAGTAATTAAATGGCCATTAATTGATTTAATTGCAGTCAATAGACATCTCTCTTTAAACTTTTCGTCGAGCTTCAAATTTTGATTTTACTTCTCGGCTAAAATAAAGTTTGCAGATGCTAGCTCTTTAAATATTATTTTCACCTTAATTCGAATATAACCAGGTTTATTATAAAAAGTACATAATCATAAGAAACTATCTGAACGAAAACTATAATTCGTTTCTCAATTGAAATGTCTTGGAGCTTTGCGCAATTTCCCCAATTAAAAACTATAACTATGAGGAAATACATGATAGTCTCCGCTGAAGTTTCGTAGTTGGGTGCACTTGTGTAAGTAAAATGCATACATCTCTCAGAACGCAAAATAAAAGAAATAAATTGTTTTTGCTTGTCACTTGATAGTAGGGAATGTGTTAGTCTGCGTGGAAAAGCACGAGATGCGTCTTATTAGGTACAATTAAATGAAATTAAAGAAACAATTGAAGCACGTAATCACACAGCACTCTTCGTATTCGAATGCTATTGCTAATGCTGACAGAAGTGTCACATTTAAGAGTTACTCTGAAAAATACTTTCTGGGCAAAAAACATATACAGTTGAAACACTTGAAAAAGCGGCCGCAACAATTAACTGGTAACCTTCTGTCAGGAATATACACTATTTAAGAGGTGAATTTTTGTTAAATAATAACAAACAACAACAAATTTAATAATAATAAAAATAATAATAATAATAATAAAACATACGATATGTGGCATATTTTGGGCCCATTCCAAACATAAATTCCATCCAAACAGCTGACTTTGGGATCTTTCTGAAAGTTCCCATCTCCCCTCTGTCCTCTTAGCTAATCTCCTGCCTTTTAACTTTTTCGGATGTAAGCCAAAGTCAAAGCTTTGAATGATGAGCAATGTGTAAATGTATGGAATCATACAAGACAATTTAGAGTTTGGCCCTGTTTATTTCTTAAATCCCCATGTCCATAAATGAGGGAAAGAATATAACTAAAAAGCAGATAAATCTACCGTTACAAGATTTCCTTTCACTATTAAAGTGAGAAAATAGACAAAGCCTGAACGTAACTCGGTTACAAGCAGCTTTAATTAATACCAGCTTAAGCAGTCCAACAGGCAACACAAGAAAAAAAGTTAAAGAAAGACTTTCAGGCTGGGCGCCCCTTGACAACCTCTTTTTCCTGGTGTCATTCAATATTTAATGCACTGAGCTTACAAAGCTAGTACTGGTGCTTCTTTCTCACCACAAATGCACTATTTTCCATGGTGCTCGTAGCAAAAGAAAACCCCATAGATAAGAACATGCCAAAGGTGTGTGCATTGTTTTTCCTTTTTTTGTGATGGATGCATATCACCCCCAGTATAGTATGCATTTTTTTGAATCCCACTAAAAGCCCGCATATTTAATCATTTTCCCCAGTGGTAAGTGAAAGCCAAACTCGTTGATCTTTTGCCGTGATATTAATATGGACCCGTAACGTGTATATCTGGGAAGGAATGATGACTACTTGGCTAAGGAAATTGGTGGATGAGTTGGCATTTACTGCGCGTATGAACTTTTTCGAAGACAAAGTGGCTAAACACTTTATCTCCTTTTAAAGTTTATCTTCTTAATGCAGCGTTTCGCATGATAAATAGGTAACGCAACATGTAACATTTTCAAACCCGATTTAGCCCAATTTAGTGTCGCGGAGAACGCCGTTCAAATATATATATGAAATCAGATCATTTAAATTTTTGCACTTCAGTGTTTGACATCTGAAATCTTTCCATTGCAAATTGCGATGCAAATAATCTATTTGCATCATAATCTAAAAAAGAGGCAAATATCGCACCCGAGTGTTTTGAGCTCACTTAATCAACCCACTTTCTTCCTATCATGGTGTCTGCTGATACTGTTTATCACTCCGCGTTACGAATGCATGTCGTTCCCTGATGATAAAAAATTGGCTCTTAAACCTGTCCCGTCTTGGACAAAAAGACCTGAGAGAGAGAGAGGCCGGCGATTTCGCATGCGGGTTTTCGCTTTGTCTTTAGGAGAGTGGCGTCTGCAAGTCTGAGTTAGAAAGTTACTGATTTGCAGGCTGCATGTAAAGACAGTCCATGTAAGTAATTTCTACGGGCATCACAGCAAAGGAGAACAAATCGCTGACAAAGGAGAGGCTTTTCAATTCAGCAGCGTCGTTAGGACAACCAAAAAGTATTCCTCAGATAATAAGTTCCACTTCAAAGGATTTCTCATTCAACGGTGACTGCTTCACCCTTTTATTAAGCCCCCCGTTTTTTTCTCTTGGAGGAATCATCTGTTTGGTTATTTTTCATCGTGTTTATTTTTCACCATTCACAGAGTACTTGTATTAAATAAACAAAGAACAATCCGTGCTCTCTTCCTAAATAACGAGCTCTTCTTTGAGGGGGCTCGGACGGATCTAGTGCTGGGTGTAAAACTTGGCGATTTTAAGTAATGGTTGTAATTTGGGGGAGGGTGCTCAAAATATGAAAGATTCTGATGAAGTAAAAATTGACTGAACTAACATGGCATGAAAGTAAAGGTCAATGCAACTGTATCTTAATAGAGTGTCTCGAATTGAG
Organism: Erpetoichthys calabaricus; assembly: GCF_900747795.2. Taxonomy (NCBI): domain Eukaryota; kingdom Metazoa; phylum Chordata; class Cladistia; order Polypteriformes; family Polypteridae; genus Erpetoichthys; species Erpetoichthys calabaricus. Next base: position 173,022,980 of record NC_041397.2, read on the forward strand.
CTGGACTATTTTGAATGCAGCTTGCTTTTGGTCCGCGCATTGCCATGGCAATCCTAACGCTCCATGTTGATGTACCATAAAAGCGGCACTTTGAATTTCAAAGACGCTGCCTTTGAACTTCGCGCTGCCTGATTAGGCACTTGTGTCTTTTTGTGTCTTGGGATGCGCTTCCTTTGCACCCCTTTTCTAACATTTCGTATTATTTTTTAACGCGGGCAGTAAAAACGGAGGTAAAAGCCAGTCATTGTGGATGCTGCTGGAGTAGCATATCTAACCTGGCCTGCTTATCTATCCCCCTGTCACGCCCTTTTTATTCGTGCCTTCTACTACACCACACCCCTAGTTTAACAGGCTGGGTGTTAAGGTGTGGACACGCTGTTTACGTCACTGTCACATACTACACACTATAAGTTGCCACACCTTCATGTACAAAATCACTATGACTGTGTCCCCACACACAAACACATTGATCTTCGGCTGTTATTGATTTCCTGTACATTTGTAGAAAACGACGCTGTAAAAAGTACCTGTTAAACTGATTAGCCTGGGCATACTCGAACAATCCCCTTAGAATGTAAATTATAGTTAATTAATTTGTAGTAAGTGGAAGAAGCAAGCGTTAACTCATTGTCTATTACAGTAAAAATGTTGAGCTCAAAGGAGGTGCGATTGTTAACCTTTATATTAGGAGGTCCAGCTGTTTGGAAAGAGGAATTGAACAATTATATATAGCTATGTCAAAGTAGTATTACTCCTAAATAATTAAATTATTTACATGTGAACATACCGCAATACACCGATGTTTATTGTCTCTTCTCTTCAAACATCTCTGGATGGAGGCCGCATGCTCTTGAGCTTGATATTTTTACATGGTGTCTCGGGTTTGTATTTTTTAAAAGTAAAATGTTATTATTATTATTATTATTACCCATTCATATATTTATTTAATTAATGTGCTTATACATTTCGGGGTAATTGAGCTCACATCTTTCAGGGGAGAACTGAATGCAGACTTTCGGCCAATACTGGACGGGACGCCAGTCATTTAAGTGCATTTATTATTGATATTACTATTGTTGTTGTTGTTTATGATAGTGTTAATAATAACTTATATATTGATCTCAAATGCAATCTCATATCATTGCATTTACCGCCATTGACTTTTATCATTGTACGCACATATGTGTGTGTGTGTGCGCGTGTGAAAGACAGAGAGGGGGAGACAAAGGCAGAAAGTGTCATTTGAGGGTTTAGACTATTTAGTTTTACACTGCATACTAAATGATCTTGACAGATATGAAACGACCCCAGACTTCTAAATGTGTTATATCCTAGACATCTTAAAATCAAACTGATAACAACCCCTAGATAATTGCGGTTAGTGGAGATGATAAAAAAAAGTTATCCACGAGGGAAGGTGCAGTCCTTGCTTTGATGATGTCCAGTTTAGTGGCAATAAGTGGTTTTCTACGAGATATATTCAAATTGGGACGTCTTGCTTGCCAATTGCCATAGAAATCTTAACACACCATGAAGATTGTCCAAACGCCAAGCCTTCCGCTGTGGAGTAAATTACTTTGAAGTGGAGCAAGACTTGCACTGGTCAATTTTAATTCAATAGGCTGGGCAAAGAAGTAAGATTGTGTGTTTTAATGCAGAAAATAAGAGAGGGAAAACTTGTTTTATATATTCTATACAAGATTCTGCGTATTGTCAGGTATCTTTTATCTTTTATATTTCCCATGAATGATTCATGCCTTGATGGCTTTGTGCTGTCCTGCCTTTCACCAGAGACTTCATTAGAGAGCTATAAGTTTTCCCATTGATTGGCGCCTTCATTTACATGAGTGTTATTCTACTTTGTGTGTTGTTATTTGTCCGACTGCACAGAACAAACGTTTTTCAACTTCACTGCACACCAACACACTCATTCACGACTCGTTATGAAAACGTTCTGCTCAACAACTTTCAGATTACGACTGTCATGTTTCTAATGATCGTGACAGTTACAGGACTTGTGTTTACATATATTCCCACGTTAGTGGCATTTTTATTGCCGTTATATAGTAGAAAACCTTCTGTTGTTTGCATCTCTCTTCGTCTGAACCAAACACCGAACACTTTTTGAAGTTTTCCTTATTGTTTTAAACAACTTTTATATTTGTTGACTGCCCTAAAATATTGAATAAATGTTTTCCTATTTACATATGCAATTTATTATAGTTTAGTCATTATTGATTACGTATAAAAATCTCAGAGATAAGAAAAGCATTAACACACACTACGTACAGAAAATAGACACATTCGTTCAATTCATTCACACATTTGAGTATGTCTTCAGATAAAAAATATATATTTAAAAACATTCAAAAGTGCTCACACAATACTCTAAATTACAACTTTTTTTTTTTTTACAACCTGGGCTGGTGAAACAAGAAGCAGTTTAAATGACTTTAAGGGGCAGATTCAATTTTATTCAAGTTTAACACAAAACCAGTTAAACCACAAAGAATCTTCACAGTCCACAGCTGTCTTTTTCTTCCCAAACCAACAGTACCATGCACTTTTAATATGACTCTTTTAGTTCATTAGATGTACATAGGCATGCGAAAGGAGAGTCTTAATTTAACATTACAAAATTCATTCAAGTAAAAAGAAAAAATATTTATATATATATATATATGTACATACATATATATTCTTTTCCAAACCACAAAAAAACATCACAAAGTTCCACCAAATGAATATTATACCTCTTTGGTGCATCTGTAGGACAATGTTACATCAGCAAATAAATTACGTCTTACCAATAAACAGTAACATTAGGTAATATGTGAACAATGTACAGCCAATCTTATTATATACATATACTGTCATGTAAAGGTTTGATCTCTGAAGAGAAATTCGTACACTTAAGTATATTTAAATTTTGAAACATTTGCATAAAGTTAATTTTCTCCTAACATGATACAATAATTATCCATGTGCCATTGATGGAAAATATATTTTAAAAAGTAATTTTGTTGGGCTTTTTTACATTTCATTGGATATTTTGTCATTTGACATTAAATGGCATACTGAGTAAAATGAAGTGGAAGAGGTCTAACCCAAATACATGGGCAACATCAGTAAAAAAAACTACTGCTTGTTGAGTTTATTTCCTAGCTTGCACTATTATTTCCTTTTACATAACTTTCAGTTGTTTTATAGCAGACATGGATACATATATAAAAAAAAAACCTAGCATTCTCAAACCCGCTTGTTCCATTTCAGTGTTGTGGAGGTGTGTGAGTGTGTGTGTGTGTATGTGGGGTGGAGGTGTACATGTTAACGATGGATCAGAAGGATCTGAATTTCAATATTTAACCATGTGTTCTCAGATAATTTTGTATAACACATTTTCTTTAGCTTAATTAGGAAATTATTAATATTGCACTGCTCAGTTTGATTGTAAGCTGTCTTTGATAGACAACAATAATAGTAAATATGGGAACTGTACACGAAGCTAAACAAAAAGACAAATATTGTCTTTCCATAATTTTTTTCCAGATTATTATCATTATATGGTCCATTACTGTAAATATGTCATAACCCTCATTCTTCACTGGAAGTATTTACTTAAACAACCAATATGGAAATATTCACACATACACACTCATATAAGCACATATTCTCAGAAAGTCACAGACATTTTTTTGTATAAAAAGTCATTATCAAAGCATAGTTCTTGGATCTGTACTCCTATAAGACACTTCATCTTCAGAATCAGATGTTGGTGCTTCAGTAGAAGGGGTGTGAAGGCCAACATGAGTGCCACTGCCCTGGCAAACATACCACTCATTGATATTAGTGACTTGTGGTGAAAGAGTGGTAGATCGACTCCTGGGTGAGTCTGTAGTTGGTGAGATTGGACCTCCATGAGGAAGGGACGAAGGCTGGTATGCAGATGTTGCATTAGCAGAAGGGTGTGGAGGAGACTTGCAGTGAACTTTCATGTGCTTCCTTAAGGAGCTAGGATGAGTGTAAGATTTGTCACAGCCCCTCACCTTGCAGTAATAAGGTTTGTCACTGGTATGGACATGAGAGTGCTTCTTCCTGTCACTGCTGTTGGCAAACTTTCTGTCACAGCCATCAAACTCACATTTAAAAGGCTTCTCTCCTAGAAATGTATACAAAACACTTCAGTTTACTGGATGCATTTATGGTTAATCAACATTTTTGGTTAAAGGGGGAAAAGGAAGAAATACAAATAAAAACAATTTAAGCATGCAGTTAATGGGGTGGGGTGTAGCATAAAAATCCAATAAAACAATTATTTGAGAAAAATACACGCAGAGTTTCATTGACATTACATTGCATTTCAAAGTAACATTTCACAGTTGACTCTGCCTTACATATTTTTTAATAGTAGCATTAGTTGAATACACTTTTTCATTGGCCAAAGCCAAGTTTAGTTTACAAAACTTTCTAAAGAAGGAGTAAAACGAGAAATAACATTTTGTGTCTTTCTTCTACATGTATAAATTGTCTTGCAGAAATTTGCTTTCATTCTTTTTCTTTGTAAATGCAGGCAATGGCCCTCTACTGATCCATGTATAAACAAAGTGTACTTTGCACTGTATAAATAACTTTAATCAGGCACAAACAGAATAGAAACAATATGAGTTCCATATCTAAAAGTTGTTCATTTTATTTCTATTTGTTCGCGTTGGAATCCTTAATTTTGTAAGTATCTTTTAAAGAACAACATATCTTATCTTATGTAGTCACATTCACTTTATGTGTTTAAAGCACATCTCATTTCATTTTAATTTTAAGACGGCCTACAGTTAGAACTTTATACATATACAGCATGCATTTCCGTCGTTTATTTATCTGCATTTAAAAAGGTCGAGTTGTATTATGATTTATCGACAATCTCACATGGGTCAGATGAGGGGTTAAATTTTACCTATTACCCATGTCCATCATTTATCTTAACTCAATGACAAAGGATTGTGCCGTCAGGCAAAACGCAGTAAGCAGTCAGTTCAGAAAATAAAAAAAAAATGTAAATGATGGGAACAGATTTATGTCAAGCTACCCCACCTTTGATGTAAAAAAATTCAGGAAACACTCAAAACAGTCCCATAGAAACAAAACAAGCAATATTTTACTTCTGCAAATTGTGAATATATGCTTAATTGTATTAAAGAACCTCTCAAATCGAAAAAATAAAACAGTTTCTGTCGATCGAGGGTAACCATTGCTTGACACGAAAAGGTTGTGTTTGAACAGTGTATACTAAGCTGCTGTTACTAAAGTGGCCCAGGCAGTGTGTGTTCTCAGCAAATGGGATTTTGTTTTCTTAACACGAATATATACAACTTGATTTCCTTCATTGGAGTATGGGTTTGCTTAACTAGAGACAAGTTTCAGTGATCGGGTTGCTTTAGATGTATTCAAACCTTCGCAAAAAAAAAAAAAAAAAAAAAAAAATATATATATATATATATATATATAAACACCCTCTATTTTCTGGTTAAAAGGATTTCGGCATAAAAATAAAAAAACAAGCCCGATTTAAGTGCGTTTATTCTGTATTTAACTACTTTTATATCAACTGAATTCCTTTGAGGATAACTGTTTCCGGGCATGTAAATCACTTAATTGGCCTACTCTCAACCGTTCAATCTGCCAAAGATAGTAATTTAAATTAATGGTAGTACAAACCAAAGGTTTATCAGCTTCTAAATGTACGCTTGTCAATAAAAACATCACACACGTTAAAATGTATTTAGAATACTAACTAAATTTTTACAAAATATATCTTATGTGTTGTGCACACAACACCTCTTAAATAATATCAATAATCTAAGGACATTATTTTATTATTTCTACATTAGCTTAAGAAAGTGAAAGATGTCCGAGACTCACTATTTATTTATTTATTTCCTACTTGTCAGGTTCGCTGGTTGTTTCTCAAATTTTGCTTGCGAGCAAATAATAAGCAATGCAAAAAAAATCTACTGAATTATAAATGACATGTATGTTTTTTTAATACTTGTTTAAACTTGGGTCGTCTGAATCGTGATTTTGCTGGAAACGAATAGAAAGTGACGCTCTGAAAGCGTTTAACTTTGTGCGTTGAGTGCGTACATTCTGCCCACAAACAATGCCCTTTTCACTTCTATGAATAACTGTATTTCAGAAAGTGCACTCGGTATAAGTTGAAAAACATTTTTATTTCCTCACGCCTATCTGTTTACTTCCACGTGGATTATTATTTCCTGAAGGACGTCAGTTTTGACAGACTATCCAAGGTATTTGCTAATACGTGCTATAAAGAGACAAAAACGTTTAGAGGCATTCTGTGGAGCTATATGTCCGAACAATTCCAGGACAACAATGTTTAGCCAGCGATTAAGTAAAATAGGACATTATTTTGAAGAATAAAACAAATACGCATATTATCTTTATGTAATTTTTATGTCTGAATGTCTTATGTTTTTACCGATCTTACAAAACACATCAGGTATTTAATTCGCGATCGATATTCTTTACTGTCCTCTTTAATTGTCCAGGACAGAATAACTATCTTGTCCCTTTCTCAATAAATGCACTAAAAGCCGTTATTGTGATAAGTGATCTCTACAAACAGAGCTATGATGCAATTAGGCCTCGTCTCGTGTTGTACAAACTGACTCGACTGCAATTGTTGTTATCCGGAGAGGAGATACAGACCTGTGTGTGTCCTTTTGTGAATCTTCAGATTTTCTGAGCGAGCGAACACTTTGCCACATCCTGGGAAAGGACACGGAAAAGGCTTTTCTCCAGTGTGAACTCGTATATGATTGATCAGTTTGTATTTTGCTTTGAAAGCTTTTCCGTCTCTTGGACAGTCCTCCCAAAAGCAAACATGACTGCTCTGTTCAGGTCCCCCGACGTGCTCCACCGTGACATGGTTAACCAGCTCGTGCATGGTGCTGAAAGTTTTCGAGCAAGGCTTCTTTGAAGTTTGCTCTTGGTCAATCCATTTGCAGATTAACTCCTGCTTGATGGGCTGCCTCATGTACCTCAAAAACGCCCCCGCGGCTCCGTGAGCTGCGGCCGCGATGTTCACATTTAAGTTCATGGAGTTGTAGCCGTGCAGTGTGGACGGTCCATAATGTTCTGGCCTGTGACTGAAGTGTTCAGGCCTGCCATAAATGTCCCCTGCAAGACCCAAGCGCATCTGCCCGTTAAGAGAGTGATGGGCACCTGGGGTGCTTTGCTCGTGAAGTCCGGTAAAAAGAGGATGGGCACCACTCTCCGTGTGGCCGTAAGCACCTGTTGTGGAAATAAACACGCCATGGTGGTGAGGGGAGGCGGAACTATGCTGGTCGCCAAGTGCGTGCATAGTGGAGGCTGAGAGTTCTCTCCTGAGGATGTAGTCCCTGCTGGAAGTGTAGCCTGAGTGGGGGTGAGCCACGGGGAAGCCCACTGTGCTCTGAGGAGAACCAAAAGCTGCCGCTGTCTGGGCTTCGGGGTGGCTTTGCATGGATTGAGATGGACTAAATTTTAGAGTATTAGTCTGAGCCATGTGCTCTGGTCCAAACGGAGTGAGCGCCACTCCCGGGTCGCTGCCCATTTCCCCAGGGTGTAGGTGAGCGTGGTGGGGGTGAGGGTGATGCCCCCCGAGCCCCTGGAAGCCTGTCATATTCTGATGAGGGTGGGTTTGAGTCGCTGCCAGATCCGCTAATCTTAGAACCGGATTCCTCTTGCTCAAAGGGGGCTCCATATCTATATAGCCTTGTCCATCCACGCTCACTCGTGTTGATTTTTCCCACTACACGCCTTCCAAAACATTAATAACTATATGTTTATAACGGTCTATAGAACTTCTTTTGTCCTGCCTCTAACTCCGCTTGTTCCTTTTCCCACTCTGTCCTCAAGCGATTGGCAGAACATACAACAGTTGGAGAACACAGTGGGGAATTGAGTTTAGAAATGGCACTGCAGGCATTGGTCGGCGTCTGCAGACTGACAGCTCGAGCTAAGAAACGATTGGCTGTCTTTCAACGGAGGGACACAGCAGGGATCCGCCCCTCACACGCTTTCTCCCCGCGCTCACCAAAAGTTGTACTGACAAAGTTAGCAGCAAGTCTGTTTACGTGGTGCATTTCTACCGTCACTGTGCACATGGCCATGACTACCCAAGTGCAAATAGTTGATGGAAAAAAGGAAACGTTCGTCGTACTTTGATATTAAACCCACTGAAGTCAATTACTAAATAAACAGCACATTAACCGCACCCCAAATCCACCACATAATTTAACTTTAAACATCAATTATAAGGACAACCGACTTAAGACTCATTTATTTTTATATACTGCTTCTTCACCGGAAAACAGATCTCATTTTGTTTAATGTACGTGTATGTCTATATACAGCGTGAGTAAAAGCCAGATTCTAGAGTATATATAAAAGAGACTATGTACATATAAGGAAAGAAGAAAGATGCTCACTTCATTGTATTAAAGGCTGTGCAATGAATGCATACACGATGATTTATCAGTACAAAACGTTATCGATGCAAAGGCTCATAATATGTATCTATTGAATAATTAATTGTACTACTAACAGCTCGAACAGTTTTAAAAATCGATAAGTATGGGCAAGGATTATGTTCAAATATAAAATTAAAGGCAGCTTTTCAATAAAAAGAAGATAGAATACTACAGTCTAAGTTTAAAAACTGATCATATACAAAATCTTACAAAACAATAAACACCTACGTAATGGTAGACCAAAGCGCATCTAAAATGTCATCCTGAAATAAAATTACTGTATAATAATTAAAATCTTATGATTAAAAAAAAAATTGAGGATAATACGTTCGGATGAATAGACAATTTGTAAATGTCACTTATGTATATCAATGAAGTAAATGAGTTATTTGACCCCCCTGTATTGTAGTTCATATAATGGTGTGTGTTCGCGTATAATATATATATATATATATCATATATAATTTAAATTTAAAAATGCTTTGATGTATAGGTTAAAAAACGAAGGCGCAGTTATTATGCTGTACTTATAAAGCGGCATCCCACAATATTGTTGTCTTTAATATGAATATTTTCGTTTATATTTTTAGCAATAAAAGGCGAAAAATACGTCAATTCGTCTACGGTAGCTATGACCAGTACTCAGTACAAATGTGGTCATTTGTGTGTTTTTTTTAAGAAGAGGATGTTTCTAGAACAAATACTAATCATAACGGATGATAACAATGTTTCAGAAAAAAATAACTATTGAAAAGCACAATTTGCATTATACACCAAAAAATCACAGAGAAACTAAACACATGCTAGATAATTCTGTTTACTGTATTTAAAAATTAATACTACGAATATAACAATGAATAGAAGCATGCTAGTATTAGTCATTCAAAGGAACCTGGAAAGGAAAAAGTCTTAAGTACTTTTGTTGGATAAAAGAAGTTATCCCATTTGAAAATATTGGTTGTATTAGTGTCTTCCTCTCATTCTACGTGTATGACTCAATGCATGAATGCAAGAGGAAAGTTGTAAACCTGAACAACACTACGGCCTTGCTTTATGGTTCGAGTACACGCCTCCTTGTACAATCCGTGTTCAGCACAGCGTGATGCGTATCTGTCATCGATTTAATATGTCTTAATACGTAAAGATCTTTATAATCGATTTAAATTTTCTGAAAGTTGAAAAGAAAAAACAACTTAAACTTCACATTGCACGGTTATATTTCAGTAATTAAAACTTTTTAAAACTATAAATGTTGTGCTAATCGTGAAAAAGTATAATATTTATGTACAGAGAAAAAAATGAACGTTCATAAACGCATTACATTCAGAACTCATGACAAGAAAACTACGTTTCTCGCGAAAACTAAATTCTAATAACAAGTGACGTTTTGGTTAATATATGCCGTAATAACCTGTATTTTATAAGTGACTGGGCAACAATGAAAAGTATGTCCAAAGTACTTCACATATACGAAAGTATTCGCTTTTACCTTTTAAATTTTTAATGAAGGATTGAAGATCTCCTTTATTATCCAACTGCCATTAACGAAAGCTTATCGTACTCTCCCGAGAACTGACCTTCTGTCTCACAATAGCTGTCACATTCTACATTTGCACAACGGTATTATTAAGGCAAACTGCAAAATCGTAATTGATAAAACATATTAAATATGTCAAAGAGAACTATAGTACCGAAATAAATTGAAGTAACAACCGCTACCGTTACTCACAAGCACTGTTTTCATTATGAAGTTCAACTTACAAAACAAACATCAAAAATATAAATTTTACAATCTGTTGTTTTAGGGAGGAAAAAAGTTTAAATTTAACTAAACCTTTTAGTATTACAGTGACGATTTATTGTTCTCGAATTTTGTTTATACTTTATTTCCAAAAAAGGGGGGGGGGGCAGCCTACAATGTAAAAGCGCATTAAGAAACACACAGAGGTATAAATACTGCACATTATGATTAGATTAAACTTAAATCAGTCCAACTTTGAAAATGAGCACATATAAAACTTTTATAAGGATTAGGAAAACCAGAACCAGTATCGGGATTTATAAATGTATAATTAACAATTGTTGAGTTTGGTAAACGAACTAGAGTTTATTTTACGATCATCGGACCTTTGTTAAAATTGACTGAAATTGTTTTTTTTTTAATCACAAAACTAAACGAAAGTAGTATTGTTGAGACGGATATCTCCGATTGCGTTCTCCTATTAAGGATCACTTCAGATAAACCTTCATTTCATAAGAAAAAGGAAAAGATTGTACATATCAGCACAAAAATGTACAGGATCCCCTACACATATTTGGTTAACAATCTTCCGATTCAGTTTTACATTTTGATATCACATTACATTTTTTCACCATAAAGCTATTAGATGATCAGTGTGATTTCTACCACCTATTCGTCAAATCCTACCCTTGAAATTCTTTTATAGATGCTTTAATAAATGTATCATTTAAACTTAAATCACACATAATTTTCAATATCCTTCTTAATAAGTCATTATATGTGTTTAATAATCGGATTATCAAATCAAACGAAAGTGTAACTAATAGTATACGAATTTTAGCCCTCTGTTATTTTAAGGCATTCTTCAAAACCATAAATTTATTTGCAAAAACGATGTATTTTTAGTCATCTGCATCTTCTTTTTCTTTAAAATAAAACAGTGGTATATGTAAATCATTTTAGAACAGATAGTAAACACTTAATGTTATCTAGCTACATTTATCGTGAGAATTAAAACATACAACCTTTAAACGTAGATTTCATAATGCTATGCCGCTTTACGTGGACATAATGTCATTGTTCCTTTTAATATAGGTTACTAGTGACTGCGCTAGCAGACAGATTTTATACCCGCGGTACCGAATAGATTTTTGTCAAAAGTTTGCTTTACCCAAACACTTTGTGCGGCAACATATGTGGTCCTGCGAGGGTCACAGGTCTTTTGCCCTTGAAGTTTCCTAGGTCAAGGGCATCAAAGTAACATGCAAAGCAGTAGCATGTTGATGATCTTGCTGGATTTATGAGTTTGTAAAAGACGATTAATAGTTATTGTATTCTTTCGAATTGTGTAAAAGAAGTAATTAAGACCCAGTTAACCACATTTATTTAACCAAAACTCAACTATAATTTCAGCCGGTGACAGTAAAAATTAATAAACGATAAGTAAATAATGCTGTTTCGAGCATCAGGATACACTGTCGGTGTTTCTCACCTTGAATCATTTTTTCAACAAAGGCATAGATAGATAGATAGATAGATAGATAGATAGATAGATAGATAGATAGATAGATAGATAGATAGATAGATAGATAGATAGATAGATAGATAGATAGATAGATAGATAGATTACATGTAAGCGAGAAATGTAACACGCTTTACCATATTTGAAGACAAGAAGAGGGTTTCTCCATCTGAGGCTGGAAGTATACTGTATTCACATCCTTTAACCTGCCTTTTTTAGAAACCCTGCTACTTTGATTGGTAGTCTGTAGCTTTTTTTTCTGTCTTTTTTCCAAGAAGCCACAGAAACAGGAATTTCTACTACTTGTTAAAACGGCGACTAGCAGTTTCTTTCACTCCATTTTCTTTTTCCATCTAGTGACATAGAGGAAAAGGGTTTTGTGGTTTTCAGGGGGAAGAAAGCACTTGTTAGAGTGGTCGGCAGAAGTGACTTTGAACTTGGATCAGCTCCTATGTTTCCAGCAGAGAGGGTAGAGCACAGTCCTGAAAGAACAGAGGGAGTCCAGAGTTGCAAACATAACAGACAGAAAACATTAAAAAGTAGCGGGTATACAAGAAGAGCAGAAAACAGCGTAAAGGAAAGAACGATATTCCATGAATGGAATCTATACTACCATAGATACAATTATATACTACAACAAATTAAGCCGTTCATACCAGCAATTTACTGCCTTACTGTTCAATATTTTGTCTATGGTGTTAAACGTTCATATTGCTCATTAGCCTAATTTTAATATCATATGATAGTAATATAGAGCAATATTGGTATTTAACATGTTTAATTTAATGTATAATTCTTCTAATGCATACCAGGTAAGTATTATACGTTAAATTAAAATTATGTACATATAGTACGTTTGATTGTATGCACAGTCAGATAGATATTTACAATATTAAGTAACATTTAACAATCAAAATTAAAACATTTCTTTTTATGTTCTTTTTTATGTTATTACATAGTATGTAATCTTTATTAAATGCAATTTATAAGCATACAAATACGAGTTTGTGTGTGACGGCTCGGTGTGCGATATTAATTTAATTAACGGAAATCACTGTTTACAAATGAATATACGCGTGGACTGCTCAAACGCTTGGTTAAAAAAGATAAATGCATGAAAATCCCATCATTAAAATCTGTTTCTATTTCCATAGAACAGAACAACATGGTGTGTTAATAGTTTTTTGATAGCAGCAATTTTATAAGCCGTTTTAGAAAGACGTAAGTTAATTTATAAAGACGGTAAGGGTCGAATAAACAGCACCATAAACTACGACGATTTTTTCCCCCAAAAAGCAATATCGTATATGCTAGAATTTTGTGTTTAATCCTTTAGATACGTTAGTTTTACAATTTATTCATTGCCGCATAGATAGATAGATAGATAGATAGATAGATAGATAGATAGATAGATAGATAGATAGATAGATAGATAGATAGATAGATAGATATTAAACACACACTCATACGCTTGTTTAAATTTATTTTAATAAAAAAGTGTTTCTCTTTAATAAACCCAAATTCTATTTTAAAATCAGACCACTTAAAATGTATACTTAAACATATCACACTTTTAATTAACAACACTTACTAAGGGAATAAAAGCGCGTAAGAAAAATGACCAGCGATTTACAGCATTGTATGTTATCGTACACATTTACAATTACTATTAAACCGCGTGTACAATATATGACCAACACAGACGCCAAAAATATAGTTTAGATTTTAATTTTAGTTTTAACCATTGATTTGGAAAAGTGTCCTTGAAAGGCTTTAAAATCCGATTTGAAACGATCTAGATCGGTTGTATTTTCCCCAAATAAATCCCCTACCCCAAAAAAGTAGGCGGTAATAATAAGTGGAAAATGGCGTATGAAGCCTAGTTGGCGAGTGAATACCTGGGATTGGAGGGGTACCTGGGATTGATGAGACTAACTAGCCAATAGGAGCTGGACATAAGAATGACCGGGTTCCAGTTAAAGGGGGCGTTAGAGGAGGTACTGTCAGTTCACTCAGAAAGAGACTCTCAGAAATAAACAGAGACAAGGAGGAGAAATAAACACTAGTATCCGAAAACAAGTCCAGATGCGACGAGGAACCTCTCTCTAAAACTGGAACGTTTTACAAGAAAATTCTTGATTTTTGCAGAACGATTTTAAAGAAAAGAACAGACAATGATTTCACGGGCTTTCGGAGTTGCAACTTCACTGTGCGAATGAATTATTCAGCTTCCAAAAAGAGCAGAGGCAATTAATATGATATAAACGAAGATCAGACTGACTCTCATGAGCTAAATGTGTTACTTTGTGAATTTCGAAGACAGTATACATAGGTAATTATTTACAGTATTCTTTTTGCTTCTTTTTGGGTTCTAGAATTTTGAAGTTGTTCAGTCTACACATTGAAAGACTTCTGGTAGTGGTTGATCGTGAGATAGACTGGGAAGAAAAGACGCCAGGGAGCATCATAACAGAGAAAGCATGTTGTTGGACGCTGGTCACCAGTTTCCCGGCTTAGGAGTTGGCTCTTTTGCCAGGCATCACTCAGCAAGCGAAATGCAGGACAGAGACCTGAGTTTAGCGCAAAACAGCTTCGTCGACTCAGCGCACATGGGGGCATTTAAGTTGAACCACGATCTTTCTCCAGGACAGAGCTCGGCTTTTACGTCTCAAGCTCCAAGTTATCCAGCGGCTGCTTTGGGTGCGCATGCAGCACATGTTACCTCTTACACGAGTTCGCCTTTCAACTCTACCAGGGACTTTCTTTTTCGCAGTCGCGGCTTCGGAGACTCCTCTCCGGCCAGCAGCCAGCACACAATATTCGGCCCCACAGCAGGGTCTCTGCATCATTCCCATACAGACACTCAAGGCCATATATTATTTCCCGGGATCCACGATCAGCACGGGTCCCATGGTTCTCCTAACGTCTTGAACGGACAAATGCGAATTGGACTACCGGGTGAAGTTTTCGGGCGATCGGATCAATATCATCAGGTCTCGAGTCCAAGGACCGATCCGTATTCAGCAGCCCAACTGCACAACCAATATGGGTCCATGAATATGAATATGGGTATGAATATGGCAGCCCATCACCACCACCCTGGTGCATTTTTCAGGTATATGAGGCAACAGTGCATCAAGCAAGAGCTCATCTGCAAGTGGATCGACCCCGAACAGCTCAGCAACCCGAAGAAGAGTTGCAATAAAACTTTCAGTACCATGCATGAGCTTGTCACCCACGTCTCTGTCGAGCATGTCGGGGGACCAGAGCAGACAACCCACGTATGTTTTTGGGAAGAGTGCGCCAGAGAAAGCAAACCGTTTAAAGCCAAATACAAACTGGTAAATCACATTCGGGTTCATACTGGAGAAAAGCCCTTCCCATGTCCTTTTCCTGGATGCGGAAAGGTTTTCGCCCGATCGGAAAACTTAAAGATTCACAAGCGAACCCACACAGGTAAGATTTAGCATTTGTGTTAACATTAGTGGTGGGGATATTGTTACTATTACTAGTAAGATCTACCTAATCGTTTCACTTCATCCGTCTGTATTCTTTTTCATTCCCCGCGCGGCTTATATTAAAAGTGTCGCGGCTTGTGGTGTATAGTAATTGGTTGTCTTTTTCTTACTCACATTTTATTTGAAGGCGTTTAAAAATAAAATAGATTCAGGATGAAAATGGACGCTGATGGGTTATTTTTATTAAAAGGGTAAACTAATCTATAATCTGGGAAGTTATATTTAATTGCAAATCGTTCATTTAAAATAACGTTTATGTTAGTTAAGCATACATCAATCATTTTAGCAACAGTTACAAAAACATTCAGGAGTATTTGGTCGGCTTGTATTTTATAAAGGCTGGTCAAATGAATACGAGGAATTATTTTCATGGGAGACTAAGAAAGAAAAATTCCCAATTATCATTAATCCAAATAGGAATCTAACGTCCACGCTTTTGTTTATATATATATGTTTCATTTATAAATTTGTTAGAAAAAAAGCAATTTTAGATATATTTTCTTTTTAGGACTAAAAAATAAACTAAAGAGCTTTTCGGTTTCTTCGCACTTTAGGGTCCTCGGAGGTGCCAGACGAGCCATTAACAACATTTTAAAATGGATAGGTCTATTTGCTCAGTTCAATTATTCTGTTCGGTATGACTGTTTTAAAACAACGTAGGTGCTAATGTTGTTACATTGTCCTGTATAAATGACGAATCGCGCATTTTCAGGAATGGGGGAAGTCGATTTATCGCGCTAATGAAACAAAGCCCGTAATGATAAAGAGCGTGCATTTTTTATTTATCAATTAGACACATTTAATTTATCGGTTTACTGATAATTAGCAGTGTTTAAAGTTTTACCGAACTGCGCTTTTCACCGTTGCATTTTTCCAGTGCTACGTCGATAAAAAAAAATCTGGCTGCTTTAGTTACTTTGAACATTCGAGTTTTGCGAGTTTATTTAATGGCCCTCTGTGCTGATGAAGTTGGCGGGAAATTTCATTAATATCATTTCAGATCTAATTATTATTTAAAATTTATTTACTACACTGGTCTGTTTATTGTGTGAGTTTTCACTCGTTTGAAAACTGTGTTAATTTTCAACATGTGGCCATTGCCTTTTAATAAAGTGTCTACAATTGAGGATTTGGGGTGTTTCTTAATTGTTTTGCCTGATTTCCTTTTTTTCGACTAGGTGAAAAGCCTTTCCAGTGCGAATTTGAAGGCTGCGATAGACGATTCGCAAACAGCAGCGACAGGAAGAAACACATGCACGTCCATACTTCAGACAAACCATATCTGTGTAAAATGTGCGATAAGTCTTACACCCATCCAAGCTCCTTAAGAAAACATATGAAGGTAAGTAGCTGCTAGTCTTCTTATGAGAATAAGATACTTGTATCTGTACAAATACGTGTTGTTAAATGAATCAAGTTACCTCACGTCGAAATGTTTGAACAATAAGAATTTTAACAATGACATTACCATAGGTTCATGTACAAAGGCACATTAATTTGTGTTTAGGAAGTAAGTCATTAAAAAATAAAATCGAGGTATGCGCAGAAAGTTGAAAATTACAGATATGCCTCGTAGAATATGTGTAGGAAAGCCTCACACATTATTTGTATCATATGTGCGTACACATACACTCTTGGCTATTTTGCAGTTATACATGAGTGCTAACAATTTTGGTCTCGTCTCCTCAGGTCCACGAATCTTCTCCTCAAGGCTCAGAGTCCTCGCCTGCAGGCAGCTCTGGTTACGAATCCTCGACACCCCCAGGCCTAGTCTCCCCATCTACAGAAACTCAAACCAACACAAATCTTTCACCAGCTTCAGCAGTGCACAGTAACAATGGTCACACCGGCCTATCTTCAAATTTCAGTGAATGGTACGTCTAAATGGGGCAGACTCTTAAAATGAGATTTCCGTTTTCCAAGACTTTTATTAGACAATAAACTGAACAGTTCATGAAGAGATGGAAAATAACGATATCTGGACGCTCGAGAAACAATGCGACTGAAATGGTGAAAAATTGTATGCGAATAGCTAAAAGATAAATCCGAGGAAAACATCTACTGGGAATCAAGGCAAATTTGTAAATGAAGAACTTTTAATTTCCAGTATGGTTGTAATGGACTGTTGATTTTGGTGTATCGATGTTCCTTCAATGGTAGCTATTCTTTAACTGGACTCTTAAAGTAGTGCACATACCCTAAAAGAAAATATTATTTCTTTTGTATTATGATGTTAAATATTGTGGTTCAGTTTAAAGGCAAATTGATTGTAAGCAGCGCAGATATTAACTGGAAACAGTGCCAAAGTTAACGCATTTAACTCAGACACACAGTACTTGCTTGTGAATGTATATTTTTTGTTAGCTGGATTTAACTTGTGGTTGTGTGTGCTTTGCCAGTCCGAATTGTGAACACTTGTCGGAGGACTGTGGGAGAAGTAAACGTTGTGTCGTTTAAATTTCTGTATCTCAGCCCTTTTTTGTAAATAACCGTTGCCATATTTATCCACTTATAATTAAATTATGGTATTTACTTGCTACAGATGAAACAATATTTATAAAACGTTTCTTAACTATAAATATGTACAATTGTGATTTAAACTCGAACTGTTATGCTTTTTTTTTTAATTTTTCAAAGTTTAAATCGTGTTTTCATCATTTCATGTGTTGAGTTTTCAGAGTTTTACTGCTTACAGAAATATAATAAAATGTGTTGCAAGTGTTTTTGTTATAGTTGCTTGTTCGTTGTAAACTTTTTTGAATACGTGTTGTTTCCAATTATGTGTTATCACGATTCAAATTTCATACCATTTTTTTCTTTCACATTAAATTGTGGAATTGTACATATTAGATTTAATTTCAAAACCTTTCACAACCACTGGAAATATGGTCCTAACGTATAGTTTGTTTCTAAAAAACCTTTATATAATAAATCACATTCACGAATCACTAACATTTAAGGGAATCATATTACCTGAGAAAAATCAATATAAAGATATCGCTATCGTTTCGTTATGTTATAGTTTTGGGGTTTTGAAGGCTGAAAGACAGTGAATAAGCCAGAGGAGAATGATCTGTTTCGATTTCAGACAATAAAATGACAAATACGTAATGACATTGAACAAATATTTATCACGCATTTGGGCGTCAAGTCACAAATGTAAATATCGTATTTCCAAGCAATATATGCATACTCGTACAGACCTTATTGAACTTATCTAAAAATAGATTAATAAAACGGCATCAGGTATTTTCTCTCAAGAAAGGCATGATTTTACGTTATTTAAATATCGTCACGGTATCTACCGAAAAAATGCCTGGAGGACTGAGAAAGACTCTTAGCGCCCTGTCGTGGTTAAACAGGGCAGGGTGTATTTCTTCAACCAAACCAGTGTGCTTTCTCTGCTCAGTTCAGAAATAAAACACGTGCTTCGTAATATCAGCAAAAAAGATTTAAATGAACGAAGTTTCCTTACACAACTGAATATTTTAATTGGGGAAAAATAGCTAGCTTTTACATGGACCACTTCCTTAATGCAAACCCTAACGACTTACATACGTGATATCTGACAAACTACCTCTTTCCTATATATATATATATATATATATATATATATATATATATATATATATATATATATATATATGTGTGTGTGTGTGTGTGTGTGTGTGCGCTTTATTTCTTTTAGCATTTGTGAAACAAAAATTGGTGTCCACATGCTTTTGCATTTTCCTGAGTGGCTTTTAGGAAGTTGTGAAAACAATAACACACCCTCTGCCAGAATAAGTGTGTTAAAGTACAGTACAATCCCTGGATTCTTTGTTCACTTTCCAGCCGAAGATTCAAAAGGGAAATGTCCTACGTTTTCAGCACATTAAGTTGTGGTGAACTAAATGTCAGGTTGGCGGAAGGACATTCAATTTAGGATACTAGTACTAAACCATAAACATAACAGTGATGAGTGAACTGAGCAAATCAGTCGATCTTGAACTTGACCATGCTAGGGACACGAATTGCGAATTTGTCTTTCTCATCACTGAGTTCATTTACTGCATGCTGCATTTTTAAAGCAACTGACGCAGTTTAAATAAGTACACAAGACTTAACATATTATAACTTGAAGCTGAAACAGTGCGTCGCAACTCTTCTTACAACATTTAACCATCAGGCTTGGCCTACTGAAGATGGAGGCGAATAAAAGATTAATCAACTCGATACGCTGTTCAACTGTTGTAATATTTTTCAAAAGACTTCATTGGATTTAGGCTTTTTATTTCAGATTATACAGGTTTGACAATTATTAATTACCAAGTAAAAGTCAAAGTACGTTTGTGTTTGCTAAGAAACACGTAAATGCTAAACTATTTGTTGGTCAGTCTTCGCTAACCTTTAAAATAGAGATTCCGCAATGCAATCTTACTTTATAAGAGAACTTTCAGAAGTAAACCGAATGGGATAGCAGGGATAGAAACGATGACAACATTGAAGAACCCAACTTACCGTCATCAAAGGATAGAATCGTCGCTGTTAAATGTCAATTCTTGGATAACTTGCCGTTTACGTAAGAACTGGAGGAAATACATTTCGCTAGTCAGTACATCACTTCTGTACTCGACGATTCTAAAATGAAGTACAATTGCAATATTTCAGAATATTTTCTTTCCTGAAGCTTCTTATGCTGAAAAGCTATATGTCGTTTCAGTTCCTGTTGAAATGTGATTACAAAAGAGAAAATAAATAAATAAATAAATCTCATGGCGCACGTTGTTTTTTTCTAACGCTATCACCTGGCTGTGCCCTTAGTCTCAATTAAACAATGGTCTGTACATTTACATCTCTTGCGAATCTCATTTTACACAGAGTTGAATTTAAAGAAATATAAATTTCACCTATTATTAATGAATGTTATTTCTACAGTTGGACGAAATAGTCAATCACTAATGGAAAAATGACTATACTTGCATTCTAACATTCAGTTAGTGAATGATATAATAAACTTATACGCATGCACTTGATATTGCTAAAGAACTCATTTTAGATGAAATAATGTAATCTTTCTCCTTTCAGTCTTCGTTCATTTTAACTGTGGCCTTTCACTGCCGAGTTGTCTGTCAGTGCACGAAACTTTTTAAGCTTGTGTCCGTCTGATAGTGCAGGAGATTGTTTGGCCTGCATGTTAGGATGGAAATTATGTGACCTGTGAAAAGAGAGTGAAAGGTCAGCACCATGCAGTGCCTAGATGCCTGTTCATTCCTGGCACATGCTGTTATGATATTGATCCATCAAGCAAGATAAACATAAAAAGCAGAGCCGTTTGTCATGAATACCAATTAGAATTGGTTCTGGATAGTAATTATGAAGACCTTTTTGGGTTAACATTTATTTAAATCTTGAGCATTTTCATTTATTCATACAACTTGGTATAAACTTTTGAGAGTGACTCTTGTAAGTACCGTAACTGGTTTCCTTACAATTACCGAAAGCGTATCAATAGCAACACAATACCAGTACAGTCTCGTAGAGTTCTGCAAAAAATGTGTCCAGTCTGAAACCTTGACGTTTTTGTAAGTTCTTACGCTTGGTTTCATAAATTTGCATAATTATTAACCGTGCAAAAAACGTTTTTCGTCTTCTTTTGCTGCATTATGTTATGAGTAGTTACTTTTTTTTAAATAAAAAATTCATCACTGATATAAAACGAAACATGTTCACATCGACTATAAATATTCAGGAGAAAACAGCACTTGATACATGTTGGTGTAAAACTAATTTCATACTCATATAAATTTAGACATACGTCTCTTTTTTATTGGGACCCGATTTAATTTCATTTTAGCTCGTGATAAACGTATCATTCAGCAAACAGACTGGTCACAGTTAATAACTTTTGTAGATTTACTTCTCGAGACTGATTTATTGTCTGGGTACGTTTAAGGATGCATAGTTTATGGCTTGAATTATGAGGGTAGGTACCATAACACTTGACACTATAACCTTTTCTTTTTTACCTGCAGCTGAGGGTCTCACTTCTAATCTCCACAGTATTGTTCTGCATTATTTTATGGAATGTTTTCTAGCTTCGAGCGTTCTACTCTTACTACAGTAACAATAAAAATGTCAACAAAAAACAAACAAAAAGCTAAGTGAATTAATTACGTAACTACTTAAAAAAAGACTTGAAACTCATGCTAATTACACTTTGAAAACGGGTAAAATAGTGTTTCTTACTGTCGTATGATAAAACAACGTGTCATAAAGAACAAAATTATAAATATACGTGCAATAATGTCACAAACGAATAATAAATTTTGATTCTTATAGTAATGTCTATGGCGATAAATACAAGCCATTTTAAAATTTAGTTGTTCGCGATTAAGCTATTAAAAAACTAACTGAAAAACAGTTACATGTACAATTGACTGAATCAGTATGCGTTTATTTTATGATTTAACAAGACGAGTACAAACTCACATATGTTACAAAACACTTAAAAGTTCAAAGAAATACCGTTATTCTTTTTTGCACCCCGCACAAACATAAAGGAGGACTCGTCGTCTTTGGATGGTCTTGGGATTATTTGAAAGTTTGCATTTTGTATTAAAATAGTTCGTAGTTGGACTTCATGAATTGTTTGTTTCGTCGTTTCAGCTTAAGCACGTATGCAGGTTGCTTAAGTATTACGAAATAATCTAATCGTAGTAATTAGGAAATATTTTGAAAGTCTTCTGATTATTATCAGAATATATATATTACCCCACAGAGTCTTTGTTTAAATAAAATATTGATTATCAAAAAATGTTACAATAATTTTGCTTTATGATAACTAGAAAAAAAAAATCCAAATAATCCAAATAGGTTGAAAAGACCCGTGCCTATCAAAAATGCTCGAAATTTTATAAAGACTTGAGTACGTTAATTAATGAACTACTCTAGTATACCTCATTTAAATGAATTATATAATGAAAGCTGAGCCATGACGTACATATTATTGTTGAATTAACTTTTACATTATATAAAAAATAATAAAAAAACTGAAATCTGTTTTCTTTTCTTACTCATTATTATTAACTAGCATCATTCCAAACACAGGTCTTGGCTTCACCTTTGACTTAAATGGGAATTCTGTATTAAAATGTTCGGATATCATTTTATTAAAACCCGAATATGCTTGATAATGAAGAATGTTCGAGAATACTGTGATTTGATTATTACTAAAAACAATTTCTACGGAAGATAAAGATATTCGTTTAACTTTGACTAGTCATGTCATGCTCTGATGAGTAGGTGTATTTTATGGATACTTTTTAGTTAATGAAATCTATAAAGTTTGCAAAGGATTGCTGAATTCAATTTAACTTATTATAGACGTCTACAAAACCTTTATCAAAACACAGTTTTGCGTTAAATAAATACAAACTATTCCGTTGAAGTCTCAAAAGACATGAGGAACGTTAAAGCTGAACCTAACTCAAGAAGCGTTGGTTTCTGTGCTACGAAATACAGTTTATTCGTGTATGTCACAGCAGAAATTAGTCCAGGCTTTGGAATTAAATAAAAGAAAAAAAAAATCAGAAGACTTTAATGAAACGTTCAAGCATGTCTATTTGAAAATATTATTGGACAAAAAGGTTACAAAGACAGCAAGACACTTATTTGAAATGCAATTGTACATTGAATAATGACACTTTAGGATCCCCTCTTATCGAAGGTAGAAATCTCCTTTGAAGAATTAAACGATAATATGGAGGAAAGTTATAACCAGTTAATCACAATGGAAGAAGAATGTTAAGGGAATACACTGGAATCTCCAAGCTCTCTACGATTGATCACTTAGACAAACATGTATTTTATCATTAATACCATATATGATCAGATATGTATATATTACAAATCTTGCAATCCTCATGGACACTTTTTCAAAGGTACAGAAAATGTAACTTTATTTTTTCATATCTAAAGGGAATAATATCTTACGAAAATAATGCACATTTAATTGCATATCTTTTGCACAATGCTTTAAAGAAGATACTTTGTCCAAATTTCATTATCCGAGAATAATCTAAAGCTACCATGAATGAAAAATTAAGTTTTAATGATTGTTTCATGTATTATTAGAAGTATTGCTACGTTTTAATTTGAAGCACCCATGACTGAATATTCAGTGTGCTGAAATAACAAAAATATGTTTGGCTAATTATCTTAGAACAGAGATAAATAAAAAGCAAAACAAAACAAAATAAAATAAAAAATTGTTCAACTGAAAATAGGAAAGCATTCATGACTATAATAAATAAAGGCTTGGAATAAGTTAACTTTTTTAGTTGTGCATGTTCGTCCTACAGTTCATCCTAATCAGTATTCCTGATTTTGTTTAATTTTCGAAATAAACATATTTTCACGTTAATTATGCATTAACTTTGTTGAAATATCAGAATGTTTGTGAAAATACTTCTTTACTCTTTTAATAAATTTAGAAAATTAAAACATCACACCAGGCCTTTTCAAAGATTACTATACACAGAATTTAGCTTACTTAAATTAATAGATTATATACTTTATATTCTGATACTGTTTATGTGCCAAGTATACTCGGTGCCTGCTGCTACAAAAAGAGCTAAGCGAGAGTCAGCTGACATAAAAGCTGGACAGCTCCATACTTAAAATCTGAAAAATCCTCATCAAAAATGCCAAGTCTAACAACAATTTTTATTGACTTACACTGGCAAGAAATGTGAGCATGAAATGTGTATTTTTTTATAATGGTGAGCACCACAATAAAATGCAATTACAAGCAGAAAGCATATTTTGGTAGTTTGACTGGGGGTAAAGGATGTTCTTAATGAACTGTATTACAAACAACATTATAAATAATACTTAATCATAGTAAAAATTAAATTATATTTCACACTTGTTACAATGAGTTATCTTATTACATTATAATTTACTGTAAAAATTGTAGTATAAAAGAATTCAGAAAATGGATGAACAGATATTACAAAAGTAAATATTCCGAACTGAATGAATGCTTGTTTTACCATATTTCATTTTTTACAGACAAAAAAATAAATGATTATTTCATAATATGCTCAATTTGATGCCATTAAAAAATATTTTGCTTATGTAAAGCATCCAGAAATATTGATGTTTTTAACCCTATAGTTTAATGGACATTATCATTCACAGAGGAATGTGCCAGATACCTGATGGGATACAGATGTTTTAGAAGGGGTTATTATCAGCAGTTTCATAAGGTGTATAAATAGTTATATGTTTTAAAGTCACAAGATTTTACTGAAAAAATTGTTCCCATACTGAAGTACTTCCACAAATCAGTTGTTTTATACTAAGATCCTTAACGGCTGCAATAGCTGTATGGTTTCATTCCAGCCTCTTTCTGAATTACTAACAAATCTTTGCTGCTATTGGAACATACGTCTTTTAGCTTAATTTTTAATTTAGAATGTTTCATTGCTTTTTCATTAACTAACAGCAAAACAATAATAAAATATTAAATGTGCCAGCCAATATACTCAAGCGTAAATAACTGCCATTCTAGAAACCTTTTATCAAAATCAAAGAAAAACCTACATGTTTTATTTTCACTCCAAAAATGTACTGTTTGTACACTTTAGACTCTGTTTCCATGGGTGCCATCAAACATAAAAAAACATGTTAACATGCAACTCAAAATTGGCCTAGTAGGAATGACTACACCATTTGTATGTAAGTCCTTCAAAAGATTAAGACTCACTCAGGCTCTTAATGCCCAGAACTGTTGCCACATGCTTCTGCTACCTTCAACCTTCATATAGAAAAGACAAGTTTTTAAAAAAATGAACACAGACCCTACAGTTCTACCAGTTTATGCTGTGGTATGTTTTATTTTTTATTTACTTCTCTATTCAAGGAGATGTTTTAGCTTACTTAGCCAGCACTGCTTATTTTTATTCACCAGATAGCACCATGTCTTTAGGCTAAGTCTGTGTTACTGCCCTATGATAGCTGCATACCATAGTAAAACAGTGCATAACTACAATGATAGTAAATTAGCAGATACATTTAGACACCCAGTGAGACTATAGCATATATTTACAGTTAGGTAATTTTTTAATGCTCTTTGCAAACCCATACATACACACACACACACACACACATATATCTGTGTGTGTGTGTTTGTTTCATAACAATCAGTTCTGAAGGCTTTCAATAAGTTTTGCCGTACTGATCTGATTTCTGTATTGAATGCAGAAATTAGATCAGTACAGCAAAACTTGTTGGAAGCCTTCAGAACTGATTGCCATGAAACAAAGGGAAACAAATAGACACTCCTCCATTTTCTGTGTGAGAAATATAATTCCTATGGTATATATCTTCTACTATCAACATTGCTTGAAATTAGACAAGCTATTCAATAATTTTATAGAAAGAAATTTTTGCTTTATATGAAGTATCTTTAAAGAAGTACTAACTTAATGGAATGAGTAGCAATTGTTCAGACTTGCTTAAGTCTTGAATTCATGGACCTTGCACTTTCAGATTTACTTCTTGTGTATAATTATAATGAAAAAAGAAATCAACTGCAAAATGAAGTCAAAGAGCAAAAGAGAGACAAGGACAGAAGACAAGGAGCTGGCACAAGAATGTTCATATTTATATGTGAACTACTAATATGTACAGAAAAATGCTAAATATCATTTTAGGATCTGAGAAACTTGTGGAGACCTTTGACCAGATATTGAAATATTTTACCTAAAAAAGGGTTGAAAAATTGACAGCTTTTCCAACTCTAATCACTGTTTCTTTGTGCACACAACACCTGGAAAGAATAATGTTGACTTCAATTAACCATTAAAATGAACAGGAATGATAAGACATTTCTTATTTTTTAAGGAAATGTAAAAGTAGAGGAATAACTGTATTCTCCAGAAGGTATCTTTGCATTTCAGCTTCAATCATTTTTAGGAAACTTTTCATTTCATTTAACAAATGACCTTGAGTTTATGTATTTAAATAATTAAATGTACAATACATATAAACACAATATTTGGTGTTGTCTACTTCGATTGGTAACAAGAGTAATACTGAGGGTTGATCCATCATTATGTTTTCAATATTAACTGTTGCAACTACATGGACAATGGAGTCAAGGGTAAATGCGACCATGATTTTAAGACATGGTTGTGGTCCTATATTTTTAAACATATTTCAATTGTTTTGGAGTGAGTGAGGGAAACAGTGAAGGGAAAAGATATGCAATTTCAAAATATGCATGAAAGTAGTTCATCAAAGGCCATTTTTGCATGCATTGATGTGGCTGGAATGCACAAAAAGTGAATGCTTTAGTTTACTACGTTGTTTTTCTTTATCTCTTGATAAAATATTCTGCTTTTTATTGCAGACAAAATGTTGATGACTAATTAATCAAAAAGTCATTTCCATCCTTATTTGAAACTGATGACACACGACAGTTGATTCTGGAACAAAGGAGTTAGTGTAGGTAGGGAACTCAAGGTACTCAAATTTTCATTGAGAAGGTGAAGGAGACAAAGCACTTTAAAAGCTGTGTGAGGCACTGGGCATTCTGCTTATTCAGGCCTAGAGGGTTAAGATGATTGCTCATGTTCTTCTGCATGTTTCTCTTTGAGTCACCTATTAATAATGATGCTTCATCCCACTTTCTTCAAGAAGTAGGTCAATGACATCTTGTTCATGTTCTCTCTGGTACACTGATACTGGCTATCTACAGATTTTGGAGAACATGTTGACTTATTATGTGTACAGAAGATATTATGGCTACTTTTTTATCCCCATACACATGTATTGTTGCAACTTTTGATTTAACATACAGTGCATCCAGAAAGTATTCACAGCGCATCACTTTTTCCACATTTTGTTATGTTACAGCCTTATTCCAAAATTGATTAAAATTCATTTTTTTCCTCAGAATTCTACACACAACACCCCATAATGACAACATGAAAAAAGTCTGAGATTTTTGCAAATTTATTAAAAATAAAAAAATTGAGAAAGCACATGTACATAAGTATTCACAGCCTTTGCCATAAAGCTCAAAATTGAGCTCAGGTGCATCCTGTTTCCCCTGATCATCCTTGAGATGTTTCTGCAGCTTAATTGGAGTCCACCTGTGGTAAATTCAGTTGATTGGACATGATTTGGAAAGGCACACACCTGTCTATATAAGGTCCCACAGTTGACAGTTCATGTCAGAGCACAAACCAAGCATGAAGTCAAAGGAGTTGTCTGTAGACCTCCGAGACAGGATTGTCTCGAGGCACAAATCTGGGGAAGGTTACAGAAAAATTTCTGCTGCTTTGAAGGTCCCAATGAGCACAGTGGCCTCCATCATCCATAAGTGGAAGAAGTTCGAAACCACCAGGACTCTTCCTAGAGTTGGCCGGCCATCTAAACTGAGCGATCGGGGGAGAAGGGCCTTAGTCAGGGAAGTGACCAAGAACCCGATAGTCACTCTGTCAGAGCTCCAGAGGTCCTCTGTGGAGAGAGGAGAACCTTCCAGAAGGACAACCATCTCTGCAGCAATCCACCAATCAGGCCTGTATGGTAGAGTGGCCAGACGGAAGCCACTCCTTAGTAAAAGGCACATGGCAGCCCGCCTGGAGTTTGCCAAAAGGCACCGCTCATCACCAGGCCAATACCATCCCTACAGTGAAGCATGGTGGTGGCAGCATCATGCTGTGGGGATGTTTTTCAGCAGCAGGGACTGGGAGACTAGTCAGGATAAAGGGAAAGATGACTGCAGCAATGTACAGAGACATCCTGCATGAAAACCTGCTCCAGAGCGCTCTTGACCTCAGACTGGGGCGACGGTTCATCTTTCAGCAGGACAACGACCCTAAGGACACAGCCAAGATATCAAAGGAGTGGCTTCAGGACAACTCTGTGAATGTCCTTGAGTGGGCCAGCCACAGACCAGACTTGAATCCGATTGAACATCTCTGGAGAGATCTTAAAATGGCTGTGCACCGACGCTTTCCATCCAACCTGATGGAGCTTGAGAGGTGCTGCAAAGAGGAATGGGCAAAACTGGCCAAGGATAGGTGTGCCAAGCTTGTGGCATCATATTCCAAAAGACTTGAGGCTGTAATTGCTGCCAAAGGTGCATCGACAAAGTATTGAGCAAAGGCTGTGAATACTTATGTACATGTGATTTCTCAATTTTTTTATTTTTAATACATGTGCAAAAATCTCAAGTAAACTTTTTTTCACGTTGTCATTATGGGGTGTTGTGTGTAGAATTCTGAGGAAAAAAATGAATTTAATCCATTTTGGAATAAGGCTGTAACATAACAAAATGTGGAAAAAGTGATGCGCTGTGAATACTTTCCGGATGCACTGTATGGTTCATGCAAAACACTACTATGCTTGCTTGTAATCTGTCAGCATATTGCTTCATTTGTGAATATTTCTACTCAGCACTAATGCTAATTTGAACTTGTCATACTTCCTCTAGTCCAATCCTCTTTCATAAAAGTAGCCTTGATATTCTAGTGTTTATAAATATGTTTCAAAAGATATTCATATGAACAATTGTACACTTATGCTGACCATATTTAAGTGTATGAAATATTACACAACTTAAATATTTTATTGGGAAGTTTGCATTACTATAACTCTTGGGAATTTAAGTAATAAAAACAACTTATTATATGGAGTATTCTAGTTTTTCAAAAGAGTACAGAAAAATATTGTAAATACAATATTAAATGAAGGTGCTGTTTCATGTTAAAAAATATATACATTTCATTAATGAGCCAGTTTTGTGCATATTGTGGTTTGCACTGTAAAGATCATCATTATCTGTGCTTTCAGAAGCAGCATGGCTCCATTTTAAAGTTGCTTTCAAATTTGTAGTTTGTTCTATTTTTGTACCTTTTTACAGTGCTGATGCATTTAAGGATAAAATCATGCTCTAAATAAAGTGTGAATAATACATTACATTTTAGAGCTTGATGAATATTTTTCAACATTTTGTTTGAAAATTTTAGTTAAATAACAAAAACCACATGACCCAATGACCAAAAGAGCTAAGTGTTTATTAGATAGCGTACCAAAAAGTTTTTGTAAGAACAATTATATTTAGTTTCTTGATCAAACAATATTCTGTGATGGAACAGGGTTATTCGGACAACTAGTGAAGGAGCTCAAGCCTTAGCCATTTCATTATAAACCAACAAAGGACTTTCATTTCTCTCAAAGGAATTTTTGTTCGTAAAAATAGTTTCTAAATTCAATGGTAGAAGTCTTTAAGATACTAGTCTTTAAGAGTTCAATACCTGGGATCTCTGTCATGCTGGATTTACCATGCATCTTCCAGATCTTTTTTTCTATTTGTATAAATTTCTTTTTCCAAGATTTTTCCTCAAGGAGTCTGACAGCTTGTTTATAGCATAGCTGACACATGCAGCAGGTTAGAGATCCATCAGTCTGTCGCTCTCATTGAAAGGAGGCAATCTCACTTGTGGATTTCTTTCTGTCACAGGTCACATCAATTGCATTGACCTTCCTGGGCAGTACCTGTGCCATGAGCCTACTGTCTCCCTTTGGGTAATGTTTTCTTTTCTTTTGTCTGTTTCCTAGTCATCACCTATGGGAAAAACAAAAACTCTGAGGCATCAAGAGTTCCTTGTCCCTTTCCCTAGGTTGTTCCTGTGATCTATGTCTCTATATCACAAAGACGATGGGAGCAAACCTTGATGCTTCCCCCTCCCAGAATCAGGCCCTATAACCTGAGTCATTTCACCATGAGGCTATGCATCTCAGACAGAAAGTCTGCATTTGAGCTGAGATGACATTAACTTCATAATCATGTAATTACCCTCTATAGTCAAAATGTACATTTGACAGGGTTTATGTGAAGGCCAGCTTCCTTTAAGGTGTGTACAATCTTTCACAAATTTATTATAGAGTCATTCCAAGAGGGAAAGTAGACAAAGGGGTAGATTTCTCAAATAACATTTACCAATAAGAAGACTTTGGAAGACTCTGTCTGGCTTTCTTGAAAAGATGGACACATGTGCAAGTGCCCAAGAAAGGCATTAATCTTCTCACCAAACACTTCAATCTGTATGAGTCTCATTATGTTTGCAGACAAAAAAATGATCACATCATGTTCTTCAGACATTGAACAATTCTTCAGCAGAGAGAACAATATACCCCAGAAGAAGAATACACAACAAGAAGGTGTTTAAAATATAATTGATAGGGTTAGTGAGGACAGAATTGTAAAATATATAATTTTTTTTAAAAAAGCAGAACATTTATACTCTAACCATCTGTAAAAAAGTTAAACCAGAATCAATGCAAAAATTATAAAGTTCCCACGATAACTTCTTCCCAGAATGTTCAGGGAAATGCACTAGAAATTAATACCTTCTCAGTAAGCTGCTAAGATGACATTGTGTGCTATGTTCAAACAGTTATTTCACCAAAGTGTAGAACATGACATACTAACAGTTAAAAAACGTTTTCATTGAATTTGTGAGTTTCTGTATATGATTGGGGTTACTGACAACACATATATTACAATTAAAATCCATCAACAAGCTTCCTAACTGTTTATAGAAATCAGTATCCTTCCCTAAATATGTGCAAATTATCTGTGATTGCAGATGCATTATAAGTGATATTGTGGGCAAGTTGCCAAGAGGTACCCAAGATGATGCAATATGAGTGAGCCGCAATGCTAAATTTCTGTCACAAGGTGAGCTCTATGGTGTGTGGCATTTCAGATACACTGGGTTTTGCCTCTATTTCTACTTGTAAATTCCTTTGAAACACACATCATTTTTGGCATGTGAAAGAGACACAGTATGGATCCCACACAAACAACACAAATTATGTGAGGTTTCTATTAGTTTATTACTAAGTTGCTTCATCAATCAGGTTGTGTCTTATAATATTCTGAAAATTTTATAATCTGTCAATTTTTTATTTACTTTATTTTTACCTGATGCTTACTAATCAGTCTGCCACTACCAGTCATAGAGATTTTCTAGTCTATTTCTACAAGCTGACTTCTAATGGCATTATGTGGCATCCAAGGGCATTGAATATTGATATTATAAAAATGCTTTTTTGTGTTTATCTGGTCATTTGACTATGTAATATGCCTGCCATTTATTTTCTGACTTTATATGAATTTCCCAGTGTGTTAGCAACTGTGAGGGACGTCCCTCAACTGAAAGAAGCAGACTTGGCAGGACACTACATCCCCCGGAACACTAGATGGCAGCTCCCCTGGATAGAAATGGCTCCTTGGATGCCCGTAGGGCAGCATGGGACATGGAGTCCGTATCCTCAGCCCTGTTGGGTGCCGTGGGTGCCGCCAGGGGGAGCTCACCAAGAACCAGGGGGATATTACAAGGACGTTAACCCGGAAGTGCTTCAGGGTCATGAGGACGGAAACCCGCAGTACTTCCGGAGCAATTAATAAAAGAAGATTGGTTGATGACCCGGAGAAGAAATACTTCCGGGTCAGAGACTTTAAAAGGACTCTGGGAAACCCCAGCAGATGGAGCCGGAGTTGGGTGGGAGTGAGACAGAGCTGCTGGGAGTTGGAGGATTGGATGGTTGTTATTATTGATTGTGTATTGTTTATTGAAGAATTGTGAAAGGTGCGGTGCTTTGGGCACTATTATAGAAGAAATTATTAAAGATTATTCTTCTGTGTTTTACACGTGTGTCAAGGACATCTGTCTGGTGGGTTCAATGGGGCGACAGCGACCCCTATCTATCACACAACTTACATTGAGAGTTGTCAAGATTCTATAGTGTCAAGTGTGGTTACTTGAGGATCACCTTCAGGGCTCAAACCAAGCAGGTAATA
Source organism: Erpetoichthys calabaricus (assembly GCF_900747795.2). NCBI lineage: Eukaryota > Metazoa > Chordata > Cladistia > Polypteriformes > Polypteridae > Erpetoichthys > Erpetoichthys calabaricus. The sequence goes on from NC_041397.2 coordinate 173,055,153, forward strand.
TCACTCCAGGACACAAGGAGGCACTGTCGCTAACGGGTCTATCTTGTCCTCCCGCAGCTCCAGGAAGATGCCCACTGAGGGTATATTATGCACACAGAGAAGGGCCCACTCCTTCCAGTCACAGTCTCATAAAAGCCAGACAGCCCCAACACAGGATGTCTTTTCTTTGACTACCAAGACAGAGCTTTCAAAAATTGACTTGCTCTAGAGAAGAGATATTTGGAAAAAAGGTTGCCCTAGGCCTTTTGAAAGAGACAATACTCTGAATTTTTTGTTTATGTTCATGCAGTGCCATTATGCACTTGTCTATTTATATCCATGCTTTAAATGGGGTTGTGCAGTTGGCTCCCCAACTATTTCCCGGGACTTTGTCAAGTTACTCAGGTGATTGCAACAGTTTTTTTTCCATAGATTATTCCTATTTCATTTACTGAATTTCAGTATTTATTTGTTTACACATCAATGCCATTTTGAAACTGATGGGTACTACCATTCTCATTCTCTTGCTTTCCTGGTTGCTATACTGGTCACCAGGCATAATGACCATGTCATGTTCAGCGTTGCTATGCTGCCAGTATAAAACATGGCAGAGCTGTTTAGTAGTTGATGAAAATCCTCTGTATATCTAATTGCGCTACACAGATCTCAATTGCAATATCTAAAAGTACACTCAGTGGTCTCCCTTACAGCAAATAAATGGTCTCCGCCAGTTTGTCAAATTTCTTATGTTCAAATTGAAATTTTGAAAACTCAGTGGAAGCTTGACGAATCTCCCTACTGGCAAATAACAAGAGACACAGGAGCAATTATCCAGTTCTTCTTGTTCAATTTGCACCATCTTCTGCAACATCTCATTCAACAAGACAGCAAGTATCTGTGGAGGATATATGGAACCGAGAAGGCATCTAATTTTTAGTAATTTCCCCAATTTCTTTAAATAGTGTAGACACAAGGTGCCATGGTTGGTTAGCATTTACTTTTGGACTCATTTTCATTTTTCTAATGAAAGATGCATTGTCTTTAGCAAAAGCCCAGGGAGTACCATCCACAACGGAAAGGCCACAGGCTATCACATTGTGTAATTTGTGATTACTAGTATGTACTGATGTCTCTTGCTGTGTATTCAGGAAGTTCTATGATAATCATAGCAACCCTTTGAAAAGGGTTATAAATTATTATCAGGGGAATAACCAGAGGACGACTTATCCTCAGTTTCCTTTTGTGATAATATTCAAAGAATGGGTCATAATAGTGTTCCACTTAGGCTACTCTGCCAGGCAAAAAGAACCAATGTAGCATTCCTGTTCAGGTGTTTACTACTCAGGATTTCCACTGAAAGGAAAGTTGTGAATTGCTGCACTAACTTCACTGTCAAGACACTGTGTTACATCTCCTTGTATAGACTGCATCTGTACCCTATGTAAATGGGAGACAAGCTATCCTGAAATGTTGATAAACAATACTGTATCTGTTAACTTCCCCTGGCACAATTCAGATGTCCAGTCATTCTTCCCCATCATCAGCCTTTCTTTGGGTTATGTTCCTTCCTTTCCTGTCTTCTCCTATGATGGTTAAGGTTCCCAAGGATTCTTTGGTCCAAATGGTTGATCTGCCAGCTGTTCAATCCATAGGCCATGTAGCTTGTTTATTCCCTGTAGAGTATTCAGTAGTATATGTCCTACAGTATCCTGTGGTGCCCATTATGATCCTTGTCATTCTGCCCCAAACTCCATTTGAGATTTCATTCTGGGCACTGGAATGACCATGGAAGGAATTTGCACCTTTAACCACTTCATTTTTCCCAAAGAGATTTTCGTTCTTAAGAACAATCTCTATAATTCAATGTCTAATTTAAGAGTTTAATGCCCAGAATATCTTATTACTGAGAATTTCACTGCTATAAATACTTTTTTTCAACAAATCCTTTTCACCAAGGAGCATGGTAGCCTCATTTAATCAGAGTCAGCACCCAGAGCCATGCAAAATTTAGTCTCTCCCCCTTGCTGGCTAAAGACAAACTGAATTATAGACTTCTTGCAGTGCTATTAAAAGGCAGTGTTCAAGTCAGATGACTCAAACCAACTGGGCTGATGAATTGATTTCTTGTGTCCTGAGCGTCCTATGTCTCAGTGCAGTGTGGCTTTCTGTGGTTGGTTTCTGGTTCTCACCTCAGAAAGAAGGAAAATGTGTTCAGAGGCACAAAGACTTCCTTTTCTCTTCCAGGCTTTTTAATTGTATACAGTGTCTTTCAAAGCAATCACAATCACTAGGTATTTCAGAAAACAAATAATAAGATCATGACACTAGATAAAGGTGTCTGAGAAATCATGTAACCCATTGCACTGCATGGATGCAGATTAGTAGCTACTTTGGAATACCTGCTTTTTTGCTTTCTTCACTAGTCTATTCTCCCTGTATTCATAACCACATGTACTTTTTGGACTTGCCTTTTTATGAGGAATCCGACAATGCCAAACTAATGACAATGCCAAACTAAATTTAGGGCTCCTGGACTTCCATGATTTTCAGTGAAGATACTGCCCTTGCAATATACATACTAGGGTATTTAATGTTGTCCACTGAAATTGGTATGGCTATGAAGGCAGTTCTTGGGTCCCATATTGTGATCTTTATACTCCTAAATTACTGTGGTAATTTAATCATACCCACTCTAGAAAGCCAGATGGGTGTGCCTGAAGTCCATGCATAGGAAGGAGAGTTCTGTCATGAATTTAAGGTTTTGATAAGTTTAGAATTGAATTTTAAATTTATTTTCTTTCCATTTGCTTACTTTGTCATAGTTTTTTTTTAGCATCATTTTTATTTCATGTTGACATTTTATGTGTTTCTTTATGACTGCAGCTCTGTTGTTTACAGTTGTTTGGGTAATTGCCACCATGTGACCGGAAGTTTTAATCTGCATGTCATCATGGGCCATTTTCTATCTGGAATGGTAGCATCCTATCAGTAACATCTAGGTTTCTGGATTCAAGTAAAAGATCTTTTTTGTATTAGCTAGTGCAAAAGGCTTTGGGCAAGCTATGATTCTTCCATATTTTCAATCTAATTTTTGGTTGACATTTGGACTTTGGCATTTTAGTTTTTGTGTTATTTTGGCTTTTGACCACTGTCTGTTTATGGTTTTCAACTTCATCTCCTAGTCCATACACATTTTGCAGAACAAAGAGTTCTGAGATGGTGATAGTCAAAATAACTTTGTGTGACATCAAAATTCAGGATGTTTAACACAAGGTCATATATCCCGCCCCCTGTAAGGCAGCTAACATTAATAACAGATTCCAGAGAAATTATACTTGCATTCTTTTCATAAGAGAAAATGCTGAAGGCACCAATGCCATTCATTTTCTGAAAAACTCTGGCCTACTATTTTTCCCAACATTTGTATCTTTGTTCCAAAAGTGGAACAAACTGGATCTAAAATCCAGGTAGAAACTTCTCATGAGTGAGGCTTCTTATTTTGAGATTTCTTAATTACAACATTAGGGTGATTGTCCTTTGAGAGGCTAAGAAAATCAGCAGTCCAACATTCAAAGACTCATCAATATTTTTCAAGTGTTACAGCCAAAGTATATAAACATAAGTTTCCAGTTATGAGAATAGCCAATAGGCCTAGGTAAAAATATCGATTTTGTGATTAATCGTTATTTATTGTTTAAAAGATTCAATATCAGTTCTTAAAGTTTCAAGATCAATCTTGTGAATCTCTATCCTGCTCAATTACTATATGTAAATTTTTGCTTATCTTAATTTTTGTCTTACAATCCAGTAGATGTTACTAATACAGCTGTTAAGGCTTTCTACGGAAAAAGCACTTTACTACCTCACATAGAATGAGAAGGGTCCTCCTGCACTGAAATCAGTGCCTTAGACATTTAAAGCAGATGTGTGGACTTCCTACGGATTCAAACTGTAGGTCGATAAAGAACTGGATAAAAGCATAGCCATATGTAAGCTGTGTATTTCAGAAGTATTGTAACAAAACAAATTTGAGAAATCATTTATCCCAACCTTACCCATGAACATAATCTTAGTCAACATCCAAACAAGTTAAGCCTAAACAATCTACACTGGAGATGGCGGATAGCTCTAATTCGCCTCATGCTCAAAAAATAACAATCTATAGCAGTTTTTATTTGTAAGAATATGAGGGCTTTCAATAAACAATACAGGTTTTCAAACTGCAGTATGCTGTACCAGCCAGAAAGCAAATAAATGAAGATATTGTAACCAGGCTTTATGAAGATCTTAAGCAATACATTGCCATGTCTCTTAGGTCATTGGAGATAGTAGTCCTAACAGTTGAGCATCCGGAGCAGCAGACTCCTACATGACAAATCCCATGTCACTACATTAGGAACAACATGGAAACTGTTGAGGTTGTGTTGCAGACAAGTGTGCTGCATGCCAGTCACACCAGGAGTAACCTCTCTGCCTATACAGTATGCAGAGCTGCCGAGATGGCTAGCTGTCATTCCAAAAACCTTTCTAGGATTTCCAATGTGCTGATCCATTGCATGACTACATCAATCACAAGTTTGTGTGCTGGCCGATAAACGTTTGCTCTCTTTAAGCATGGGGCTAACTGTACTGCTACAGTGGGAAAAGTTTGCAATGTGCCTCACCTGGCCAAGCAAGTGGGCAGTTGTTGCAACTTTCGGAGCAGACTCTGATACTAAAGTGAGCATACACATAAAGCAGCCAGTGTGAAGCATCTCCATAAGTTGTACCACAAAGACCATATTAACAGAGTTCTCAGTCACAATGGCCGGTTCTTTTTTTTTATGTTCCATTAAGCCAATGACACTGTCAACAAGCATCAGCACTAGATCCTCATTTTAAAACACTTCCTTTTTGTCTGAGGAGGAATTGTGAGGACGCATTTTCAAGACTGATTAACGTGACTGCTACATGTGAGCAAATGAAGATATGTGTAACTTGTAGAATTATAGAAAGACATAAGTCTTTCCACTGTATCTTTAATTTTGACTAATTCAAGATTATTTTAAATGTCCACTAGGGGAATAAATTTGAATAACTCTTTAGTTGAAGGGTGTCTACATGGAGATTCATAACACAGGAATAGGTTTGGAAGAGGAATAACATTTATTATTTAAGAAGCAATATTTCATTATTTTAAAATAATATTATTCTCAAGATGATATAGATGTTTTATAAAGTAGATGCCATTCCATTGTATTAAAACAAGGAGCCCCCACATAAAATGTGTGGACTCTGGTGTGGCAATACATACTGTATGTTAGGTAAATAATAATGAATTTTGAATGAGCGCAGTGCTGTGAAAACTTTTTATTTTTTCTTCTTTCTTAAAGAGCACTGATATTTTGCTCCACATCTTTCAAATGCTGATGTTAAGTGTTCATCTATAATAATAAAAGGCAAAGCCCTCACTGACTGACTCACTCACTGACTGACTGACTCACTCATCACTAATTGTCCAACTTCCCGTGTAGGTGGAAGGCTGAAATTTGGCAGGCTCATTCCTTACAGCTTACTTACAAAAGTTAGGCAGGTTTCATTTCGAAATTCAAAGCGTAACGGTCATAACTGGAACCTCTTTTTTGGCCATATACAGTAATGGACTGCAACTCACTGGCTGTGGGAGGCGGGGTTGCGGGGGTTGCGTATCGCGTCATCACGCCTCCCACGTAATCACGTGAACTGACTGTGAAGGACAAAGGACGGCCTTATATGGCGTTCGTTTATAAAACAGCGGACAGGCGACGTCAGCGAAAGAGGCGAAGCCACAGTTTAAAAAGGTTTACTTTTCTTCTTAATAAAAATTTTAACACACTACTTCTCTGCTGCGAAGCGCGGGTATTTTGCTAGTTACTAATAAAGTATTTCTTCTTAAATGTCATTCCTTGCTTAAGCATATGTTATGAAGTCACTATGTAGACACCCTTCAAATAAAGTATTACTGAAATTTGTCACATTACATTAATGTTACGTTAATAGTTAAGTAATCTCTAAAAAAATACCACTTCAAATATTTGCATGCTAATTCATTCAAGATAAAATAAATATTGAACAGAATCAGGACATTGTAAATTGGAATCAAATCAAATTGGGGTGTTGTGAATCAGATCGAGTCGAATTGGGACAGCAGTGTCAATACCAGGCTCTTATAACCAATGATCTGGGCTTGCAACCATTTGTGCTACATTCTGCTCACCTTAAGGTCTCCCATGCCTCAGATTAGAAGTCTGCATTCCCGCCGGTTCCAAATCAATTTTTTGTGATGCAGGACTAAAATTTAAAACTAGTGAGTGGACAATTATACTTTATGTGGTTGGCAGCAGACTGTAAGAGCACAGATGAACCTCTGGGAAAGTTCCTGAAAAATAAACTATATATTAGTTATTTTACTATTATTATTTATCATTGATATTAAAATCAAAACTGTTTTACTGTACAAGCACATACAGTAAAGAACAATAGTCTGCACAACAATAGTGTGTGATGCGATGGTATTGGTCTTCCTTTTTTTTTTATAATCTGAATCATTCCTGGCAAAGTTGTGCATATGCATAGTTATTAGTAAGGTACAGTAGATGCATGATAGTGATTATTGCTTTATCTACTGTTTTTTTTTCTTCTTTCCTTTGTGTATTTATCAACTTGCCTTTGTATTGTCATGAACCTGGGGTTCCTAAACAGGGAAAGTTTCAAAAATTACTTAAAATGGCAACTAGAATGGGCTTGAAACAATGAGGAAAAATATAGAATCTTTAAAAATAGAAAGATATATTATCACAAAACCACTCTGTAACAGTAAAGGTCTGAAGAACACAAAAGGCACTGCAGAGGTTGCCTGAAAAAGCAAAGGCAATCCAAGGCAAGCAAGTTCCAATATGCACATTCAGTAGGTGAAGTCAAAACCTGATCATAAGGCTACAAATTCCAGAATATTCACAAGTAAGCACAATATAATCACAAATGACACTCACCAATGCCAGCACATTCAATGAAGCACAAGAGACCGTTAGTTTTCCTCAGTCTTTATAGGGCTGATGGAAGCCCCTTGACGATGGTAGGCAGGTGGACCCAACCTCTTGGGGAACACATAATACACAGAATATAACAGAACAAGCATAGACACAAACAAATGAAGCAATACACAAAATTAAAAAGAAACATAATAATAACAACAATAATAATAATAATAAAACAATTAACACCAGTAACTGTATTACTATTAACAAAAAAATAAAAATGAACAAAAAGGACATTAAAAAGGAATTTGAATACCTGCTAAGCGATGAAGCCTGGTTGAAATATAACATGTGTGGACAGTGTTAGTGGTGTGTTCCACAGTGCTGGGACAGCAAGCTTGCATCTTGTCCAGTGCATATGTGAATAGTGCAAATGATTTTCTTAGGTGCATGCATGCCAAAGCAGGTTGGTCAGTCAATCTATTAGGGCAATCAGATTTTGTTTTTCAAAGAAGAGGACCAGTTTCAGCCATATAATAGAAACTTGACACATGCCTTCATATGCAATGGATATTTAATAATCTTTGTATTCAAACAATTCAATCAATTTGAATGTGTTAGTTTATATTTGACTACTTAGTAAACTTTTTAAGGACTTGCACGGTTGCTGTTTCTCTTCCATATTAGCAAAAGAGAAAAAACACAAAAACATACTATTTTAAAAGTAATGTTTTTTTTTTTTGAGCACAACTGATGTCTTAACATACATCCATCCATTTTCTTAACCCGCTAATCTGGGGCAAGGTCAGGGGGCAGCTGGAACCTATGCTAGTAATCATCAGGCACAAGGTATTAACAACACCTAGACATGGTACCAGTCCATCGCAGGTTGAACACAAACACGCAGATCAGGGCCAATTTACCAACACCAGTTCAACTAACCTGTATGTCTTTGGCTTACAGGAAGGAACCACAGCACTAGTAGAAAACCTATGTGAACATGGGGAGAACATGAAAATTCCAGGCAGGGAGCACCTTGGCAGTGAACTATGGTCTATTTATTATGAGGTAGCAGTGTTACCACTGCAGCACTGAGCAACCCACATCTTAACATCTGAAGTGGAAATGAAGACCACTACATGCATTATCACCTAGCTGCAGTCTTCATGGTTTTAAAAATAATTTTTTGGAACATTTTTAAATATAATGAAACTAGCCCAACCAGATAGTCTCTCCCTTCTACTGATGAGCTCCATTTAATAACAGAAATGTCTGTGCTTTTAGAGTGAACATAAGCATGAAGTCTCACATGTCAGCTCTCTTGATCAGACTTTTTAGAGATAAGACATTTTGGAGGAGAGATTTTTTTCAAGTCCTGTAAGATAAGACTTTTGCCTTGAGAGTTTTTCAAGTCACGCCCTCCTTTCAAACATTTTCAAAGAAGACCACGGTCCTCTCAACTCTTATTCGTGTGAATGCTTTTGTCAGACACACTTCCTGCACATTCAGCTCTCATACATTTTAACGTTTTCCTCACTTTAAGTTCCCAATTAAAGAAGACGTATTATGTCCAAATCTTATTGAATAATTTCATCACGAAGGGTTATCAACATAAAATATGAGTAAACGCAAAACACTAGCACCAAGAAACAAGGAAGTCAATTGAATTAACACCTAAAATGTAAATCAGTTACACATCAAATTGGTTAAATGCGTCCAAAAATGTCAAACGGTTACACGGCAAATTGGTTAAATGCGTATCAATAGACTATGCTGAAACAGTTGGTGGTGATCGTGCAGAACGTGAAAACAACAACTTACAATATCCCGAAGAATATCTACAACCGTTAACAATGTCCAGTCTTACAAGACACGAATTACTGTAAAAAGAAGGATGTATCCAAGAATGGTAATGTAGTACATCTTTCGTGGATAACATTAGACACCAAAGAACATTTTGATATGCCATTCGTATTAAAACGTTAACAGTTTCCGGTTAGAATAGCTTTTGCAAAGACAACAAATCTCAGAGCCAAACATTTGAAAAAGTTGCTTTATTTAATAGAGAGAACAAAATGAAATTCAATCATGGGCAGTTATACGTTGCATTGATGCATATGTAACAATTCCCATGAAAATAAAAATTGCAAAGAGGCTAGCGCGTAGTGCAGGCCCGGAGGTTGGCGAGCAAAGCGAGCAGGGGGCAAATCCCCCTAGTATATATATATATATATATATATATATATATATATATATATATTGTGGCAGGCCGTTGTGTCCCTTGCCCGGCCGGGACGCCCCTTTTGCTTATGTTCCGGGGGAGCCACCATGGACTCCTCAGTACCTCCCCCGAGACGCTTGGTGGCAGCCTCCCTGGTTGATGATGTTGCCTCAGTTTCCCGCAGGGTTCCATGGGAGATGGAGTTCTCCCCAACCCTGTGGGGACCTGGGGTGGCCGCCAGGGGACATGGCAGAGATTGTTAAGCTCAGCTGGTCTAATCATCGGCCCCACCCGGGAGTGTGATTGGGAACAGGTGAGCAAGCACCAGGAGCACTTCCGGGAGGGCCATAAAAGGAGCCAGCAACCACCACTCAGGGCCAGAATTGGGAGGAAGAGGACGAGGTTGCCTGAGAGGAGTGGTGGTGCCAGAGGAAGAGTATATTTAACTCATAATATCAATATGGCATATTTAAAAGTAATTGCAAACACAATAGTTTAATAATGCACCTTGTTTAAGACTGACATCACTTTGACGAATATATATACAGTATATATAGTACATCCATGCATCTTTCTCAGCAATCATAAGGCAGAAGGCAGGATTAATCTCTGAACAGGGTGCAAGCCTATCATACAGAAAACACACACAGAGGAGCATTTTAGCAACATTAATCCACCTAACTGGAATGTCTCTGGAATGTGGGAGGAAGCTGAAGCACCAGGGGGATACACCCAGGATGTGAACCTAGGTCTCCTTGTTTTTGAGGCAGCAGCACTACCATTGTGCCACCACACCATTGGTATACATACACATAAACATACTGAACGTACACATACACTAAACGGCCAAAGGTATGTGCACACCCCACCAAATTATTAAGATTAGGTGTTTCAGCAGCAACATTTGTTAACAGAAGCAAATAATCAAGCACACAGTCACGTAATCTCCATTGACAAACATTAGCAGTAGAATGGTTTGTGAAGAAGAGCTCAGAGACTTTAAACATGGCAGTGCCTCAAGTCAGTACGTGAAATATCTGTTCTGGTCGATCTGCCCCAGTCACATTTAAGCAGTGTTATTGTAAAGTGTCAAGCAGCAACAAGAGCTTAGCAACAAAGTGGTAAACCATGCACCTTAACAAAGCAGGGCCACTAAGTGCTAAAGCATGGTGAAATGGATTGTCTTCTGTGACATCACTGACATCATAGTCCCAAAGTGCCTGTGGAAGCAACATCAGATCAACAACTGCACAGTCTCCACGGCTGAGCCAAAACTTAATATATACAATGCCAAGAGTCAGTTGGAGTGGTTTAAAGCACCCTGCCCATCACTGGACTATGGAACAGTAGAAATATTTCTCTAGAGTGATGAATCACACTTTTGTATCTAGCAGCCTGATGGGAGAATCTGGGTTTGGAAGATGGCAAGAAAATTACCTTCTAGACTACATAATGCCTACTGTAAAGTTTGGTAATAGAGGGATAATGGTGTGAAGTTATTTTTCAAGTTTGGGCTCTACCTCCTTGTTCCACTACACACTAGAGCATAAAATGACATATTAGACAATTGTGCCCTTCCAACTTTGTGGTAGCAGCTTGGTGAAGTTTCCTATCTGTTGAACCATGACTGTACCCCTGCCATCCAAAAAGATGTAGAGGAACTCAAGTGACCTGCACAGAGCCCTGACATCAACCATACTGAACACTTTTGGGAGGAACTGGTGAGCCAGATCTTCACGTCCAACATCAGTACCTGACCTCACAAATGCTGTTTTGGCTGAATGAACACAAATTCTCAGTCACTCTCCAGTGGAGGCTGTAGTGTGTGTGTGTGTGTGTGTGAGTGGGGGGGGTATGGGGGGGGGATTCTAGGAACTCCATATTAATGCCTGTTAGTACGCTCATGATAGTCAGGTGTCCACAGATACTTGGCCATATAGTGTAGGGTGGCTTAGACCCTTCCAAACTCCAGTGATGCAATTCCTGGGCTTAAAAGGCCCATTTATATTTTCTTTTGTATCTTTCACAAGTCTTCTTTGTACAAAAAAAAAATCTTTTCCTTTACTCCTCCAATTGTCTGCAGACATAGAGTACTTTGCATGCCACAATATTGCATCCAGGAAGCATTTGGGGGTCAAGTGAAACATCTTTAAAATAGGGGAAGTCCCATCCTGAAAGTGGCCCCTGGGGACAACAAAATAAATCAACAGGGATGCCTGTTGGGACAACAAGTCCCAGGCAGACCTGCAGGTGTGCATATACTATATGATTCCAACCAGAGATAGGCTGCTTCCTGCTGCTTTAGAGGAGCACGTGGCCCTGCGTGCTGTGTGACAGTCTCCTTTCTGTCCTTGCATTATATCATCTCGACCCAGAAAGGGAACCAACCATCTCAGCCACCCATCCACCGATATTCTCCATCCATTATGATGGGCTCCAGGCCAGATAAGGACTCATCTATCCCATCCAGGATGCTAACCCATTCCTGGCTTCCATTATATATTTATTACAGTGGAACCTTGGTTCACGAGATTAATCTATTCCAGAAAGTGACTTGTGAACAGAAATGCTCGTATTCCAAATCAAATTTTATCGTAATAAATAATGCCAATGCAATTATTTCATTCCACAACCCAGAACTGTTGATAAACATACATTGTATATAATGGCAGGTAGCCTTTACTCTCAACAAACTCCTGGGGCTCCTTGTTTACATTTACATTTACATTTACATCATTTAGCAGACGCTCTTATCCAGAGCGACTTACAACAGTGCTTAGTAGTCTACGACTTTTCTTCAGTCTTTAAGGCTAGGATTAAATCTACTGTCATTAAACAAGTTACCGCTGACCAAGTTGTATACAAAACCCTGCTAGAAGAAAATAGTAAGTTAGTACAAAATTTTTTTTTTTTTTTTTTTTTGAAAAAAAAGGGTAGAAAAAAAAAGTATGGGGACTTTAGTCCAAGTGCTGTTGAAAGAAGTGTGTCTTCAGGCGACGTTTGAAGACAGTGAGGGTCTCCGCTGTTCGTACAGCAAGAGGAAGTTCGTTCCACCACTGAGGAGCCAACACTGCAAAGAGTCTTGATGCATGTCGTCCTCTTCTTTTAAGTAAGGGTGGTTCGAGACGTGCAGTGCTTGATGTTCTGAGAAAGCGAGAAGTGACATGCTGCTTGACCAGTGCTGATATGTAAGGTGGTGCAGCTCCAGTTTTGGCCTTAAAGGCAAGTGTTAGGGTTTTGAACCTGATGCGGGCAGCCACAGGGAGCCAGTGCAGGTTCCGCAGCAGAGGTGTAGTGTGCGAGAATTTGGGAATATCAAAAACGAGTCTTGCAGCTGCATTCTGGATCAGTTGAAGTGGTCGTGTTGCCTTTAGTGAAAGTCCAGACAGCAGAGAGTTGCAGTAGTCCAGCTTAGAGATGACCAAGGTCTGGACGAGAAGCTGAGTAGCCTCTGTAGTGAGAAAGGGGCGGATTCTCCTAATGTTGTAAAGGAGATATCTGCAGGACCTGGAGAGGTTGCTGATGTGTGGAGAGAAAGACAATTCTTCGTCTAAAGTGACACCAAGACTTCTTGCCGTTTTTGAGGGGACGATAACCGAGTTGTCAAGAGAGATTGTTGTGTCTCCCAGCGGCTGCTTTATCTGAGCTTACGGCTTCAACATGCCTTATGACACTAATCTTATCTTGTAGTTGATCTGTATCAAATCTTCTCATAGATGTTTGCCTGTGTATTGAATTTCAACTTGAATTTTATTCAGATGATTTGATGCTATATTCTGTCTAGAAAATTATTGACACAATGCTCTTCCACCTTCTCTTAACTAATACAAAGTCTACTGTATTCTTGGTTTTATCATCTAGTGAAACTAGCCTCTATGATTCATGGGTTTACTGTTTAATATCCAATAAATGCCTTTATTTCTCCTTTGCTTAGAATCAATGCAACTCCCTCATGATGCTTACTCTCTGCATAGATCATCACATAATTATCCTTAACAAACTCCCCATCTCCAGTCCCTCTTATTTCACTTAGTCTAATTAAGTTATAGTATATTTGACCTTCTTCAGTTCATGTGGTAGTATATCCAGCTGTTTAGCTGTATACAACGTTCTATATGTATAACTGAATAAAGTTCCAATAAAAGCTTTTTTATTATAATTGAACATGTAGTGTGCTTGGCTTTGTTTTTGTTTGGTCCAAGGATTTTGCTTGCTGATGACCTGAATAGTTGATTTCCGTGCCTGTCAGATGCAGTAATTCTCATTTGCTGAGAAGCCCAATTCAAGTCATTTGCTGCTGCCTTTGAATTTTCTGTCATCCTGTTAGAACGTTTCAGTCCTAATGCCAGATGGTGACCAATCCTCTCTTGGTAGAGTAAGAAAGTCAGCGGGTCAGCTAACCTCATTGAACCTGGGGCATCCTTCCATCACCCAGGTTTGTAGCCAGAGTTCTACTCTCCCTGACTGTTGTCCCTAGCTTAGAGTCCTGTCTGCACTACCTCCAGGTATTTTCAAGGTTCTTTGGTGGTCCTTCGAGCTGAATCTTCTCCACTGATTGCATAGCCCGGCCAGGCAATCCCTTACTTCTAGCTGTTCACTCTCCCACCATGACAAAGCATAAGTACTTTTAGAGGGAATATATATATCTCTCTATTATAAAAGGAAATCCTGGGATGAGACATTTTCAGAGATAATTTCAAGTCCCACGAGAGGAGACTCTTGCTAGGAGATTTTTTTCAAGTCCCGCACTCCTCTCAACCATATTCAACCTTTTTGTTAGACACAGTTCCTGCGCTCTCACCTCTCAGTCGTGTGAATGCTTCTGTCAGACACACTTCTTGCATTCTCAGCTCTTATAAATTTTTGTTTTCCTCATTTTAAGTCATTTATGAAAAGTGCTCCATTTCATCCTTTAAAGAAGCTTTTCTGGACAGTATTGTTATACATACAATCTATTTGTTTCATTTGTAATAGTCCATTTCTGGACAATAAGTCTATACGTTCTAGATGACACGTCAACGAGTAAGCGAAGAAAAGGCAGTGTGTTGAAAAGAGGCCCAAAAGCGTTGAAGAGAAAAGAATTCAAAAAAGAACAATAATAATCTAAGTGCAAATTCAGAAAATAAAAATAACTAATAATCAGCCCCCCCTCCTCGAACCGCCACCTTATCGTGGTGGAGGGGTTTGTGTGTCCCAATGATCCTAGGAGCTCTGTTGTCCGGGGCTTTATGCCCCTGGTAGGGCCACCCAAGGCAAACTTGTCCTAGGTGAGGGATGAGACAAAGTGTGGTTCAGCAGACCTTCTATGATGAATAAAAAATTTGGACGGCGTTTTCTCTCGTCCAGACGCGGGTCACCGGGGACCCCCTCTGGACCCAGGCCTGGAGGTGGGGCTCGATGGCAAGCGCCTGGTGGCCGGGCTTGCACCCATGGTGCTCAGCCGGGCACAGCCTAAAGAGGCAACGTGGGTCCCCCTTCCCATGGGCTCACCACCTATGGGAGGGGCCAAGGAGGTCGGGTGCAGTGTGAGTTGGGTGGTGACCGAATGCGGGGACCTTGGCGGTCCGATCCCCGGCTACAGAAGCTGGCTCTTGGGACGTGGAATGTCACCTCTCTGAAGGGGAAGGAGCCTGAGCTAGTGCGCGAGGTCAAGAGGTTCCGGCTAGATATAGTCGGGCTCACCTCGACGCACAGCTTGGACTCTGGAACCAATCTTCTTGAGAGGGGCTGGACTTTCTACCACTCTGGAGTTGTCCCCGGTGAGAGGCGCAGAGCGGGTGTGGGCATACTTATTGCCCCCCGACTTGGAGCCTGTACATTGGAGTTTACCCCGGTGGACGAGAGTGTAGTCTCCCTCCGCCTTCGGGTGGGGGGATGGGTCCTAACTGTTGTTTGTGCGTATGCACCGAACAGCAGTTTCGAGTACCCACTCTTTTTGGAGTCCCTGGAGGGGGTGCTAGAGGGCATACCTTCTGGGGACTCCCTTGTACTGCTGGGAGACTTCAATGCTCATGTGGGCAATGACAGTGAAACCTGGAAGGGCGTGATTGGGAGGAATGCCGCCCCCCCCCGATCTGAACCCGAGTGGTGTTTTGTTATTGAACTTCTGTGCTCGTCACGGATTGTCCATAACGAACACCATGTTCAAGCATAGGGGTGTTCATATGTGCACTTGGCAACAGAACACCCTAGGCCTCAGTTCGATGATCGACTTTGTGGTCGTGACATCGGACTTATGGCCACATGTATTGGACACTCAGATGAAGAGAGGGGCGGAGCTGTCAACTGATCACCACCTGGTGGTGAGTTGGCTTCGATGGTGGGGGAGGATGCTGGTCAGGCCTGGTAGGCCCAAACGTATTGTGAGGGTCTGCTGGGAACGTCTGGCAGAGTCCCCTGTCAGAAGTAGCTTGAACTTCCACCACGTCCCGAAGGAGGTGGGGGACATTGAGTCCGAATGGGCCATGTTCCGTGCCTCTACTGTTGAGGCGGCTGACCGGAGCTTTGGCCGTAAGGTGGTCGGTGCCTGTTGTGGCGGCAATCCCCGAACCCATGGAGGTGAGGGATGCTGTCAAGCTGAAGAAGAAGTCCTACTGGACCCTTTTGTCCTGTGGGACTCTGGAGGCAGCTAATAGGTACCGGCAGGCCAAGCGGAGTGCGGTTTCAGTGGTTGCTCAGGCAAAAACTCGGGCATGGGAGGAGTTTGGGGAAGCCATGGAGTACTACTTTTGGACGGCTTCAAGGAGATTCTGGTCCACCGTCCGGCATCTCAGAAGGGGGAAGCAGTGCAGTGTCAACACTGTATATGGTGGGGATGGTGCACTGCTGAACGCAACTCGGGACGTTGTGGGTCGGTGGGGGGAGTACTTCAAAGACCTCCTCAATCCCACTAACATGCTCTCCAATGAGGAAGCAGAGCCTGGGGACTCGGAGGTGGGCTTCCCCATCTCTGGGACTGAGGTCACCGAGGTGGTCAAAAAACTCCTTGGTGCCCTGGGGGTGGATGAGATACGCCCTCAAGGCTCTGGATGTTGTAGGACTGTCTTGATTGACACGTCTCTGCAACATCGCATGGACATCAGGGACAGTGCCTCTGGATTGGCAGACCGGGGTGGTGGTCCCCCTCTTTAAGAAGGGGGACCGGAGGGTGTGTTCCAACTACAGAGGGATCACACTCCTCAGCCTCTCTGGAAAAGTCTATTCGGGGGTTCTGGAGAGGAGGGTCCATCGGATTGTTGAATTTTGGATTCAGGAGGAACAGTGTGGTTTTCGTCCTGGTCGGAGAACAGTGGACCAGCTCTACACCCTTAGCAGAGTCCTGGAGGGTGTATGGGAGTTTGCCAAACCAGTCTACATGTGTTTTGTGGACTTGGAAAAGGCGTTCGACCGTGTCCCTCGGGGAATCCTGTGGGGGTTGCTCCGGGAGTATGGGGTACCGGACCCCCTGATAAGGGCTGTTCGGTCCCTGTACAACCGGTGTCAGAGCTTGGTCCGCATTGCCGGCAGTAAGTCGAACCCATTTCCAGTGAGAGTTGGACTCCGCCAGAGCTGCCCTTTGACACCGATTCTGTTCATAACTTTTATGGACAGAATTTCTAGGCACAGCCAGGGTGTTGAGTGGGTCCGGTTTGGTGGACTCAGGATTGGGTCACTGCTTTTTGCAGATGATGTTGTCCTGTTTGCTTCATCAGGCCGTGATCTTCAGCTCGCTCTGGATTGGTTCACAGCTGAGTGTGAAGCGGCTGGGATGGGAATCAGCACCTCCAAATCCGAGACCATGGTCCTCAGCCGGAAAAGGGTGGAGTGCCCTCTCAGGGTGGGAGGCGAGATCCTGCCCCAAGTGGAGGAGTTCAAGTATCTCGGGGTTTTGTTCACGAGTGAGGGAAGAATGGAGCGTGAGATCGACAGGCAGATCGGTGCGGCGTCCACAGTGATGCGGGCTCTGCATTGGTCTGTCGTGGAGAAAGAGGAGCTAAGCCGTAAGGCAAAGCCCTCAATTTACCAGTCGATCTATGTTCCTACCCTCACCTATGGTCATGAGCTATGGGTAGTGACCGAAAGAACGAGATCGTGAATACAAGCGGCTGAAATGAGTTTCCTCCACAGGGCGTCTGGGCTTTCCCTTAAAGATAGGATGAGAAGCTCAGTCATCCGGGAGGGGCTCAGAGTAGAGCCGCTGCTCCTCTGCATCGAGTGGAGTCAGATGAGGTGGCTTGGGCATCTGATAAGGATGCCTTCTGGACGCCTCCCTGGTGAGGTGTTCTGGGCACGTCCAACCGGGAGGAGGCCCCGGGGAAGACCCAGGACACGCTGGAGGGACTATGTCTCCCGGCTGGCTGGGAATGCATCGGGATTCTCCCGGAAGAGCTAGAAGAAGTGGCCGGGGAGAGGGAAGTCTGGGCATCTCTGCTCAAGCTGCTGTCCCCGCGACCAGAGCTCGGATAAGCAGAAGAGGATGGATGGATGGGTAATAATCAGCCCGGACCAAGTGGAATTGAAAACCTAGCAGGTCCAAGCGGGGACGGAAATAAAAGACAAAGAGTAGATGACAAAGTAGAATGTCGTAAAGAATTCAAAAACGTTGGCAAGATACACATGCAGAGCAGGTTAGAGATAATGAAATTACTAAAATTCAAAAGAATCAAAAAAATTATAGTAAAGATCGCATTAGTGCAAACAAATGGAAATTATTACTTGGTGAAATAATGGAACAGCGAAAAGAGATCGAATATATTAAGTTGGAGACTTGTAGATCATCTAATTCATGTTTCCATCAGGGAAAAGTAGTGTTTCTTCCCAATGAAGAAGAGTATCTGTGAGAACTAAAAGATTTGTTGTTTGGTGAAAGTGAAATCCACTTACGCAAGCAGCAGAGATGCGAAGTGGCTGGTGTGTAGTGCAGGCCAGGGGTGTTGGCGAGCAAAGCTCCCTAGTAATAACAGATTTTAGTTTAACTAAAAAGTCTGGACAAAGCGGTACAAACACAAGCAATTTATTTGCCATTTGAAGAGCTGTGCTCTTGTGAGACCTCAGATGTGGCTTTACTATAATATTAAAGTTTTAACCAGTAAGACTGTTTACATTAATGATCTTATTAGTGATAGGAAAAGAGACTTTCTAACACTGAGTGAAACATGGCTCAATAGTGATGGCACAGCAGTATTAATTGAAGTAGCATCCCCAAATCACAATTTTGTTCATTCTTTTCGCCAAGGTAGAAAAGGCGACAGTTTAGCAACTACTTTCTCAAGCCTTTCAAATTGTAAAAGAACCAGATTTGGTACTTTTGTGTGTTTCAAGTATCTTTCCTTAGTTATTCAAGGAGGGTCACAGTCTTTTGTATTGACCATTATAGTCATTCAACTTATAATATACCTTTTACTGATGAATTCACAGACTTATCTATAATAATAACTAATTATGACAGCTTCCTAATTTTAGGCCATTTCAGGTTTCAGATGGATAACCAGTGTGACTCTAAAGTAAGTGTATTTATGAACTTACTACACTCTTGATTTTAGCCAGCACGTCAACCAGCCTACACATAAGGTTGATTTAACAATTTTGAAAGGACTAAAAATTAACATGAGCATTTTATTTAATTTAACAATACTGGTAACTAGCACTAAAGAGAAGCGTATCATTAAAAAGTATTATTTTGATGCAGGTTTGGTAATATATAATATAATAATAATGTACTGCTTGCCCTAATACAGCTTGCAATGTAGCCAGCAAAGTTGATAATTGGAATGCTAAGATGATGGCTACAGCTGACATAGTGGCCCCCTGAAAGAACTTGTAAGAAATCCATCAGCACTAAAATATCTCACAGAGTGTCTGAACTAAAGTGCAAATGCTGAAGATCTGAGTATAAATCGAAGAAAACTAAACTAACAGCTCACTATGAAATACTAAACGCACATCTAACTGAATATATGAAAGCAGTCAGTACTGAAAGGAAGTTCTGTTCTCTAAAATTATAAACAATAAAGCTGAAAATCCAATAATTTTATTTTCAACTGTAGACCAACTTGTAAACAGCTCATTCAACAGAATGCTTCCTGATAAATTCTTGTAAAACATCTGAGTCTTTCGTAGCATTTTCTAAACACAAAATAAATAATATCAGATGTGATTTAATACATTTCTCCAAAGGTAATTTTCATGAACCTCAGTATGCTCTTTTTAGCTAATTAAATTCCTTCACTCAAATACAGTAGGTCTACATGAATTACGTAGAATAATTTCTCTGTTAAAACCCTCCACTTGTGTCCCTAATCCAGTCCCAACAGTTTTTTTTCAAAGAAGAGACTCTGATGTGGTTAATGATAATGTAACTGAGATAGTTAACTTGTCATTAGATACAGAGACCTTCCCAGTTGTCTCAAGACTTCAGTTGTTAAAACCCTAATTAAGAAAAATAATGTAGATGTATTTATAACCTGCATTTCTTAACAAAACATCTAGAAAAAGCAGTTTTTCTGCAGTTAAATGATTACTTAACAAATATTCTATTCTTGATAAGTTTTAGAACAAATCATAATACAGAAACCACTGGTTAAAGTGGTAAATGACTTGTGGGTTAGTGCAAACCTGTTCTTGTTCTGCTAAGACTTGAGTGCAGCATTTGACGACATAGATCACAATATTCTTATACTCTAAATAGCCTTAGAAAATGGGTGGGTCTCTTTGGCAGTGACTTAAAGTGGTTTCAGTCTTATATAACAGGTGACAAAAATCTTTGTTAGATGTGGTGATTGTAGTTTGGAGGTTCATGATATTATATTATATTGCTTTTTTCTACCCACATGCTTCCATTATTACAGATTATATCAAAACACAGGGTGAGCTAACACAGTTTTGCAAATGACTTGCAGCTTTACCTATCTATAGCACCTAATGAACCTGACAGTCTGGGTTCTCTGAGCCAATGTATGGATGAGAAGTCTTTTTCTTAAGCTAAATAAAGAAAAAAACAGAAATCTTAGTGGTTGGTAAAAATGGAAATAATGAGGGTATTAAACATAAACAACCCATTATCATTAAAAGTCAAGGTGCAGGTAAAGAAATTAGGTATAATTATGGACTCTGACTTAAAGTTTAAATCACACATTAACCAGATTACTAGGCGTGCATTTTCCTATTTACAGAACATTGCAAAACTTACACCATTCATAACAATTCAAGATTTTCAGAAATGCGTTCACACTCTTGCTTTTATTTGACCATATTACTGAATTGGACTCCTAACTGGACAATGGCAGCGCGCACAAACACTGTGGCTTTGTGGTCCCCAAATAGGTGCTCTTTTCTGCTATTTATTTGACTTTTCTTTAAATGCACCTTGGGGCTGTCACAAAAAGTAATTTCATTGTGTTACACAATGACAATAAAGTGCTTGAACTTGAACAACCCAAGAAAGATATTAATTAGTTACAATTATTTCAGAATGCAGCAGCGAGAATCTTAAGTAGAAAAAGAAAATCTGAGCACATCTCTCCAGCTTTAGCATCACTATATTGGTTACCTGTGTCCTTTAAATTTGACTTTACAATGCTACTAACGGTATATAAAATATATTAAATATTCTTCTCTTTCCAATATTTTCGAATGATTGTCCCCCCTACATTTCATGTTATAACCTTAGATCATCTAGTAGTGGTCTGGTCTGCATATTATTCTAAGAGCTAAACATAAAAGAAGTGATAAAGAGGCCTTTTGTTGTTATGCACCAAAACCTGAACTACTTTAACCAATACACATGTGCCAGGTTAACACCATGGATCATTAAAAAAAAAAAAAAAAAAAAAAAAACTTCTTAAAACCCACTTTTTTAATTTGCCTTTTTCATAGCTGCATTTTAGTTGTAATCCTTCAAGACTATACATGCATAGAATACAATATTCTTTAGGGATTTGCAACCTTTACTAATCTCAGCTTTCTTTTATGTGGTGGCGCAAAACCTGATCAAGGCACTGTGCCGCCACCTGTGAAGCATGAATGAAGGCGGGTGCCATGAGACCCACTGTGTCAAATACTCTGGGACAAAACCTGGAAACAATGAGAAATTACTTAAGAATAATTATGTTAGGTAAAATACCAAGTGGGGGCTGGGTAGCCTTTTGGTCTTGAAACCCGTTAGATTTTTCTCCATCTTGAGTGTTTTTTTTTCTGTCCTCCCGGCCATCTGACCTTATCATTGGACTCATCTTTAGAGACTTACAATATGATATTATATATAAGGACTCCATTTTACTACTAACTACTGTATACATCTGTTATGTATGCTTATCTTGACTTATTTTTTTATTACTAATTCATTATTATCTTACCTAATCTAACTCGTTTTTCTTTTCTTGCATCTATTTTTCTAACATTTTATAAAGCACTGTGATACAGAAATAAATGTCGTTGGAGATGATTAGGAAGGCCTGTCTATATAAGGTGTCATAGCTGACAATATGTATCAGAACAAAAATCAAGCAATGAGGATGAATGAATTGCCTGCAGAGCTTCAAGACAGGATTGTACTGAGGCATAGATTTGGGGAAGGCCACAAGAAAAAAAAATCCTGCAGCACTGAAGGTTCCCAAGTTGCCATTATAAGTCTTAAAAAATAAAAGAAGTTTAAAACAACCATGACTCACCCTAGAGCTGGTCACCTAGCCAAACTGAGCAATCATAAGTGAAGGGCCATAGTAAGAGAGATGACCAAGAACCTGATGGTCACTCTGGCTGGGGTCCAGAGAACTTGTGTGGAAATGGCAGAAACTTCCACAAGGAAAACCATCACTGAAACACTCCACAAATCTGGACCTTATGACATTGTGGCCAGAAAGAATCATTTCCTAAGTAAAAGACACAAAGAAGCCCACTCAGAGTTGGCAAAAAGGCACCTAAAAAGCTCTCATACTATGAGAAACAACATTCTTTGGTCTTATGAAAGCAAGATATCACCATGTCTGGAGGAAACAAGGCACCCACTATCACTAGTGCAATACCACTCCAACAGTTTTTCAGTTCTTGTCTTTAAGTGGCAGGGACTAAAATAGATAGATAGATAGATAGATAGATAGATAGATAGATAGATAGATAGATAGATAGATAGATAGATAGATAGATAGATAGATAGATAGATAGATAGATAGATAGATAGATAATCCCAAGGGGAAATTCACATCCAAGGGGTGAGGCTAGACAGGGTTGAGAAAACGTTGAATGGAACCAAGTATAGAGATATCATAAATTAAAGCCTGGTGCAAAGAGCTCTGGACTTCAAAATAGTCCAAAGGTTCACAATCCAACAAGACAATGTCCTTGAGTTACCTAGCTACAGCCCGGACTTGAACCCAATTGAACATCCCTGGAGAGACCTAAAAATATCTGTTGATAGTCTCCAATCAATCTGACAGAGCTTAAAAGAACCTGCAGACAAGAATGACAAAAAAATCTTCAAAACCAGATGTAAGAAGCTTGCTGCATCATACTCAAGAAAACTCCAGGCTGTAATCACTGGTAAAGGTACTTCAATGAAGTACTGGGTGAAGGGTTTCTCAATTTGATATTTCAGGTTTAATTTTAAGAAATTTGCAAACATTTCTAAAATCCTGTGTTTGCTTTGCCATTTTGGGGCACTGAGTATTGCATTATGTGGAGAAAAATTAATTTAATGATTTTAGCACAAGCCTGCAGAATAGCAAAATGTGAAAAAGGGGAGGGTGTTAATATTTTCTGAATCCACTATATACACAGTGAGCATCATGAAAGCGCAATGAGGACAGAAGCTTGAGTGGGAGTATAGCATTGAGGGGCAAGTCAGATCTACAGAGCTATCTTTATGTAGCAAAGGATGGTCTCACTGAAGAGTTGGTCCTGGTGGAAAGATGGAAGCAAGTACGCTGTGTGCTTTCCAGTAGAGCTTCACTGAGACTTATGCCATTTAGACCTGGATTTGCACTTAATTTTAACTAGGATCTTCTGTGTTCTGTCATTTTTTAAATCTACAAACTTTACGTAAGATTTTTCTCAAGAGCCAATTATTTACTGACTTTTTGTACCACACTTACCACTTTAATAAAAAAAAATGTACCGTCTTTTTTTTAAAGCACCAAGCTAACTGCTTATATTTGTCCACTTACTACTAGTTCATCCTCTGTCTACAAACTACAAGATGCCATGACAAGACACAATGCCATGTGTCGACATGGAGTATCATATTATATATATGGTAGACAAAAGAAAAAAAGTCTTTGAACACTCTAACAGATTTGTGTTCTCTTTCTCATGGTTCACGTCTACTATATTGGCACCTGTTTTGTTGATAGAATGTCAACTTCCAGTCTGCTCTTCTACTGAATGTCACAGGGGTACTCATGCTGAGAGGGTTTGGTGGATTTCGCCACACCTATGCTGGTTAAGAGACTTGTTTATGAAATTATCTGTTTAACAACAATTATGTCTGTGGTTTGGGTAGTGTCGCCCCTAGCCAAATTTGGATCCTAAGCAGAATCTTCTTAGGCCCCTAGGTGCCCCTCCCTGAATCCAATTCTCATAACAGCTTTAATTTATTTGAACAATATATAAATAAATAAACAAAGGATCACACATGACAAACTTAACTATAACTTTTAATGTCAAATACATTTTTTTAAATAATTAAAACTTGAAAGTGAATGTTTAGGGGTTTCTTCAGTCTCTTTGTTGCATATCACAGCAGAACATGTCTAAAACCCAATTCCAAAAAAGTTGAGATGCAGTTTAAAATGTAAATATAAACAGAATGCAATGATTTGCAAATCTCATAACCCATATTTTATTCACAATAGAACATAGAAAACATATAAAATGTTCAAAATGAGACATTTTACTATTTCATGAAAAATATTAGCACATTTTGAATTTGATGCCAGGCAACACATCTCAAAAAAGTTGAGACAGGGGCTACAAAAGTCTGGAAAAGTAAGTGGTACTAAAAAGAAAAACCTGGAAGAATATTTTGCAACTAATTAAGTTAATTGGCAACATGTAAGTAACACAACTGGGTATAAAAAGAGCATCTTAGAGAGTCAAAGTCTCTCAGAAGTAAAGATGGGCAGAGGTTCACCATCTGCAAAAAAACTATGTCTACAAATTGTGGAACAATTTCACAATAATGTTCTTCAATGTAAAATTGTGAAGACTTTCAATATCTCACCATCTAAAGTAGACAATATCATCAAAAGATTCTGAGAATCTGGAGAAATCTCTCTGCGCAAGGGACATGGCCGAAAAAACAATAGTGGATGCCTGTGATCTTTGGGCCTTCAGGAGGTACTGCATTAAAAACAGACACGATTCTGTCATGGATATCACAGCATTAGCTCAATGACACTTCCAAAAATCTCCTTTTGTGAAAACAGTTCGCTGTGCCATCCATAAATATAGATTAAAGCTCTATAATGAAAAGAAGAAGCCATAGGTGAAGATGATCCTGAAACGGCACCATCTTCTCTGGGCCAAAGCTCATTTAAAATGGACTGAGGTAAAGTGGAAAATGTTTCTGTGGTTAGACGAATCGAAATTTGAAATTCTTTTTGGAAAACATGGATGCTGCGTCCTCCAAACTAAAGAGCAGTGGGGCCATCTGGCTTGTTTTCAGCACTTAGTTCAAAATCAGCATCTCTGATGATATGGGCCCTGCCTGCAGTCCACACCTTTCACCAATTGAAAACATTTGCCGCATCATGAAACGAAAAATATGAGAAAGATGACCCAAAACGGTTGAACAGCTAGAATCCTATATTAGACAAGAATGGGACAACATTCTTCTCCCAAAAGTCCATGTGGTAATGTGCCTTACTGGCATTACGTGTAATTAAATAAAATTTGTCAAGTGTCCGCTGCAGTGTTGAGAGGCATTTGTTTGGGATAAAAAGTTAAGGTATAAAGAAAGGAAACTTGCCTTTTTCCTTTTTATAGAATGCAGATAGACATCTCCACTGACCTTATTAGCGCCTTTTGGAGAGTGTCGTGGTAGGTCTCGTGTGGAATGGAGAGACAGCCTTGCCATCAACCGGCCGGGATGGCATTGTCAGTCCTCCACACCTGCGTGTGCCTCCCGCGACCCCATAACTCTAAAGGAGTAAAAGATAGTGTGAAGCGTCGTAATATTAGTTTACAGCGGTTTAGAAAAGGGATCCCATGTGTGTAGCTGTCTGGGCAGTAGCTCAGGGGAAGGATGTGAAAATTTAAAAGTGCTTACGGTAACTTAAGGCAGAAGCGCAGTTGCGTCTCAAAAGCCAGCACAGGTATGCGCACGCGCGCCGGCTGATTGAACTATTAATAGTATTTTTGCAGGGCAAGAGACGGCACTTCTCGCAGACGTGTTCTCGTCATCGCATGGTTGTAGAGGGATGACTTAGGGCAGATTAATTGGTTGGCACAAGGGCGCCGAATATAAAAGGGGCTCATGGTCCCTAGAGGTTGGTCCCTTTCTGATTAGATCTTCCTGGAGAAAGGTACTCGGTAGAGCAGTTTCGAATTTACCAAGCATTACGGCTTGTGCCTTGTTTTTGTAAATATTTGTTCATGTATAAATATCTCTGGAGTAATTTTGGTGGAGGTATTTATTTGGGTTATGGGTTTTGGTGCACTGTTTATTTTTGTATATAGTCACTATTTTTGAGCTTCATTTACTTATTGTTTTTGTGTGTCTTTTGCGGTATTGGACTGTGTATTAATATATAAATTCCGCAGGACATTATTTTTGTTAAGTGCACCTGTAAATAAAACCTCACTTATTTTTCAAAAACCCAACTCTTTTTGTGTCCATGTCTCCCTGTCTTACACTATCATCCTGGTCACGCTCGGTCCCACATACTAGACACCTAGAGTGTAGGCTGGTGTCCCTAATTCCCACTACACAGGGTGTCACAGTCCAGCAAATGGTCTCCTCACTTCCCAGACATTTAAGGACTGTTGTTAAAAGAAGAGGGGATGCTACACAGCGACACAGTGTCCCCATGTTTTTGAGATGTATTGCTGCTATCAAATTCGAAATGACCTTACACTTTTCTTAAAATGGTAAATTTTCTCACTTTCAACATTTAATGTTTTCTATGTTGTACTGTGAATAAAATATGGGTTTATGAAATTTGCAAATCAATGTACAGTATTCTGTTTTTATTTACATTTTACACAGCATCCCAATTTTTTTGGATGTGTCTACCTGTCTATTAGATCATCACATGGCAGCTCCTGTACCTCTCTCTGTAAGGTCTGAGTTGAGTCTGATGATAGCCAAGCTGCTTCTTATAGGTTCTTGTACCATGGATGACCTCAAGTATGTCTGGATGAGCTGAAGTTTTGAAAAACTGGTAAGTAGAAGAGTTGCTGCAATCTGGAGGGCAACCCATAAATTTGAACTTCAATGGTATTTAATAGCAATGATAAACCAATTGATTTGTTTCCTTCATAAACAGCATAATTAGTAGAAGTAGTAATAATAATAATCATCATCCTGGGTATCGATGTGGTGTTACTTTTTGTTACTTGATATAGCCAATAGTATCACTTGTGACAAGTCATACAACAACAAAAACAATTTTAATACTACAACTACTACAAATACTGTACATAAAATTCTACTACTAATAATAATGAAATAAAAAGTGCTACTACTACTACTATTACTACTACTGAACATACTTAATGAGCTTACTTAATGCAGTAGTTGCAGGGTCAAAATGAAGCTGAATATTTAGATATTCAAAAAAATGTACATGTTAATGTATCACCTACACTTATGAATTTATCTAAACTTCACTTTGTCCTTCCAATTATACCAGATGATAATATAGCATTAATTAAATCAATAATGTTAGCTGTCAATAACATTAACTGACAGCTGTAATTCATTTGAGAAAATTGCACTTTTGTAGGTCAAATTTTCTTCCACAGCTAGTTTACTGGAAGCTGAACAAATTTAGATTTCTAAAGGCACCTGAAAGTGCAGCTTGAGCTGCTTCTTCATGCTTTTTTTCTCAATTCTTATTAATAGAATATTATCCCAGCAGGTGACTATCAACAACATTAATTTGGGAATTCATGAAACAGCAATGACCCCAATAGAGTCATGCTGTGGACCTCCAGAGCTCCACTCCGTCAAGGAGGCTGTCACTGTATGTTATATTTCAATGACGTTACACAATACGCCGGTTATACTATGGTAAAGACTAGGGTAGTGGGAGTAGTTATATGACTCAAGTCAAGTAAACCAAGCGACAAAAACTCGCAATCTATTTGGCTGTCCAGCAGAGCTCTGAATCGCTGAGGTCTAAGAGCCCTCAACAACTCAATACTCCCCCATATCAGTGTTGCGATCATGGCCACTGCACACAGTTTGTGACCTGCATATAAGAAGGGGAGGCTCTGGGTGTGGAAGGTTGTTTGGTATATTCGCTTTTTGTGCAGATTACATAATTTCTTCAAGTTAATGTACATCGTAATGGTCTAGGGGTGGGATGGATTTAGGATGGGTTGGTTGCCGAGAAGGGACGGTCCATTTACAACCCTGCAATGACACTTCAAACATCCTTGCTTAATAATCCAGAATTTTGTACTACACAAGTTTCTTAGCTGGAGGATTTTTTCACATTTAACACTGATTCAAGTGATAACCCTTCATACTTTTGGTGGAGTACAAAAGGTACCATATGTGATTTTATGATAGCATATGATATGAGCCAAGTGTTGAAACATCAACATAAAATAACATAATTAAAATCACTACTGTCCTTTATAGCAGAATCTTGTGGACCCAGAATATGAATTACAAACTAACATTGTATGATCTGAGCTAAATGCACTATTAATCCAAAAAAGACTTGTTTGAGATTCACTTCACTTGTACATTCTAGCTTGTCTACAGTGCTTAACCCAGTAGGTTCTTGGCCTTAAAACTGTACAAACATGATACGTTTGTATTAATCCCTGCCATTAAGAATAAATCGGGGTCTTTTATCAACAATCTTCTCAAGATCAGTGACTGCTGTTATAGAGAGGCTAGGCTCTTCTAGGCTATCTTAGGAGGATGTTGCCATGCTCTCTTATCACGTTACCCAAGTTCATGCAAACTCTGAATTCTATGAAAATCTGAACATCCCAGGGCTAGATGGCCTTTCTTCAGAAGTTCTTTTGGCTTTTTTGAAGGAGTAGGCACCAACTTTTTTGAAAAATGTAAACATCTCCAAACCTCCTTAAAACTGAATCTCTTCATCAAGTCTGCTTTAGTCACCATCCAATTTTGTCAATGTAGTCTGATAAAAAATTACTGGCCAAACTTTTACTAAGACATCTTCATTTTCAATAGACAAATGAATATATTCTGAATGAAGGGGATATGCAATGTGTTCTGCCCATAATAGAGTGGCTCCAATACTGCCCCAATCCAGCAGCTCTACTGATCCTTCATGCTAAAAACCCCTTGACTATTTATGCAGGATACTCCTCTAGCAATTTTTAAGCTCTATAGGGTTTGAAAAGGGATTTGGCAATATAATTTAAATGTTATGCTACACTTCCATGTTAGTGATTTTTAGAAATTCTATTATTCCCATTCTTTCCAGATCTTCAAAGTGGTCAGAAAAGGATGTCCTCTTTCCCCCAGACTTTCCGATCGTGCCCTCACACCTCTAGCAATTGTCCATCTTATTATCATATTAGTTAATTACTCCAAATTCTGTTTATACATAAAACATCTATTTACATAAATAACATATTGATTTATCTTAGTAATGCCTTCTCTTACCTTCATATATACTCAACCAATTTATATCTTTCAAAATCTTATCTAACTTAAAAAAAATCTACCATTCTCCTAATAAATGTCTTCTGCAAAAGTTGTACATTCTCCTTGTATTTTCCTTTGACCTGTCCCTTTAGCATTTGGGCACTAACATTATATCCTCAAATTATTGTCACATCTCTGTCTTCTTGAAACTCCCTTACCTTGACAGTCAATGACATATTAATCATTAATAAAATGCATATAGTACATCATCTTAACATTGTAAAGGCAATGCTTCCTTTATCCCCCATTACATAGTTGACTAATATAAGATCCCTAATATCAAGATTTGTTTGGAACAAGAAATGACCTCTAATTAAGCATTTCACCCTGATACAGTATATCTATATCTATATCTATCTATCTATATATATATATATATATATATATATATATATATATATATAGATATAGATATAGATATATCTATATAGATATATATCTATATATATCTATATATCTATATATATCTATATATCTATCTATATATATATATCTATATCTCTTAGCTTGAAGCAAGGTCTATATTAATGCAATTTGCCTTAATGACGGTTCAGTTGGTAAAGATGTCATCTCCAAGTTGGATTTTTTTTTCTCCCTAAATAATAAAAACCACCATTTACAAACTGCATTTTGTGTTTACTTGTGTTATATTTGACTAATGGTTAAATGTGTTTGATGATCAGAAACATTTTGTGTGACAAACATGCAAAAGAATAAGAAATCAGGAAGGGGGCAAATAGTTTTTCACACCACTGTAAGTCAAAAATCAGTGGAGGGAACTTGGGGTTATAAAAATGTGTCCCCTCAATGAATACTCCCCTATGTTTGTTTTCTACTAAACAACATTTTAAGTGCCAAATTCTGGCAGACCAAATACTCTTTGGGATAGGCCTTTCTGTGAAACATTATTTTGTTGTAAACACACAATTTAACATACACACTCCCTCATTTACTCCTGGATACTATTATCCAATCACCTACCCATCATATCACATATCTCCTAATTCAGCTGAAACATGCTATATCTACACAAGATAAGGAATCAAGAGACATACAGTTAGGTCCATAAATACTTGGACAGAGACAACTTTATTCTAATTTTGGTTCTATACATTATCATAAAGTGGCACGGTGGCGCAGTGGGTAGCGCTGCTGCCTCGCAGTTGGGACACCTGGGGACCTGGGTTCGATTCCCGGGTCCTCCCTGCGTGGAGTTTGCATGTTCTCCCCGTGTCTGCGTGGGTTTCCTCCGGGCGCTCCGGTTTCCTCCCACAGTCCAAAGACATGCTGGTTAGGTGGATTGGCGATTCTGAATTGGCCCTAGTGTGTGGGTGTGTTTGTGTGTGTCCTGTGGTGGGTTGGCACCCTGCCCGGGATTGGTTCCTGCCTTGTGCCCTGTGTTGGCTGGGATTGGCTCCAGCAGACCCCCGTGACCCTGTGTTCGGATTCAGCGGGTTGGAAAATGGATGGATGGATGGACATTATCATAATGAATTTTAAATGAAACAACTCAGATGCAGTTGAAGTGCAGACTTTCAGTTTTAATCCAGTGGGGTGAACA
The DNA here is from genome assembly GCF_900747795.2 of Erpetoichthys calabaricus. Taxonomy (NCBI): domain Eukaryota; kingdom Metazoa; phylum Chordata; class Cladistia; order Polypteriformes; family Polypteridae; genus Erpetoichthys; species Erpetoichthys calabaricus. The sequence goes on from NC_041397.2 coordinate 173,085,737, forward strand.
AAACAATTGCATAAAAATGTGAGGCAACTAAAGCATTTTTTTAACACAATCCCTTCATTTCAGGGGCTCAAAGGTAATTGGACAATTGACTCAAAGGTTATTTCATGAGCAGGTGTGGGCAAGTCCGTCGTTATGTCATTATCAATTAAGCAGATAAAAGGCCTGGAGTTGATTTGAGGTGTGGTGCTTGCATGTGGAAGATTTTGCTGTGAACAGACAACATGCAGTCAAAGGAGCTCTCCATGCAGGTGAAACAAGCCATCCTTAAGCTGCAAAAACGGAAAAAACCCATCTGAGAAATTGCTACAATATTACGAGTGGCAAAATCTACAGTTTGGTACATCCTGAGAAAGAAAGCAAGCACTGGTGAACTCAGCAACGCAAAAAGACCTGGATGTCCACGGAAGACAACAGTGGTGGATGATCGCAGAATCATTTCCATGGTGAAGAGAAACCCCTTCACAACAGCCAACCAAGTGAACAACACTATCCAGGTGGTAGGCGTATCGATATCCAAGTCTACCATAAAGAGAAGACTGCATGAAAGTAAATACAGAGGGTGCACTGCAAGGTGCAAGCCACTCATAAGCCTCAAGAATAGAAAGGCTAGATTGGACTTTGCTAAAGAACATCTAAAAAAGCCAGCACAGTTCTGGAAAAACATTCTTTGGATAGATGAAACCAAGATCAACCTCTACCAAAATGATGGCAAGAAAAAAGTATGGAGAAAGCGTGGAACAGCTCATTATCCAAAGCATACCAAATCATCTGTAAAACAAGGTGGAGGCAGTGTGATGGCTTGGGCGTGCATGGCTGCCAGTGGCACTGGGACACTAGTGTTTATTGAAGATGTGACACAGGACAGAAGCAGCCGAATGAATTCTGAGGTGTTCAGAGATATACTGTCTGCTCAAATCCAGCTAAATGCAGTCAAATTGATTGGGCGGCGTTTCATGATACAGATGGACAAAGACCCAAAACATACAGCCAAAGCAACCCCGGAGTTTATTAAAGCAAAGAAGGGGAAAATTCTTGAATGGCCAAGTCAGTCACCTGATCTTAACCCAACTGAGCATGCATTTCACTTGTTGAAGACTAAACTTCAGAAAGAAAGGCCCACAAACAAACAGCAACTGAAAGCCGCTCTAGTAAAGGCCTGGCAGAGCATTAAAAAGGAGGAAACCCAGCATCTGGTGATGTCCATGAGTTCAAGACTTCAAGCTGTCATTGCCAACAATGGGTTTTCAACCAAGTATTAGAAATGAACATTTTATTTCCAGTTATTTAATTTGTCCAATTACCTTTGAGCCCCTGAAATTAAGGGATTGTGTTAAAAAATGCTTTAGTTGCCTCACATTTTTATGCAATTGTTTTGTTCACCCCGCTGAATTAAAGCTGAAAGCCTGCACTTCAACTGCATCTGAGTTATTTCATTTAAAATTCATTGTGGTAATGTACAGAACGAAAATTAGAAAAAAGTTGTCTCTGTCCAAATATTTATGGACCTAACTGTAAATTGCACTTGTCATAAGCACCGTTTTACTTGAGTTTTTGGTTATTTTAGAGTTTGTTTTTATGATGGAGAAATTACTTATTTGGGTTTCTTACACCATTTGCAATTTTTTTGGACAAAGTATATTTTTTACTTTGTTTTTACCATTCTTATGTTTATTCTGTATAGAAGACATGCCAAATCTTTAGTGTAGTTACTTTCACATAAGTAGGCCAAGTTTTAGGAATTTGTTTTGGTTTTGAATTCCTGTCTTTGATTCCTGATTTTGGTTTTGCCCTTATGCTGTGTTTGCCTGATTTATATTTGCTCATCTTGGTGTTCACCTTGCCTATACCTCACTACAAATCAGTCTAGTGACCAATCTCCTAGGCAAATTCTTTTCTTACAGTACTCCTCGAAGACAAGAGTCTCACTACATATCAAGGGATCATGCCTCACCCCCAGGATGATAAAAGTTGAGAGGAGCATGAAATTGCAAAGTATGATTTAGAGGAAATGCTGGATGAAGGCACTGCCTACAAATAAAACCATCTCAGAACAATCACCACCTGTGCCTATTGAAATAGGAAATACAAACATAGGATTTCAAGAGTTGTACTGCTGTACAACCACTGGTTTATGCTTTTCTTGTGGGGAATCAGGGTGTTTGTTAGTGATTTGTCCTAAGCTTTAAGTAAACTAAATAGCTCATCTATATAGGGGTTGGTGGGATAGGCTTTTGTTGTCAAATGCAAAGAATATTTTTTTCCAGCAGTTAAAAAAAAAGAAAGAGATGAAGGTGTTCATCAATTCAAGAGTAGCTGACAATTTTATTAGTACGTTTTCTCAGACTTATGGTTTAGATATAAAACAATTAAAACTCCCACTTGTGTTGCAGGTATTGATGGAGAGCCTACTGGATAGGGATTTATTTTAGCAATTAAATCTCCTACTACCCTTCGAGTGGGTATATTATATTCTGACAACATTCCTTTTTTTGTATTATCTTCATCTACACCATAGGTAATTTTGGGATATTCATGGCTGTCTAAACACTCCTCTTTAATCAACTGAGAAAAGAAAGAATAGCTAGCTTGGAGTTCAAAATGTTTCAGAGATTTCCATCAGAATCCTGTTTATGCAGCTGTCATTCTGTAAACAACTCTTCCAGATGTTTACAGTGAAATCTGGGATATGTTCTCAAAATAAAAATCATTTACTGCTTCTGCTTTACAGATCATGGCTCTTTTTCCTTAAAAACACATTTATTATCTATCTTTTGCTGAGTTCCAAGCTATAGATGAATATATTAATGACAATTTGGCAAATGAGTTTATACGATCATGTAACATTCTTTTCAGGCTGGGGTTTTTCTTGTGCCCAAAAAACACAAGTCATTACTACTATGCATCAATTTTTGTGAATTTAATAGGATCGCCATTAGAAATAATTACCCCCATCCCCCAATAATTTCTTCATGTTTTTATCAAATTACATGCTCTATAATTTTTACTAAACTGTATTTGTATAGTGCATATAATTTAATGTGTATGAGTGAGGGGTATGAGTGGAAGATTGTAGGTAATACTGCCTCCACTCATGTGTTGTTGACATTTGTCTTGATCTGTTGGGACATTTTGCTCTGGTGTTGCATGAAGGAGTCTTGAACAATGTGAAAATGGATGTGAGGCCTCCAAAAAAGAGAATAAACAGGCCAATATCTTCTCTGGTCAACCCAGAACAGACTCACCCAGACAGCTTACTTCAAATAACCCTAAAGGAAACACATCCCAAATCAAAATCTAGAAACAGAAACCAATAAATAGGGCAGAAAGAACTGAAAACCCTCAAAATCCAAATACAGAGGCAATACCTTAATTCTTTCAGCAAACATCAATGAACATTGGCTGAAGCTCCTGTTTCTCTGACTTAAAGAGTCACAGGAAGAACTCTCTTGGGGAACTACACACAAGCAGCATGGTACATTTGCAAACTTAAAGAGACAGTACACAATTAACCAATAATACACAAAAATAAACAGAAATAACATAAATAAGAAAAATAACAATGTAATATAGTTATTATATAATTAAATAGTAATTCAAAATCAAAAAATCCTAAAAATATACATGAATTAATGTAATAATAATAATACATTTCATTTATATAGCGCCTTTCCCATGCTCAAGGCACTGTACCATATTCACACAGTACTATTCATTGTAACAGCAATCATGTCATTACATGTGCCAAGTGAAAGTGGGCACCCACTCAGATGATGGTGCCTTATGCCTCTCCCTGATAATTCCCTGAATGCATGGGAGATGCATGCTAATGGCATGCAGGATCCTGTTTTCTCAGCTGCGGAGTGCAGCCAAAATACTCTTAAATTCTCGAGGCAGAGGGTCTTGATGCATCAGGAGGGAGCTACACTACCAGCCAATGAAGTTCAGCAGCATGCATATGTATGAGGTAATTAGCATGCTCTATATATAGATGTGTGAGGAGCGTTCAAATACGCATATTTACAAGGTGACTGTGATTTATAAATGGTAAACTGCGTACATATGTGCATACGGCAGGTTTTATTAATCTTGATTTTTTTTTTGGTGTGCACATAATTTTATTCTTGAATATATGCAAAGTTTTATAAGTAAGATTTTTATAATTTCAAATGACATAAATTCCTGTGTAGGCCATGTTACATAGTTATTGTCTGTTTTTTTCACCTGTATTATTATCATTCTTTAATTTAATATTATTTATTGTATCAGTATGCTGCTGCTGAAGAATGTGAATTTCCCATTGGGATTAATAAAGTATCTATCTATCTATCTATCTATCTATCTATCTATCTATCTATCTATCTATCTATCTATCTATCTATCTATCTATCTATCTATCTATCTATCTATCTATCTATCTATCTATCTATGTAAAGGAGGCAGAGTCCAGCCTTAGGGCTAATAATTTGTTTGTAAAGTTGGAGAAGTGTGACTTTCATATGTCCTTAGTATTTTCTGGGAATTTTCTATCAGTTACACCGCTATTGAAATAGCCTAAAAGGTCTCTGCTATTTTAAGTTGAAAACCACAGAAAAAGCATAAAACAGGACCAACATTTCATGGGTTTTGCACATTTTTAAAAAAGTTTTATTTGAGTGGTCTAATTACCTCCACCGCTAAACAAGGCATTAAACATCTTTTTGGACTCCTAATGTTCAATGGACATTTGAAGCTCTTAAATCTAGGTTTACCTAGGCAAATATTATGCAGCATCCAAATACTTTTTTACCCTTCCAGGTTGAGGTTGATGCTTCAAGTGCTGGGGCAGGTGCTGTTTAGTCCAGGCATTATCATGATTTATTGGGACCCAAGAGAAGTTGAAAATCAAACTATATTAGGAACAGTGGAAGCATTTTTGGAATTAGCGTCTCATGAATTTACAATCTTTACAGACAACAAAAACTTGATTAATTTGAAATCGACTTAGAGGCTAAATGCCAGACATGCACACTGGCCATTATTTTTTAGTCATTTTAATTTTGTGATTGTGTATTGGCTAGGTGGTTGTAATACAAAGGTCAACGTCTTACCTCAGGTTTGAGACAGATACAGTACTGTCTGAACTGGAAACCATTATTCTGTCTTGTAACCTTATGGGAGTAGTGATAGTTGAGAGCCCTAACTGTTTACAAAACTCTTTGCAGAAAGTCCTGGATGGCATATCCACTAGCAACTGAAATGCTGGAAACAAAGTTGTTTGTTCCCATTCTAGTTATAAGGAAGAGTTTTGGAGTTGGGTCATTCTTCATCTTTTATGGGACATCCAAATATTTGCAAATCACTGGAATATTTGTGACTTTATTTTTGTTGGCCAGTTACGGCAAAATATTTTATGGACTTTTAAGGTGTGTGTAGTCTTCAACTGGACTAAATCTTGTTTGGGGTCAAGATGGGACTTGTTACAACAAATTAATCTTTCTTCATAGCCTCAGGATGATATTTCAGTGAATTTTATCATTAAATTCCCTTCATCTAAGGGTCATTTGGTGATTCTGGTGATTACTGACCATTTTTCCAAGGCTCTGCATTTTGTACCCTTAAAATGTATCCTGACTGCAAAATCTTTGGTTGAGATTTTTATAAAAAAATATTTTAGATTCCATGGTATACTGAAGTCTATTGTGTTGGACTGGGGTCCACAATTCATTCCCATGTTCTGCAGGGCATTTTTGCAGCAAAGTTGGCACTGATGTTAAATTAACATCTGGTTAACATCCTGAGTGTAACTTTGTGAGAGGGAGAATCAGGGTCTGTAAAAAGTATTACGTTGTTCTGTTAATGCTTTTGAGTCTGATGGGGAGGATATGAATTTTCCCGCAATGCACTGTACAGTTTCTCTCTCAAAAGGTACCGTTTGAGTGCTAGTATTGTTTTAAGCCACTAACTATGCATTGAACTGAATCATTGTAATTGATTCCAGCCCTTTCAGACTTTTGTCATATTTTCAAAATAACTGGGTCACCTTACAGAAACAATTATTAAGGGCTGGAACTGCAGTTAAGACATGTGCAGATAAGAAACAACATCCTCATACTAATTTTTTAGTGGGGTAGAAGGTATGACTCAGATGTTGTAACATTCGTCAGAAGCGTAAACTTGTTCCACAACACTTGTAAATATTTGTTGGTTTCCTGGTACTTTGGGCCCCCTCCTGCAGTTGTGGAGGAGAATCATCAGGAAATTCAGGTCTGTAAGATTTTGGACAGTTATAAAATAAAATATCTAGTGGACTGGCATGGTTATGGCCCTGAGGAATAGTCATGGATTTTGACTAAAAATGTGTGTTTTCTTCAAAGTCAGGTGGTTGAGATCGGAGTGCAAGCCTTGTGTTGAGGAATATTTCATAATAAACATTGATTGAAGTAGGTTTAGGTGTTACTATATTTTAGTTTTTTTCTTTTTTTATGATGGAGACCTTATTTTTGGAGGTCAAACTATTTGTATTAATTTGGACAATGTTTGTTTTTTATTTTGCTTCTATCGTTCTTTTGTTCACTCAATACGACATAAATGTCACATGATTGTGGTCATCACATTTGTGATGTTACCAATAGTGAGGATATAAATATGGCATACCCCTTGGTTGGATAATACATCAAATACTGAGTGCAGTTAGCTTTCAAATATGTAGGCCAAGTGCTAGGAATTAATTTCAGCTTTGAACCCTCTTCTGTCTTTCATTCTTGATTTTGGCATTGCTTTTGTCACATTTGATTGGTTTATATTTTCTCTTCTGATTTTCACCTTTCCTGTCTTTCACTACAATTCAATCTCACGTTTCATCTGCCAATGCAAGCTCAGTCTTTTAAATTCATATTTATTTCTCATGAAAATTCACAGTTGTTGTGTCCAATCACAATTTTTGCTGATTAGAAAGGACATAATATTCAAAGTTCACGTTACATTTAAGCTGTCTAAACGAGTTAGCTAGTAAAAATATTTGTCAAAATGTATTCAAAGGAAAATGTCTATTAAGAATTGTCATTTCAATGAAGAATGTACTGAAAAATGTCTTTATAATGCCATCTTCACAAAATGCTCGGCCGACCTGTCTGACCTCCAGTGAAATAGTTGATATCAAAAAAGTGGACAATGTGAGGTGGCACCATCTTCAAAAGCATGGAACTTTCAATGAACCTTATCCACTACAGTCTGAGGTCCAGTGCAGAAAGAAGTCAAAGATCTGAAAGCAAGCTACAGTCCTGACAGGAAAATGCTCATCTGTTCACTAACTCAATAAGAATGAACAACATGTGCTTCTCACCATGCAACATGGACTAGTTAAGCAAAATAAAGCCGTCACACATGCAGAAGTATTTAAAAAAGTGTTATAGGCATCTTATTGGAGCTTTCTGGTGATAAATTGATAATGTTAATGACTGTGAAACAGGAATCACTGTCAGCCAAAACTGACATATGTCAAGTTCATGTCTTGGCAGAAAATATTGAGTCGAGTATTAAATGGAAATTAGGGGGAGCTGACTTTAAAATAGAGCAGCAAATGTGCTTTTTATGAATTGAAACCCACAGAAACTACAGTCTATGCAGCAAACAAGAGTGAATTTTGTTATTCTGTTCTGAATTCTAGCCTGATCTTTTTCATCATGAATTCAACACCTCTTTTGCAAGTGCCTGATGTTTGTTTATTCTACACATTACAGACTTAAACATATCTGACAAATTGTTGAAGAATGTCTTGGGGCAAGGAAAACTTGCATGCAGGCCAAATCTGGCTCACTGACCTCAAATTGATGATCCCAGGAATACACACTTTTGCACAAAGCATCTTAAAGACCCTTACCTATTCAATTTACTTGGAATAGCAACATACTTCCTTTAACTCCTCTTTTCTGGGGACTTATTTTTATGAACATGTATGCCTCCTTAGGAATTTCAAACTCTGGAAACATTCCATTTAAGTTTGCTCATTACATTTATCTGCAAGTACTTCGCCACGGTTTTTTCCATAGATTAAGTCCCATTTTTGTCAGGGAGATATCCCTGGCACATTTCTACATATGATCTAGGAATGTCCACAGTTTCTGTATTTTGGTCTACTGTTTCCAATTTTCTCTCCACTGTCCTATTAACATCCCAAAATCCCTTTGCACCTTCAAATCAACTTTCTATCTAACCTCTCCTCTCTCTCTCTCTCCAACCCAGATGAATTTACTTTCTCTGGGCATGACTGCCACAAAGTCCATTCCAGGTTCTTGCTGGAAATCACCTGACTCTTCTGATATTCATCTGTGGAAAGCATCTACCCTCAATTTTGTTGAACTGCCAGCAGCAAGGATTAATAGGTCTTTCGGCCCTAACGATGCTAAATGGCAGTATGTGGTACAGCTAATCTAGGTATGGGTACTTCTTAATCTTCCCATCCCTATGATTCAATGTCTGGGTCACTCTCCTCTCCTTGGTGTGTCTAGACATTATCCGTCTGTATATTTTCCATTCAACTCTTTGCTCTTCTTTTCACTGTTTCTTTTTATTAACCTCTTGTTGACAGGCTGGATTTTATTACTATATAATAAATTCTGTAAACCCTGCTTCTTTCTTTGTTAATATAGTAAAGCCTTGATTATCTGTCAGGGGTTGGGACAGAGGCCTTGATGGATAAGAGAAAAGATGGTTATTAGAACAGTTACTTTAAAAACGATATTATTTACAAAACAAAATATGATTTAGTATTATCAAAATTAATTCATAATATAATATTGTAACAACCAGTGTAATAAGCAAACACAACTCAGAGGTACTGGAATTTTCTACGTTTTACTTGGAGTTTTCATTCTGGGGTTACGGAGCACACCTCCAAAACAATAAAAGAAAGCTTTACCTACCTTCAGTTTATCTCCTGCCACTCATGTTCTTTTTTTCTCTACACAACAAACACTTCTGCTTATTGTTTCCCGACTCCCTACTCAAAACTTCCTTCTGTCACACCTTTCTTTTTCTTCTAACTTCTCCTGTCATTCATCTCCTAACGGACGTGTTTGCCCCTTACAGAACAGAAGCCCTTCACCCCAACCCATTACTTACAGCATTCTTTACATGATTTCTGGTCCCTGACAGCACATCACAAGCTGCCTGCACATCACAATATATTAACAAAACATAATATAACAGAATATAAAAAGAAAATTGCAATACAGGAGAACATTAACATTAATACATTAACATTACTGTCAGTGGTTTCCATTTTAAACATGTTCTTCAATTCTGTCGGTATGTTCTTCAATTCTGTCGGTATCACACTTTACATCGTTCATTGTTGTTCTTCCTACTCTGTAAATTGAAGCAATACTTGAAGCACTTTTGCCATTTTGTAAATGTTTAATTATTTCAATTTTTTGTGACAAGTCTAACACCACACACTTACAGTTATCAGCCATAACAATGTACAGTAGATTAATTACAATAAAAGAGGAAAGCTATACGCTATTAACTATGAAGGAACGTATCTGACATTACAGTGTGATTTCAAAATGTGTCCTGACACGTGGTGCTGGGGAAGCACACTACGCGCTAGCAGAAGGGAGAGTTGTTCCAATGTGCAGAGCTCTCAGCACACTTTGCGACAGTGGTACTACAGTAACAGGTAGGTGCTAGCATGCATTTTTTTTTTGGCCCTGTCAGTTAACACAGACTGACAGTTAATTGAGTGATGGATAATCAAGGTTTTACTGTATATAATTACAAATTCGATCACAAAAAATAACACTACATGTAGATGAAAATTGATTTCATATTCAGCAACAGAGTACAAAAAAGCAAACTATCATAAGATCAAATTATAAATAGAATGTGTTGCATATTGAAAGGATGAACACCAATTTTATAGAACTATTGTACATCCATCCATTTTTCTAAACCTATTTTACATTAAAGTTCCACACTGAGCTAAATGCTCTAGAAAGCATTAGAAAGGAACTATTCCAAAATAAAATATAAATGATGAAAGTACTTTTGTTGAAAATTTTTATGTCTAATAAAAAGTGATTATATGAAGGAGTTAAAAAAAGCAGAATTGTCTGCAAAGGCTTACGTTAGACCTCAAACTCTAAAGGAAGTAAAGGCATTCTGTTCTGGCTGTGCAATAGTTCTTGAACCTAAACTGATCGATTAGCTGGAAACATTTACTACTTACACACGCTGACAGTGTATGCTTAATGCAGAACATGAATTCAAAGTTGGGATTATTTACACTACATTAAATACCAGAATAACTGTCAAATATAACATGTATCCACTGAAAGAAGGATTTAAATTAAATAAAGGATAAACTGATATTGTGTAGTACTCAAGCCTGATGCTGCAAAGCCTTAAAAACTGCTTTAGTGTAGGATTGCTTCAGATGAAGGAAAGCCTTTGAAATGATTGCACTTCCTATCCAAGTCTCATAATCTGGCTAAAATGAAACAGTCAGACATTTCTCTTCTGCTTCCTACCATTAATCAACAAATTGATCACATTACAGCTACATACTTACACATTTCAATATCATGTGAAATAACATTACATTCACAGCTGTTCCACTATGGGTGTAAAATGGCAGTGAGAAAAAAATATGGGTCAAAAGAAGAAATGCAGCTAAGGGAAAGCATGGATTGTAACTGGGAAGTGCAAAATCTGTGTATCTAAAAAAAATAAATACCAAAAATCGAAGTCAAAGGTATGTTCCAAAGCACCATTAACCAGAAAATCAAAAAACTATTATTTCAAGAAGGTTTGGACTTATCCACAGTCTTGTATGAAATGGGAACAAAGAAACAATATTTTATCCTGTTGCTCTAATGATGTCACACACTGCACAAATCTGGGTTGTTATGAAGGAAACATGAACAAATGGCGGTGGCCATATGTAAAATAAATAAATACGGGTGTTGAAATGAGAAAATTTGAAATTTTGGGTCGAGAACAGGTCATTTAGTTCATAAAAGCTCCATAATGAAACGTTAACATTTAACATTATACATAGTTATTGTCTGTTTTTCACCTGCATTATTATCATTCTTTAATTTAATATTATTTATTGTATCAGTATGGTGCTGCTGAAGAATGTGAATTTCCCATTGGGATTAATAAAGTATCTATCTATCTATCTATCTATCTATCTATCTATCTATCTATCTATCTATCTATCTATCTATCTATCTATCTATCTATTTATCTATCTATCTATCTATCTATCTAATGCTATCCACTTAACTACTCCAAAGTAACATCAAGTCTAGTTTTCAAGGTGCCAAAAGGCCTACTTTCTACCACACTACTTGGTAACTTATTCCATGTGTACATGGTTCTCTGTGTGAAGAAAACGTCTGTAAAGTTTGTGCAAAATTTACTTTTAGTTTTCCAACTGTGACCTAGTGTTCTTGTTAAACTCATTTATAGCCTAGAATCCAAAACTGTACACAGTATTCCTGGGGTGACCTCACTAGTGCATTATAAAGCTTACCCACAACCTAATTTGACTTGTACTCTACACATTGTGCTAAATAACCTAATATTCTGTTAGCCTTCTTAATGTCTTCTGAATGTTGTCTGGAAGTTGATAGTGACAAATCTTCTATGACTTCTAAATCCTTCTCATAAGCAGTATTTTCGCTTTTCAGACTTCATATTGTGTATTCAAATCTAATATTTTTTACTTCTTATGTGTAATACCTTATACTATATTTGCTTATATTAAAGTCCATCTGCCAAAAATATGCACACATTCCACTGTAACGGTTCAATGAATTCTATATTATCTGACATTCCACTTACCTTTGTATCATTTACAAACTTTAGAAGCTGGTTGCTTTATTTCATCCAGATAATTTACATTATTAAAAATAGAAATGGCCTTAGCACTGTTCCCTGAAAGACACCACTCTTAATATCACCAAATTCTGATAAGGTTCCTCGTACCATAATCCCCTACTTCTTGTGTTTTAGCCAATTCCGCAAAAATCAATACACAACACCGTGAACTCCCATTTCTTTTAGTTTGATACCTAGCCTCTCAAGTGGGACCTCATCAGATGCTTTTTGAAAGTCAAGATGAATAATATCATATGTACCACTCTGGTCATATCCTTTTGTTGCTTCCTTATAAAACATCCAGCATGTCAGAAAAACACGACTTCCGTCATCTAAACCCATGATAACTGTGCGCTAAAACTCTTATTCTTGCCATATGTTGGTTAATCTTCTCGATAATTCCATTAATTTAACCATGGTGCACTGACCTGTAGTTACTTGCATCTGCCCAATCACTCTTTTCACAAAACAGGATAATAGTTGCCATTTTGCAAGCCTTAGGAATTTCCCCAGTGTGCAGTAACTTCCTAAATATATGCATCCAGGTTTTACATATGTACTTACTAACCTCCTTAATCACTCTAGGATAAATGTTATCTGGTCCTGGTAATTTGTTAGATTTGAGCCTATTTAAACTAAACAGTTAATTCTACCACTAGAATTTCTAAATCACTCATTACCTCATTTGTAGTCCCTGTTACTGCTGGGAGGTTATCCACATCTTCACATATCAAAACTTTAGAAAAATGCAAGTAATAGCATTTGCTATTTTGCTGTCTGATTTTTTGAATTCCCCCTTACCATTTCTGATACACCTTACCTCTTCTTTGACTGTTCTTTTACTACTAAAATACTGAAATAATCTCTTCAGGTCCTGTTTTGCCTTACAGTTCACATTGGAGTTATTAGTCTTATACTCCTTATACAGCTTTTTTTTTCCTTTTGCAGCTTCTTTATCAACTCCTTAACCTATTGCCGTGTTTTACTTAAATTCTAAATTTTATAATGTACTTGCATTATATGTAAAATGTTTTTAAACTTCTTCCACTGCTCCTTGACGGTCTCCATACTTAAAAGATTATCCCAGTTTATCCCTTTTAGGCTTTGCTGCATCCGTTTAAAATTTGCCCTACCAAAGTTAAACTTTACAACTTTAGACTTTGCATCTGCACTCTGTTAAAACAATGAGAGCTGCATAACACGGCCATTTGATTGAAGTTGTTCAATCACATCTACATCCTTAATTCTATCCTGGTTATTACATAATATTAAATCTAGACAGCAGTCCTCTCTCATTGCTGCTTTAACATACTGTGACAAAAAAAAGTCAGTGATTATGTATAATACTGTCTAATGTCTAACAACTAGGATCTATCATGGGAAAGACTACATTTCCTCAGATGAGATGGTCTGCTTCCTAACAGATTTGGCGTCCGGGTCCTCTACAACAATATTTCGAAGGTAATTTGTCCTCCCTGACTACTTAATTTTAGTCCTAAAGTTTCCTATAATGCCATGTTAGGATGTGATAATTCTGTACTGCATTCACTTTTAGAAGTACACTGTATTACACTCTAATAAGCAACCACAATCTAAAAAAAAAACATGGACAAAGTGCTATAAATACAAATAATTTATTTACCGTTTCACCTATAGATGTGTACTGTATTAGAGTTATAACAACAGATGAAAAATGAAAAAATCTGTGCAAAAAAATAATGAAAAAATCTGTGCAAAGCGGCATAAACACAACTTAATTACCATTTTAACTTGTTGTAATACTCCGATTCAGCTCTGCTCTTTTGAGACCGTAAGTATGGATCTGCTAAATATTAGAACGTTAACCAGCAAAACGTTTTACATTAACAATCTTATCAGTGATAGGAAAATCAACTTTTTCTTACTAAATGAAACATAGCTCAGCTCAGATGGTGTGGAATATTAATTGAAGCAGCACCTCCGAATTACAGCTTTGCTCATTTGGTTCATCAAAACAATAAAGGTGGCAGTTTAGCGAGTATTTGCTCAAGACGATTAAACGTTAAAAATGCCAGTTTTGGTATTTTCATGTCTTTCAATTACATTGCCATTGTTACTCAAGGACTCTCTCAGTCTCTCACACTGACTGTTTATAGACCTCCAATATATAATGCATCAGACTTAATATCTCTAATAATAACGAACTATAACAGATTCCTAATTGTAGGCAATTTTAATTTTCATGTGGACAACCACTGTGACCCGAAAGCAAGAAAATTCCTGAATTTAATACACTCTTTTGATCTGAGTCAACATGTCAGCCAGCCCACACATAACTGAGGACACACGCTGGATTTAGTGACTTCAAAAGGATTAAAAAATGATGTGAGGCAGGTTGTGCATATTGGACCATTTTTGCATATTATTTTGTACCACTACCCCGGGAGACTAACTAAGCCCAGTGCAACCATAAGATCAGAACACCACTATCATGATAGCAGTAATACTTAATATTCTTAACAGAAATCTTTTCGGGTTCTGTGACCAACACTCGTCCTATTTAACCCACTCACCACAATTCCCAAACCAACACTCAATAAAAAGCTGTAAGGAAATGAAAAGGTTTATTTACATGTAGACGAGACAAATACTTTGTATATAACCCCAGAAACCAGGGCTGTGGAGTTGGTAGATAAATTCTACGACTCCGACTCCTTAGTTTCTGGTACTTCTGACTCTGACTCCCCGACTCCAATTCCTCTGTATTTAATATGCTAATGTATTTTCCATGTTAATTGAAGGAAGACAACATACACATTTAACCACAGAACTACTGGCTAGGAAGCTGACTCTCTACCGTATTGGCCAGTTAAGCAAAAGACAAAAAAATAAAAACAATAAGGTTTTATTTATTGTTTTTATCAAGTGGCTATAAAGTAGTAGCATGCATAAAAATCAGGAACAGGGACTTTATCAGTCAAAAAATATAAACCACATTCTTTGGTAGTTTTAAAACAAAAACAAAGCTTAACTACATGAACAAAAACCAAAAGCTGGAAAACCTAAAAGAGTTTATATATTAAACTTGGAATACAGTTGTAGAGTAGAATAGCATTTAAATGCAATCCAAAATTAACTCAATGCAGTGTTCTAAGAAACAGAATTGCTTCTGCCAGATCCTCTTTCATAGGAGCTCTTAAATCTGATTATTTTTATAGCTGAAAATAGTCTTTCAACACTGACTTGGGTGGGTGGCATTGCTGTTACAGTTCTAGCCACATCACTAATAATCTCTGGATCAACAAGGATGGCTTCTTCTACAGTCAGTTTCGATGAGTGATCATACTTTTCAGCTTCTTTTACTTCTTTAAAAAACTCCTGCTGCAATCTCTTTATTTGGACATTTACTGGTCGTTTATCTTTCACGCATAGGTGACATCGCTTTGCTTTGGAAACTTCCATTTTGTCCAAGTAGGAATAAAACTCTAATTCTTCATTTGAAGAGGATGATCCTGAGTTACCAGTGCTTATAGCTTCATCCATTGGTGGTGTTTCAGGTAGTAGTAATCCCTTCATGTGAACTGCTACATCATAGAGTGTCTTTTTTCCATTAGCAATCTGGTCACTGCTTCGGCTCATTTGATCAACATAACAAGCAGCTAAACAAGATTTGATTATCCGGTAAGAGTCTCTCTCTTTCCTTCATTGAAGATACGATGCCATCAGCTATTAACCCCCCACTTTTGTTCAGGCAATATATCAAGCTCTTCCATTCCAAAAAAAATTTACCGGGTATTAAATCTTCATATTGCAACCTCTTGCTGACAGTAAAGGGATAAGAAAGTAGACTTTCCAGTTCTTTTACTTGTGCCCACTGGCTTTCAGTTAATAAAACATTTTCATTGTCCAGTTCTTCAAGAAAGTCTTTTAGTTCAAGCAAATGCTTTACCATCAAATAAGTGCTTCCCCAGCGTGTTGTTTGATCCAAAATGGTTCATTTTCCTGCACATCTTTTCAAAATGACATCTGTTTTAGGGGCCCTGGCTACAACAGTTACTTGCTTCAATTTGCCATTAGAGTAGCTGCATGACGATCTTTAAATCCATCTCTTATCGCAAGTTGCAGAGTATGAACAGCACAATGCATATGTTGAATTGTAGTAAGCTTAGATGCTTCTTCAGCAATGTTATCCAAAATTTCACTATTCTCTTCGGTTTCACTTTCTCCAATACTTGCAGAACTGTCTTTATCTAATATCTATTTGTCACTTTCTTCATTTACTTTATTCATTTTCTCAATTGTGCTTAACATATTAGAAGCATTACCTGTCACAATACATAGAATCTGCTCCTTTTTAATTTCAAAATCTTCTAGAACAGGTGGTGTGCAAAGTTATGCTAAAGTTCAGTCCTGAGTGGAAGCATATGTGGACAGTGCAGACAGAACTCCTGACCACACATCAGGCCATACCACACACCTACACCTACACCATTACACTTGTTTACACTCAAATGAACTTGTTAAACACATTATATCTGAATATTAAATGAAAGCAATATTTGTAATGTACCATAATCCAGATTACAATATGTGAATGTCAGGTTGTATAATAGCTCAGCTGAACTTCACACTAGTAGTAACTCAACTATGCACTGGGCTTTATTCTTACATTAGAGAAGTACTTAATTATGACTATTATTTGTGAAATGGGACATTTGAACTTGCTGTATTTAAATTTATTAAGAGTCGGAGTTGGTACTTTTTTGTAGACTCTGACTCCAGGTACCCAAAATTATCTCTGACATCCGAATCCACAGCCTTGCCACAAACAACACATACATTACTAGGACAAGGTCAGAATGAAATAAATTAGGATGCAAGATGCCATCTCTGTAAATAACCTGTTTCCTAAAAACCCCACAGTCTGGTTTTAATGTCCTTTAAGTTGGAAGAGGATGATGAAAAGACAGAATCCCAATGGAATACACAGCCAGCCAACACTGATAATGATAACATTCTGTACTACCAGTCAACAAGCTGGTCACTCCAGAATAGATATAAAAAAAGTTAATCTTCTGAGGCATGTCCCTCTTGTATCCTGAATACAAAAATCTATCTTCCAGCAGGTGGCTCCTATTGCAGATTTTCTGTGCTAACATGCTGTAGCTCCTTGTTTCACTGCCTGATGTCACTCTCTCTCCTCCTTTTCTGGGTTAAATCCTCTTAGGTAACCAGTCCTGTTGGTGCTGCATTTCCTCCTTAAAGGTGCAGGCCCCCATTATGAGGCAACCCGTGGCACCCCATTTTTTTGGTATACATTAAAGAGAGGCAAACTAACAAAATCGCCAGTACTACATGTGGCACCCGCCAAAATTTCATGTAGAAATACAGATAACTATAACTAATGAGAAGAGTAGTTAAAAAAAACATTATTTTGATACAGCAGAACCTTCAATGTTTGCTAATATTCTAAACAATCAATCCAATTGTAGTACCTACCTTAGTGATACTAATAGTGTAAATAGTAAGGTAGAAAATTTTTATGCAAAGGTGAGAGCTACAGTTGACATAGTGGCCCCTGAAAAGACAGTTAAGAAATCCTCCAGCACTATTATACCTTGGAAGACTCAAAGAGTGTCTGATTTAAAGAGAACATCCCAGACAGTTGAGCATAAATTGAGAAAAACTAAACTAATATTCCACTATGAGACACTGAAGGCACAAATAACATAATATCTCAGTCCTCCATAAGAGGCAGTCTTCCATCCATCCATCCATTGTCTCCCGCTTATCCGAGGTCGGGTCGCGGGGGCAGCAGCTTGAGCAGAGATGCCCAGACTTCCCTCTCCCCGGCCACTTCTTCTAGCTCTTCCGGGAGAATCCCAAGGCGTTCCCAGGCCAGTCGAGAGACATAGTCCCTCCAGCGTGTCCTGAAGACCCAGGACACGAAAAAAAAAAAAAAGAGGCAGTCTTATTTCTCTAAAATTATAAATGATAATGCTAATAATTAGAGTTTTATTTTCAACTGTTGATCATCTTTTAAACACAGCTCACTCAATGGAATACCCTCTAAAAACTACCAGTGAAAGTTGTAAGGATTTAGCTATATAAATGATATTAGAAATAATATAGTACATTCCCCCAAAGTTAATCCAATTGAATTCCAGCATGCCCTTTTAAGCGAGTTAAATTCTTTCACTGTATGATATATGGCCGGCAGTTTATACCAGCCAATACCCCCAAGCCGCCAGATAGAGCCCTCCCTGCAACGTGGAGGTGCTCCGAATTCCAGCAGGGCATCATGGACCTTGGAGTTTTTCTTCACAGCCCTGCTGGATACATTGGGGGCCGTCAGGGGACACTGCAGGGAGGAACAGGGAATTGTATTTTCCATATAGCTTGGAAGTACTTCCCAGTCACAGGGACAGAAGAAATGACGTACTTCCGGGCTGAAGAAAAAGAAGAGTTTTGATCTGACCCGGAAGTGCTAGGAAGTCACGTGGACTGAGGGACAGAGGCATTTCCGGTTCAGGGACTATAAAAGGACCGTGGGAAACCCCAGCAGATTGAGCCGAGTTGGGAGGGAGTGGAACGGAGCTGCTGGGAGTGGAGGACTGTGATTGATTATTGTGTTTATTGGTTATTATTGGAGTATTGTGGAGTGGAGGTGCTTGGTGCACACTATTATTATAATAAATTTAAATATTTGGACTTTTACCTGGTGTCTGACATGTGGTCTGAGGGTTCAAGTGGATGACAGCGCCCCCTATCTGTCACAACTGGAATAGATGTACCTGAACTACGGAGAAGAATTTCTCAACTGAAACTCTCCACTTGTGTCCCTGATCCAGTACCAAAAGGTTTTTTCAAAGAAGTTTCTGATGTTCTCAATGGGGCCCCTATAGCAGCATCTTAAACTGGTTTCAGTTGTACTTAGCAGCCAGAAGAATTATTTGTTAGTTGTGGTGATTGTGCTTCGAAGATACATGATATTGTATATGGTGTACCACAAGGATCTATTCTGGGTCTGTTGCTTTTTTTCAATCTACAAACTTCCATTAGGTCAGATTATCTCAAAGCACAAGGTGAGCTCCACAGCTATGCAGACGACGCACAGCTTTATTAATCGATAGCGCCTGATGACCCTGATGCACTTGGCTCTCTGATTCAACATCTAAGCAGTATTTCCAATTGGATGAGTAGTAACTTCTCTAACTAAATAAGGAAAAAACAGAAACCTTAGTGGTTGGCAAACATAGATATAGTGAGGACATTATAAATAAACTTGATTCCTTAGGATTAAAAATCAAGACAAAGGTAAAGAATTTAGGGGCAATCATTGACTCTGACCTAAACTTTAAATCACATATTAACCCGATTACTAGGACTGCATTTTCTCATTTAAGGAATATAGCAAAAGTTAGACCTATTGAAACTTTACAAGACACTGAAAAATTAATTCATGCTTTTGTTTTTAGTTGTTTAGATTACTGTAATGCACTCCAAACAGGACTACCTAAGAAAGACATCAATCAGTTGCAGTTAGTGCAGAATGCAGCAGTCAGAACCTTAACTAGGAAAAGAAAAATCTGAGCACACCTCACTAGTTTTAGCATTGTTACATTGGTTACCTGTGTCATTCATAATTGACTTTAAAATACTACTAATGGTTTATAAAGCCTTCAATGATCTTGCTCAATCCTACAGTATATTTTGGAATGCCTGTGCCTCTACACTCCAAATTGTAACCTTAGATCTTCACATTATTATATAATATTGTTCATCATTAGTTGTTATCTTTGATTGGACATAACACTGATGTTTTTTCTGTCCTGCCGGGTTTGACTTGCCTAATGGAACATAAAATCACTACTGAACCCGGTGTTAGGGTGCAGATGCCCCTGTTTCGGATCCTGGAAACGAGTCGGAATGTTGTGCTTGAAGAAGTCAAGCAAATGCTGGCATTGTTATTCGTGAAAGTAAAAATGACTGGTGCAGTCCATTCGTATTAGTCCAAAACCGAAGAGTTTGGTTCTGTATCGATTTCAGGCGCTTGAATAAGATCTCCAAATTAGATGCTAATCTGATGCCCCGTGTTGACAAGTTGTTGGAAAAACTGGGTCAGGCATTCTATATTTCCATACTGGATCTCACGAAAGGTTACTGGCAAGTGCGTCTTGAGGCTGCCAGTTGTGAGAAAACAGCATTTGCAACTCCCGATGGTTTTTACGAATTTACTAGACTTCCGTTTGGTCTCCATGACGTGCCTCTAACTTTCCAGCATATGATGGATCAGATCTTGCATCCTCATTCTGAATATTCTGGGGCATACCTCAATGATGTTGTGATTTTCAGTAATGATTGGCATACCCATTTAGAATGGCTTCAAGCTGTTCTTGATAACTTGAGACAGGCTGGTTTGACAGTTAACCCTAAGAAATGTAGGTTGGGTATGTCTGAGACTCATTATCTGGGTTATTCAATGGGCAGGGGTTTGGTTCGCCCTCAACTTAGAAAAGTGGATGAGATGCTTGATTACCCATGTCTGGAGACGCAGAAACAGGTTCATGAATTTCTGGGGCTTGCTGGTTATTATAGGAGATTCATCCCTGATTTTGCAAATAGGGCTGCTTCTCTTTCCGATCTTATGAGAGGCAAGAAGAACCGTCTTGTTTTCTGGACGAATGACTGTGAAGATCCTTCTGTGATTTGAAAACTGCTTTGTTTTCTTACCCGGTTTTGTGGTATTCAGACTTCTCTAAAGATTTTGTTCTGCAAACGGACGCTGTCCTGTCTCAGGTTTTTGATGATGAAGAGCACCCTATCAGATTTTAAAGTAGGAAATTGCTTCCTCAGGAGTGCAATTATTCGACAAGTGAGAAGGAATGTTTGTTGATTAAATGGGCTGTGGATGAGCTCCGTTATTATTTATGGGGTTGTAATTTTACCTTGGTGACCGATAATGCTCCTCTTCAATGGCTATACCGACAGAAAAATACGAGCTCCCATCTCACGAGATGGTTTTGAGCTTGCAACAGTTTAATTTTAGTGTCTGTCATTGATCCGGCTCTGCACACATTAATGCGGATGTCCTGTTGCATTTGTCCGAGTCTGGTTTGGAAAGTTGCTTAATTCACAAAGATGTGAGCAAAGCTGAGGGAGGGGGTGTGAAGATGCTGAATGCAGCCCCGAGGGGATGTGGTTGCTCCTCCGAAACCCCCTCTTAAACAGTGATTCAATGGGAAATAATTACAGTTTTTTATCTTCTCTTTCAGGCTTGCTGCTGCCGTGCCAAGTGATCTGCATCTCGTGCGGGGCTTCGAACATTTAAAAGCCTATACTACAGCTGTCCTTTGGTCTCACTGCCTTGTCTATCTTCCCCCAGACATCTCCTGCTTTATTCTTTATGCTTTATTATGCTGTTTATGAATAAAGTTTCTGTTTCTTGAAAACCCATAATGAATCTGTGTTACTGTGTGACAATATATACTGTAATTAAAATATTAACATAAATTGTTAAGAGTGCTAAGGTGCATGTACCTTAACTCTTCAACGGAATTAGAGATATCCATCCATCCATCCATTTTCCAACCCGCTGAATCCGAACACAGGGTCACGGGGGTCTGCTGGAGCCAATCCCAGCCAACACAGGGCACAAGGCAGGAACCAATCCTGGGCAGGGTGCCAACCCACCGCAGGGAATTAGAGATATAATGGTTCTAAATTACTTTTTATAACTCTTTGACTAGTTAACTTTCAGAGGGCTTTATGCTTCAATCACCACAATTGTGTAGTACCCACCTGAATAATGAGATTACAGTTCTTATTGCACCAGAACACTCACCACACATTAGCTATTAGGTGGTGAAGGGGTGAGACAGATAGTTAATTAGAGACAGGGGATGATGGTCGTGATGGGCAATTTAGCCAGGACATTGGGATAACACCTACTCTTTTCAAAAGATGCCCAGGAATCTTTAGGACCTTGATTTTACATTTCATCAGAAGGATGGCGCCATATTCGTCCCTTTGACTACACTGGGGCATTGGGATCCACACACAGACCACAGGGTAAGTGCCCCCTACTGGTATCACCAACACCTTTTCCAGCAGCTACTCAAGCTTTTCCTAGATGGTCTCCTGTCCAAGTACTGGCCAGGCCCAAACATGCTTAGCTTTAGGTGAATGATCTGTTCTGTACAGCATATGGTATGGCTACTGGAATAATCTGAATCTTAATCTGGTATCTGAATCCTGGCTTTGTTATTTTCTTTTTTTTTAAATGTTCTTCCTATGTCTGCGGTGGGCTGGCGCCCTGCTCGTGGTTTGTTTCCTGCCTTGCCCCCGGTGTTGGCTGGGATTGGCTCCAGCAGACCCCCGTGACCCTATAGTTAGGATATAGCGGGTTGGATAATGGATGGATGGATGGATGGATAGATGATCTTCCTATGTTTGTGTTGGTTTCTGACATATGTTAATGACATTTTAACTACTGATACTAAATTGCTCTCATGTAAGTGAGTTAAGATTTGTGTATAGCTTGCCATGGACTGGTGTATTGCCTAGGATTGTGCCCAAAAGCTCCTGATAAAACTTTTTTTCGTGCTATATAATATTTACTAAATTACCCGATACATTTCATTTGGCTGCTAAAAACAATCCTCACTTGAATACAAATGTGTTTTTGGTAAACATCCATAGGAAAGGCATGATATTACAGTTTATGTGACCAAAAGGTACACAACTGGACTACAGATACATAAAATGAATAGCATTAGGTAACAAAATGAGCTATTGTGAATTCATTGAAAACCTTCTGTTTTCAGCCACTAAGCCACATCAAAGGCAATAAAAATGCATAAAATTAGAATAAATACTGAAATAACCTTATTTTGATTTATCATGAGCTGCAAATATACAATACAAGTAGGAGTATAAAACTAGATCATGTAATCTATCAACTTGAAACATCAAATTAAAAAACTTAATGCATGTCAAATCAAATTTTAAATCAATAGCTGAGTGGTTAAATATAAATCATATCCTGAAGATAAAATATGCTGTTTGATTCCTTAGTCCCACAGGAAATCAGGGAAAAACCATAACAATTCAGCCTCACTTATTCCCAACAAATAAGGTTCTATATATTTTTGTGACCTGTTTATCCTTTTATACAGTAGCTTACTAGCTGAAGTACCCAGTGCTGCCTGGGTATATATTTATAATGGGTTAAAGTAAAAAAGCAAACATTTATTTGTTTTTTAAATTTTGACAATTTTGTCATTGCTGGCTGAAATGCAAGTGCCCCATCTGTCATCTACACTCCCTTTTTGATAGCTACCAATTTATCTGCTTTCATGAGTGGGGAACTTGTTCAATCAATCCAATCATTCATGTGACTGGATTCTATAATTGTGGGAACTTCTTGCTGAATTAGAACAATGAACGCTTCTTCTTTGTATTTTCTGGTTTACTCTGGATTTATGAATTAACCTTAACAAAAGAACAAGTGTCTGTATGCTTGCTAGCGTTAGGAAGAAAAATTTAAAAATAGACAAAACATGTAGGATATATATAAAGAACAAACAAGGGCCTAAAAATAAGAAAACTGGTCTTACTGGCTGATTCTGTTATCCGACATTATACATTGGCAACAGCAACATGACAACATGATAGTGTTTTTCTTGCACCTACTCTGGCCATATGAAAAAAAGATTATAGCTGTAATAGTAATAACTGGTAACTTTGTGTGGTAGGCAATGGATGAGTGAAAATGAAGATAAACTGATATGCACATTGGGAGACAAAAGCCAAGACATGACTAAGCTAGAGTCACTAAACCTGGTCAATTTGGTACCAACCACTGTCACATTTTCCTAGCAAAATACTCTGACAATAAGAGTGGTCAGTTCAACTAATAACTCCTAGAGGAAGAGGTGAAAATGGAAGACTCTTTTCAAAGAGGAAAAGGCAACAAAGAGGGAAAAGGATAAGCAGCATATTATTATACCAGACCAAATGGGCAACCAATGCATCAAATAAAGAACATAAAAATCTACATTGACTACTTAGATTTCAACCCATCTTAAAATGGGTAGCACAGCTAGTATATATATAATCCCAGATTAATAAACTGTATGGCTTTTTCAATTATTGAATCATTGATGAAGCATGTAAGCAGGGCAAAACTACAGGATTTTGTGTTGTTCCATCTGTTTAACTCTTATTCTTAATTAAACCTTTGAAACTCTATAAACTATGTATGTTAAGTTGGATGAACTATAATATATATATATACAAAATTTCAATAACATCCACTCAACTGTTTTGGAGTGATGTGTGATTTTTGTGATGTTTGCCCTCCCATTATGAAATCCAAATGAAGTTCTTGAAACCCCATGAGGCCTATATTTTAAATTGCATGAATAATAATGTAAACTGAAAATTTTGTAAAAAATACACATTGCTGTTTTAAGTGATGCACAAGTTTTGCAGTGATTTCCTATTACACATCCAACCACCATTTCCACTGAATCACTTACATGAACTGTAGCGGTCACTGCTGGGCCAAACTTAAACAATATGGCAGATTGGCTTGTGTGATAACATGGTTATGGTTTTGTAGTACCCAGCCACAAACGAACACACCTTTACAACCCTATTTCCAGATGGAACTTTTGTTTTGAAAGGGCTAGATTTTAAGTTGTATCAACAGTAACATGCATGCAAAATGTAAAGAGTAAAACTTGAGGGTGATGCGTTTTTTTTAACCATCCATCCATTATGCAATCCTCTATATCCTAACTACAGGGTCATGGGGGTCTGCTGGAGCCAATCTCAGCCAACACAGGGTGCATGGTAGGAAACAAACCCCAGGCAGGGCAACAGCTTCTCCATTAAATTTTTTGAAATACAACATGGCCTGAATTTTAATATGGTTCACATTTATTATACATGCAGAATTTCATTAAGTTGAACTCAACTATTCTGGAAAAATGCAAAATCTTACATTTTTGAAACACCATACAGCCTGTATTTTATGCTGGACCAATGGCATCCTATATGCAAATTTCATGAAAAAAAATTTTCTACTGTTTTTGCAAGATCAGTGAACAAATAAACAGATAAACGGAAACAAAAACAGACAGTATGTGATTTGAGGGTTAAAATGAGATCCTTAACATGTAAAATAGATAACATCAAAAGAAGCCAAAAAATAAAAAAAACAATAAAGCGTATTTAGATGACAATAAAGTGCACCAAACTCAGATCAGTTAACAAAGCAATGGGTGTAAACACTACAAATAAATGTTAACCGATTCAGTAAAGCATCAAATTAAAAATACTTTCTACTTTATAATAATTTCTACAAATATTTATATTATATATACACATATTATATATATACACATATTATATATATACACATATTATATATATATATATATATATATATATATATATATATATATATATATATATATACACATATACATACACACAGTACTGTGCAAAAGTTTTAGGCAGGTGTGAAAAAATGCTGTAAACAAAGAATGCTTTCAGAAATATAAATAATGATTGTTTATTGCTATCAATTTACAAAATGCAAAGTGAGCGAACAAAAGAAAAATCTAAATCAAATCAATATTTGGTGTTACTACCTTTTGCCATCAAACCAGTATCAATTCTTATAGGTTCACTTGCACAAAGTCAGGGATTTTGTAGGATTATAGTCAGGTGTATGATCAACCAATTATACCAAACAGGTGCTAATGATCATCAATGTCACACGTAGGTTGAAACACAGTCATTAACTGAAACAGAAACAGCTGTGTAGGATTCTTAAAACTGGGTGAGGAACAGCCAAACTCTGCTACCAAGGTGAGGTTGTGGAAGACAGTTTCATGTCATGGCAAGATTGAGCACAGCAACAAGACACAAGGTAGTTATACTGAATCAGCAAGGTCTCTCCCAGACAAAGATTTTAAAGAAGACTGGGGTTTCAAGATGTGCTGTTCAAGCTCTTTTGAAGAAGCACAAAGAAACGGGCAACGTTAAGGATCGTAGACGCAGTGGTCGGCCAAGGAAACTTAGTGCAGCAGATGAAAGACACATCAAGCTTATTACCCTTCGAAATCGGAAGATGTCCAGCAGTGCCATCAGCTCAGAACTGGCAGAAACCAGTGGGACCCAGGTACACCCATCTACTGTCCGGAGAAGACTGGCCAGAAGTGGTCTTCATGGAAGAGTTGCAGCCAAAAAGCCATACCTCCGATGTGGTAACAAGGCCAAGCAACTCAAGTATGCACAAAAACATAGGAACTGGGGTGCAGAAAAATGTCAGCAGGTGCTCTGGACTGATGAATCAAAATTTGAAATATTTGGCTGTAGCAGAAGGCAGTTTGTTCGTCGAGGGGCTAGAGAGCGGTACAATCATGAGTGTCTGCAGGCAACAGTGAAGCATGGTGGAGGTTCCTTGAACGTTTGGGGCTGCATTTCTGCAAATGGAGTTGGAGATTTGGTCAGGATTAATGGTGGTCTCAATGCTGAGAAATACAGGCAGATACTTATCCATCATGCAGTACCATCAGGGAGGCGTATGATTGGCCCCAAATTTATTCTGCAGCAGGACAATGACCCGAAACATACAGCCAAAGTCATTAAGAACTATCTTCAGCATAAAGAAGAACAAGAAGTCCTGGAAGTGATGGTATGGCCCCCACAGAGCCCTGATCTCAACATCATCGAGTGTGTCTGGGATTACATGAAGAGACAGAAGGATGTGAGGAAGCCTACATCCACAGATCATCTGTGGTTAGTTCTCCAAGATGTTTAGAACAACCTACCAGCCGAATTCCTTCAAAAACTGTGTGCAAGTGTACCTAGAAGAATTGATGCTGTTTTGAAGGCGAAGGGTGGTCACACCAAATATTGATTTGATTTAGATTTCTCTTTTGTTCATTCACTGCATTTTGTTGATTGAGGAAAATAAATGATTAACACTTCCATTTTTGAAAGCATTCTTTGTTTACAGCATATTTTCACACCTGCTTAAAACTTTTGCACAGTACTGTGTGTGTATATATATATATATATATATACTGTAAAGTGCTCAACAATTAAAGGAACAGTTTGAAAATACACCAGATCTCAATGGGAAAAAAATCATTCTGGATATCTATACTGATATGGACTGGGTAATGTCTTAGGAACGAAAGGATGCCACATCATTTGATGGAAATGAAAATTATCAACCTACAGAGGGCTGAATTCAAAGACAACCCAAAAATCAAAGTGAAAAAATGATGTGGCAGTCTAATCCATTTTGCTGAAATTTCATTGCAGCAACTCAGAATCATACTCAGTAGTTTGTATGACCCCCACATGCTTGTATACATGCCTGACAATGTCAGGGCATGCTCCTAATCAGACGGTGGATGATGTCCGGAGGGATCTCCTCCCAGATCTGGACCACGGCATCACTGAGCTCCTTGACAGTCTGAGGTGCACCCTGGTGGGGTCGGATGGACCGAAACATAATGTCCCAGAGGTGTTCCATTGGATTTAGGTCAGGCGAGCATGGAGGCCAGTCAATGGTATCAATTCCTTCATCCTCCAGGAGCTGCCTGCATACTCTTGCCACATGAGGCTGGGCATTGTAGTGCACCAGGAGGAACCCAGGACCCACTGCACCAGCATAGGGTCTGACATTCGGTACAAGGATTTCATTCCGATACCTAATGGCAGTCAAGGTGCCATTGTCTAGCCTGTACAGGTCTGTGCGTCCCTCCATGGATATGCCTCCCCAGACCATCACTGACTCACCACCAAACCAGTCATGCTGAACGATGTCACAGGCAGCAGAACGTTCTCCGTGGCTTCTCCAAACCCTTTCATGTCTGTCACATGTGCTCAGGGTAAACCTGCTCTCATCTGTGAAAAGCACAGGGTGCCAGTGGTGGACCTACCTATTCTGGTATTCTATGGCAAATGCCAATCGTGCTCCATGGTGCTGGGCAGTGAGCAGAGCCCACTAGAGGACGCTGGGCCCTCAGGCCACCTTCATGAAGTCTGTTTCTGATTGTTTGGTCAGAGACATTCACACCATTGGCCTGCTGGAGTTCATTTTGTAGGACTCTGGCAGTACTAATCCTGTTCCTCCTTGCCCAAAGGAAAAGATACCGGTCCTGCAGATGGGTTAAGGACTATCTAGAGCCCTGTCCAGCTCTTCTAGAGTAACTGCCTGTCTCCTGGAATCTCCTCTATGCCCTTGAGACTGTACTGGGAGACACAGCAAACCTTCTGGCAATGGCACGTATTGATGTGGCATTCTGGAGAAGTTGGACTACCTGTGCAACCTCTATAGGGTCCAGGTATTGCCTCATGCTACCGGCAGTGACAATGACAGTAGCCAAATGCAAAACTAGTAAAAAAAAAAAAACAGTCAGAAAAGATGAGGAAGGAAAAATGTCAGTGGCCTCCACCTGTTAAACCCACTCTGCTACTTAACTAACTAGATCAATATCCCAGAAGTTTCACTGACTTGATGCTATACTCTGATTAAAAAGTATTCCTTTACTTTTTTTTTTTTAGTAATATATACAGTGGTGTGAAAAACTATTTGCCCCCCTTCCTGATTTCTTATTCTTTTGCATGTTTGTCACACAAAATGTTTCTGATCATCAAACACATTTAACCATTAGTCAAATATAACACAAGTAAACACAAAATGCAGTTTGTAAATGGTGGTTTTTATTATTTAGGGAGAAAAAAAAAATCAAAACCTACATGGCCCTGTGTGAAAAAGTAATTGCCCCCTGAACCTAATAACTGGTTGGGCCACCCTAGCAGCAATAACTGCAATCAAGCGTTTGCAATAACTTGCAATGAGTCTATTACAGCGCTCTGGAGGAATTTTGGCCCACTCATCTTTGCAAAATTGTTGTAATTCAGCTTTATTGAGGGTTTTCTAGCATGAACCGCCTTTTTAAGGTCATGCCATAGCATCTCAATTGGATTCAGGTCAGGACTTTGACTAGGCCACTCCAAAGTCTTCATTTTGTTTTTCTTCAACCATTCAGAGGTGGATTTGCTGGTGTGTTTTGGGTCATTGTCCTGTTGCAGCACCCAAGATCGCTTCAGCTTGAGTTGACGAACAGATGGCCGGACATTCTCCTTCAGGATTTTTTGGTAGACAGTAGAATTCATGGTTCCATCTATCACAGCAAGCCTTCCAGGTCCTGAAGCAGCAAAACAACCCCAGACCATCACACTACCACCACCATATTTTACTGTTGGTATGATGTTCTTTTTCTGAAATGCTGTGTTCCTTTTACGCCAGATGTAACGGGACATTTGCCTTCCAAAAAGTTCAACTTTTGTCTCATCAGTCCACAAGGTATTTTCCCAAAAGTCTTGGCAATCATTGAGATGTTTCTTAGCAAAATTGAGACGAGCCCTAATGTTCTTTTTGCTTAACAGTGGTTTGCGTCTTGGAAATCTGCCATGCAGGCCGTTTTTGCCCAGTCTCTTTCTTATGGTGGAGTCGTGAACACTGACCTTAATTGAGGCAAGTGAGGCCTGCAGTTCTTTAGACGTTGTCCTGGGGTCTTTTGTGCCCTCTCGGATGAGTCGTCTCTGCGCTCTTGGGGTAATTTTGGTCGGCCGGCCACTCCTGGGAAGGTTCACCACTGTTCCATGTTTTTGCCATTTGTGGATAATGGCTCTCACTGTGGTTCGCTGGAGTCCCAAAGCTTTAGAAATGGCTTTATAACCTTTACCAGACTGATAGATCTCAATTACTTCTGTTCTCATTTGTTCCTGAATTTCTTTGGATCTTGGCATGATGTCTAGCTTTTGAGGTGCTTTTGGTCTACTTCTCTGTGTCAGGCAGCTCCTATTTAAGTGATTTCTTGATTGAAACAGGTGTGGCAGTAATCAGGCCTGGGGGTGGCTACGGAAATTGAACTCAGGTGTGATACACCACAGTTAGGTTATTTTTTAACAAGGGGGCAATTACTTTTTCACACAGGGCCATGTAGGTTTGGATTTTTTTTCTCCCTAAATAATAAAAACCATCATTTAAAAACTGCATTTTGTGTTTACTTGTGTTATATTTGACTAATGGTTAAATGTGTTTGATGATCAGAAACATTTTGTGTGACAAACATGCAAAAGAATAAGAAATCAGGAAGGGGGCAAATAGTTTTTCACACCACTGTATATATATATATATATATATATATATATATATATATATATATATATATATATTATAGGGTGAGCCAAAATGAAGTACCATATTTCTCAAGGTCTTGGTGCTAGGTACAGGCAGCCGAGTAGGTTGGGTTAGGGATCCTTTGATAGGCGATCCCTTGTAGTTTTCAATCTGCAACATGCCTTGGTCCAGTTCGCACTGTGCTTTCGCTGCTGAAGCATTCTTCAAAAACAACGAATCTGTCATCACCATGCAACACGCCTTCTGAATGCACTTCAGCATTCCTCCTAATGGTGACATCCGAAAACAGAAAACAATTCTTCAGTGGGTGGTTAAATTTAGACAAACGGGTACAACATCAAACAGAAAATCTCTAGGCCGCCCTTGAACTGTAGAAATGCCTGAAAACATTCAAGCTGTAAGTGAATAAATTTTGCAGTCTCCTACATGTTCAATCCGCAAACAGGCTTCTGCCTTAGGCATTTCCAACATGTCTGTGAGGAGGATATTGCAAGAGGACCTTAACTTACATCCATACAAAATGATGGCATTGCAGGAACTCACTGAGAGAGACTGGGAAAGCTGTAGAGAGTTGTGCGCAAACATTCTGCAAACCGTTCATTGAGATGCCAACGTCATGTACAGCGACGAGGCAAATTTGAATGGTTGTGTAAATAAACAAAACTTTCACTATTGGGCTGAAACCAACCCTCGTGAACTTCATCAGAGACCCCTGCACAGTGAGCGTGTTACAGTTTGGTGCGACATTGCAGAAGTTGGCATTGTAGACCCTTACTTTTTTGAGGAGGGGGGTGCAACAGTCACTATCACTTCAGAATGTTACATTGAAATGCTAGAGAACTTTTTGCGGCCCCAAATGGAAGAAATGGATGTGGCAGATGCCTAGTTTCAACAGGATTGAGAAGCAGCTCATACGGCATGGAGATCCATGCAAGTTTTGTGGGAGATGTTTCCGGGGAAGCTGATCTCCCTGCGTGGCGATATCAGGTGGCCTTCACATTTGCATGACCTCGCTCTGTGAGATTTCTTCTTTTTGGGCTCTCTCAGGTTGAAGGTATACACATAACAACCTCAAAACCTTGAAGCCCTCAAGGACGCTATTTGCCATGAAATTGTCGCTATTCCCCTTGAAACGACCGAACGAGTCATGCGAGTGTTCAGAAATCATTTCGAAGAGTGTATTGTTAATGATGGCCACCACCTTGAAGACATCATTTTTAAAACACAGTGAAAAAAATCTATTTTGTATATCCTTTCTTGTGTAGTAATGAAATTGCTTTTATCTTGGAGCATTTTTGTAGAATAAACATTTGAAATGTGGTACAGTACTTCTTTTTGGCTCACCATGTATACACTCTATGTGATTAGTTAGTAGACATACTGTATGTAAACAAGAACCCTATATCGTATTTGCAAAAATTCTTTAGGAAAAGTCTTTTTTGATTGCTATTCTTTTTGTTTGGTACACTTAAATACAGACATTATAAGCTATGTTGAAAGGTTTGTCATATCATTCTTTTACAATACATTAAATACCTGGTTGCAAAACCAGATTCTGGGAATTAAAATACAATATTCCATGATGATAGAGGGCATTCCATACCCTGTTGGGACACATTGTTTCTATAACAGTATTGGAGGAAAAGGCCAAACTAGATATGTGTCACATGTAAGAACCATGTATTCATTTGTGACAATAACTTACTTTAACATCAGCAAGAAGAAAAAGCAATAAAAAGCCCTAGTGGTAGACTCACCATATATGGTGCAAAACCATTATTTCTTCCAATAAATGTGGCATAATTGTACATTTTACAACCACATTGCCATTGTATTTATCCTTTACAATACACCTCAACTACATAAAAAATAAACACTTGGTAAGTACTATATATTAAGGGCACTGGTTTACTACAAGGGCAGCATGGTGGCATAGTGAGTAGCGCTGCTGCCTTGCAGTTAGGAGACCCGGGTTCGCTTCCCAGGTTCTCCCTGTGTCTGCGTGGGTTTCCTCCCTCAGTCCAAAGACATGCAGGTTAGGTGGACTGGCGATTCTAAATTGTCCCTAGTGTGTACTTGGTATTTAGGTGTGTGTCTGTGTGTGCCCTGTGGTGGGCTGGCACCCTGCCCAGGGTTTGTTTCCTGCCTTGTGCCCTGTGTTGGCTGGGATTGGCTCCAGCAGACCCCCGTGACCCTGTAGACAGGATACAGCGGGTTGGATAATGGATGGTTGGATGGATGGATGCTGTGAACAAAACAATCACAGCAATAAAGGTAAGGGTTCATTCTTAAGACACCAGGAAAGACACAGTAGGTGTACCTGTATCCAAAATCACTTTCTCCATGTAGATCTATGACTGCATAGAAATATACTATGAACCTGAAGTATGAAAGAATAAGTAAAAGCATACTTATTCTGGGTAATAGATGTGAAAAGGTCTAGCTCCACACAAATCCTGATTACATATCATAGTATACCATAGATCACACATGAAATTCAGAGACATAATCCATTCTAAAGATCAATGTAAACCACTATAGTCTGGACACTGCACAGCCCTGCATCACAGAGACAGTCCTCCAAGTCAACAAAAAACAACTGCCCACCACAATGAAGAATATTTAGATGATAAAATGATGTTTACTTACCTGTAAGGAAATGTATTCCAGTTTATATAAACCTCAGATTATTACCCCCACAGTCCTATTCCAATGCAATCTCACACTTAGACATGCATCCATAGCCAGCAACTAAACCATGGAAGGAAAGCTATATGTAAAAAATATGAATAATAAATAGGATAAAAGTATAAGGACTCAAGACATCTTGTAGCATGCCACAGACTCCCGTTTAAGCTGAGTAAGTCTGTAATGAACGCAGTTTGAAAACTGCTTGGAAACAGAAACCAAGTATATAAAATCCACAGAGATTGTACAAGAATTTAACTCAAAACCTGGTGTCAAGCACAGCCAAACAATAAGGTGGAACTAAATTAAAAAATATATTTATTGTGTACATTAATTCAGGTAAACGATAATAACAATAGCGTTATCAGAACAAGTAAATGTAAATAAACAGCTCTTTAGATAAACACTTCAGCTTATGTGGGTTTGTGATGTTGCTGACGTTCAAGTGACGTTTTCAATGGGTTCTGTTAAAAAAAACGCAAAAAGGCTGCCATCAGTTAACAGTTGTTTTGGAGACCTTTTAAAAAAAATCTAGGTATTTAAGTCAGGGACAGAAGGATTTACGTTGATCTTTC
The DNA here is from genome assembly GCF_900747795.2 of Erpetoichthys calabaricus. Taxonomy (NCBI): domain Eukaryota; kingdom Metazoa; phylum Chordata; class Cladistia; order Polypteriformes; family Polypteridae; genus Erpetoichthys; species Erpetoichthys calabaricus. Next base: position 173,119,082 of record NC_041397.2, read on the forward strand.
CACGAACTCACCTATTTTATGCAAGAAAAGTATTTTTTTCAAACGAAATTTTGCTTTACTAGCCTGAAGAAGGGGCCTGAGTTGCCTCGAAAGCTTGCATATTGTAATCTTTCTAGTTAGCCAATAAAAGGTGTCATTTTGCTTGGCTTTTCTCTACATTCATAATGGCTAACACGGTACAACACCCTAGTACTTTACTAGCCTGTAATTTCTGCTTTTCGAATCCATGCATGTCGAACTTCAATCAATAGCGAACACAATTACTAACACGAACTGTATATAAGAAGGTGGAGGCACACATGCAATAGGAAATCTCCTTTTGATACGTAAAAATAAACCCCCTTTGAGTGATAGCCTGGCACGTTTAGTAAATAACCATACTGTAAACCTGTTAAATCTTCAGTAGAATTACCTTTTTTAGAGGTAATTCGTCTCCCAAAATGAATACTGCATAAGCTTATTTCAAAGTAGGTGTCACGGGACGCAAAACGCGTCGTTTTTAGAGTTTCCATAAAGAAAAAATATTGACTTGTAACAACAGAAATTGCAGCAGAACATTAAACGGCAAATATAAATATTTGCAACATAACCATTGAACATAATTGTAAATTTGTGCTACATTTGTATTCAAACGATATCCCTGCTACTTAAAAACAATCATTTAACATTACCGTTAAGTTCACCAACTACAAACACAAACTAAATCAGACGTAGATGACGTACTCCAGGAAGGATTTTCTCATTGGCTATCAAGTTCCACACCCCCCACGTGAAAGGTTACAGTTCCTCAGCGGTCACCCAGCAATGGCGGCGCCCAGAGTCACTTCAGGTTTACAGCGAGTACTGCTCATGTTGAAGGTGAGGCTCTAATCATAAGATAGGCAGTATGGATTAATATCGCAAAAGTAAAACAGATCAGTCCAATCAAAAAAAAAAAATTGGAGCACGAGAATCAATTTGTTTTTTTTCGTAAAATGGGCTTAATCTAGAAATCATTTTCAGTGCCAAAGAGTTGCTTGTTTGTTTTCTGTACAATTCTTTTAATTGTGTAGTTTCCGAACGTCTGTTTGCGGTAGCTTGTGAAAGAAAAAAATGTACGTTTTGTTACAGAAGTTGTTTTGTTGTCTCGCTTTTTGTTTTTTCAGCATCTGTCTTGTAATTTCTGGGTTACATTTTAAATGTTTCTTTATTGTGTTTTGCATTGAACAAGAATTAACTGGTGTTCATTCATAGTTTGCATTGGTTCTAAACCATTTCAAAAGGTGCTTTCGAGTACAAAGCCAAACGGCGGAATATTAATGCGTGAAAGGAGACAACTAGCATAGAACAGCTTGACCATAGATTGGCTTTCAAAAAAAAAGGTGACGGGGTATGAGGAGTCGTAAATGACACTCGGTTCTTGCCTTCAAAGTAGTTAATCCTTTTTCTGGTCAAAAAATTGGATTAATATAGATTTAGCTTTTTAAGCATGTGAACTTTTTAATCAGTGGAAGGGTTGCAGTTTCTCTTCCATAATGCCGAAAAGATAACTAGCCATCTTTTTATCATCCTTTCCATTTAACACAACGAAAGTATTAACGTCTGAGATAAAAATGAGTACAGTTACTGTACATCCTTCGTAACATGGCAGTTTTCAGGCGGTGTTGGAATCGAAAAATGACCTTCTTTATCATAGCAACTATACAATTTATTAATTTATAACAACTGCTATATGTTTAGCGACGTTAAATGCCAAAACCCCGTCAGCCACAGTTACAGAAATCTTTTTTTCCTGGCCTCTCAAAATGGGCAATCGCTTTTGATGACAAACTTGCATCCTTTTCAGAAATATTATTAATTTATATAGAGTGCATGAACTTCCAAGTTTTTTAGGCCATTCATCTGCAACTGGACATGCAAGTAGCAGCTCTGCAGATCAAAAATGCGTCTTTATTTTTGAACTTGTGTGTACATCTTTTGTACTTCTAGTTTTGTGTCGTAATACAGCTCTTCCTTTCCTCTTTACTGTTTGGTTCCCATTATGCACAGTATAACAATATGCTGCAATTATGTTTTAAACTTCAACCAGGTAGTGCGTGGCACGAATGAATGACGTTATTTAAGAATGTATTTATTTTCACAGTCTGAGAAACGAGAAAAAAAAATTCTTACAATAGTCATAACTTTTTAAAATTCTGACCAACATTTTAGGCATCAAAAAATAGATGTGTTTGGGGGAAAAAGTGCTTGTTTGTTAAATATAACCTTCTTAAATCCACTTAATTCAATTCTGGGTTCCAGACTGGTTGTGTGTAGCTTGGTAGACAGGGCAAACTTGGGAAAATAATCCTAGACAAAGCATTATGCCATGGCATGGTGTACTTACACCCACAGTTAATTATCCTGGGACGTTTTAGAATCTAACTTAAAATGCATGCATTTTCTTGTAAAACCGCATTCTCAAACCCGCTTAATTTGATTAGAGCAGAGCCAATTCCAATATTACAGTGTGTATCTGGGAATCAGCCCTGGACAAGATAACAGTCCATTTGCCCTCAACACCCATGCTAAAACTGGATCCAGTATGGAATGACCAGCTAACAGAACCTGCTGATCTTTGTGAGAATGCCTGTATGGTAATGGGGAGGATATGCAGATTCCACAAGGAGATTGTTTGAGAGAAGAATTGAACCCAAAAGGCTGGATCTGTAAGGAAGCAGTGCTGTTTAGTGCACCACAGTACCTCCTTCTATTAACATGTAAGACAGGATAGTTTTAAACAAAAACTGTTTTTGAAATTCAATAGTGAATATATCAAATACTGATACATTTTCTGAACAATTTTTTCATGCAGATATGGGCAGAGAGCTACAGTTAGGTCCATAAATATTTGGACAGAGACAACTTTTTTCTAATTTTGGTTCTGTACATTACCACAATACATTTTAAATGAAACAACTTGGATGCAGTTGAAGTGCAGACTTTCAGCTTTAATTCAGTGGGGTGAACAAAACGATTGCATAAAAATGTGAGGCAACTAAAGCATTTTTTTTAACACAATCCCTTCATTTCAGGGGCTCAAAAGTAATTGGACAAATTAAATAACTGGAAATAAAATGTTCATTTCTAATACTTGGTTGAAAACACTTTGCTGGCAGTGACAGCCTGAAGTCTTGAACTCATGGACATCACCAGATGCTGGGTTTCCTCCTTTTTAGTGCTCTGCCAGGCCTTTACTGCAGTGGCTTTCAGTTGCTGTTTGTTTGTGGGTCTTTCTGTCCGAAGTTTAGTCTTCAACAATTGAAATGTATGCTCAATTGGGTTAAGATCAGGTGACTGACTTGGCCATTCAAGAATTTTTCCACTTCTTTGCTTTAATAAACTCCTGGATTGCTTTGGCTGTAGGTTTTGGGTCTTTGTCCATCTGTATCACGAAACGCCGTCCAATCAATTTGACTGCATTTAGCTGGATTTGAGCAGACAGTATGTCTCTGAACACCTCAGAATTCATTCGGCTGCTTCTGTCCTGTGTCACATCATCAATAAACACTAGTGTCCCAGTGACAATGGCAGCCATGCACGCCCAAGCCATCACACTGCCTCCACCGTGTTTTACAGATGATGTGGTATGCTTTGGATAATGAGCTGTTCCACGCCTTCTCCGCACTTTTTTCTTGCCATCATTCTGGTAGAGGTTGATCTTGGTTTCATCTGTCCAAAGAATGTTTTTCCAGAACTGTGCTGGGTTTTTTAGATGTTCTTTAGCAAAGTCCAATCTAGCCTTTCTATTCTTGAGGCTTATGAGTGGCTTGCACCTTGCAGTGCACCCTCTGTATTTACTTTCATGCAGTCTTCTCTTTATGGTAGACTTGGATATCGATACGCCTACCCCCTGGAGAGTGTTGTTCACTTGGTTGGCTGTTGTGAAGGGGTTTCTCTTCACTATGGAAATGATTCTGCGATCATCCATCACTGTTGTCTTCCGTGAACGTCCAGGTCTTTTTGCGTTGCTGAATTCACCAGTGCTTGCTTTCTTTCTCAGGATGTACCAAACTGTAGATTTTGCCACACGTAATATTATAGCAATTTCTCGGATGGGTTTTTTCTGTTTTCTCAGCTTAAGGATGGCTTCTTTCACCTGCATGGAGAGCTCCTTTGACTGCATGTTGTCTGTTCACAGCAAAATCTTCCACATGCAAGCACCACACCACAAATCAACTCCATGTCTTTTATCTGCTTAATTGATAATGACATAACGACGGACTTGCCCACACCTGTCCATGAAATAGCCTTTGAGTCAATTGTCCAATTACTTTTGAGCCCCTGAAATGAAGGGATTGTGTTAAAAAATGCTTTGGTTGCCTCGCATTTTTATGCAATTGTTTTGTTCACCCCACTGAATTAAAGCTGAAAGTCTGCACTTCAATTGCATCTGAGTTGTTTCATTTAAAATTCATTGTGGTAATGTACAGAACCAAAATTAGAAAAAAGTTGTCTCTGTCCAAATATTTATGGACCTAACTGTAGCTCTGGTGTGATGGCAATTATTTCATGACAAGAATATGTTCATGTAATGCCAAAACTGAATTATTTATGCAAGAGAAATTAGGAGCCCCTATGAAGTTATTGTACACCAGCATGTGTCACAATTATTAGTATGTCCCTTGATGTGTTAATTACCCAAATGGCAAGGTAAACTCCTTTAATGAATAGGTGAAGTGAGTTTACTAAAAGGACAGTAACACTAAGAATGTCATAAACTCTGTCATATGATCAATCATTAGTTTATGAGGATTTCCTGAACTTCATTGAAGCTAAATTAGTATGTTAAATTCTTTGTAATCTGTTTGTTCCCCGACCAACTTGTTAATCACTTAGTGCTTTTAAACTGGCATTCTCTTTTGCCAACTGTAACGACAAACAGCGGTCACCAAACACAGCACATTAAATTCATGTCATGACAGTTAATAATAATACATTTTATTTATTCCGGTCTCAGAATATTTAGAGTGCTAAAATTTATATTAGATTTTATACCACTGGGTAATATAGTAGTGGGCATCTCCTTCATTCATACCTGTTGACATCCATAACAAATCCCTAGATGGCTGCCAAAAAACAATAGAGTGCAGGAACATCATCAATCCTATGATGTGGTGGAACACAAATTATAAGGGTATTGTAGTTCTATGGAAAATAAATAGCCACTGTCTTCATAGACTGCTGGATGGCATCAGATTTTTCAACCTAGTCTTTTAATGCTGTGATAGCAATATGTGCATTGATGCACAACATTATTATTAGAGTAGGCAATTTATTTTGGAAATGCAAAATTTTCTGAACTTATGGCAGGAGGTGTACTGCATACAGGCTGGTGTAGATGCTTAGCACACTATCAACACTACAATTTTTAGTTAATTATTTAGTTTTGTCTGCTAGTTTCTTATTAAAATGCTTTTTTTTTTTTTTTGCATTTCATTATATTTGATTTTGTATTTGAGAAATAAACACACCGGAGTATGGAGATTTAAGTACATAATTTATTCTTTTAAGGATTGTGGAAGAGTTAAAGATTATATAAACAAAGTATATATACAAAGAGTGTACAAATTGCTACCAAGCTGATGTCCATTTCTTTAAAAAGGGATACAGTCCGTTCATGATGTGCAGGTTTATTCTCTAATAAATATTGTTTTTCCTCAAAAAGGCTGCTGCTGGCATCATTAAGCTGCTGCACTCCACTGTCATCTCAAGGCAGGAACAAGAAGCTCTTCTTTAGAAAAGTGTGGCTTTCTTTTATGACATATGGCAGAATTTATTTCATATCCATCTTGGAATCTGTACGTATTAGGGATATGCAACATTGCAAAAGTTCACATCATCCCATTGTTGTTTCCAAACATCATCAATGTACGATACAATCCCCGGGTGTGAGGTGGGTTGGGGAACTTGGTTGGTTGGAGAGAGAGAGAGAGACAGATTCATGCGAAGTTCATTTAAAATTACTATAAATCATGATTTCGTATTGGCATGAAAGTCTAAAATTAGATCTGCTTCATGAAAGAAATAAATGTCTACCAACAGGAAACTAGAAGTTTTTTTTTTTTTTTTGGAAACTAGAAGTTGAGAATTACATTTACTTACTCAAACATGATGTCCTCCGTTGTTCTCTTTCTACCATTCATGTGAAGAAAAAAATGAGACACGGCTTCAGTTACAGAAAAAATATCGTACTTCATTGTGTTTGATCATGGCTTAACTATAGTCTTATGATGCCTGCAAACGACATTCCACAAAAAACAGTGATACTGGCTTTTTAAAAAATCGTAAGGCCTCCTTTGATGTAATGTAATCAGTTTCAGATATATTATCTTGTGTACTCAGTGCAATTACATTCATATTTGCCACTACTTTTCTTGCCTGACGCCTGAGTCTCACTGAATAGTTTGTGTAAAATAGAAAGGCTGTAGCTGCCCTGCTACCTTGCCCAGGATAAGCCGGTTAGGAAAGTAGGTGCTGAATGAAAAATGTTTTAATGTTGCTGATGAGTTACATTAGCCTATGGATCAGTCAACCACTGTATGAGCTCACATTCCATTACGCAAATGAGCGGTTTCAGGAGACTTTTTAAAAAGGCAAACCAGAAGATAATTTCACAAGAGCTGTGAGCAATCATTTTTACGGATCGTGAGATACAGTACCTAAAACAATGATGATTATAAAGAGTGAAAAATCATGTGCACTCTGTGTCTGAGAGCACACAGCGGCATATACCTGTGTTTTACCCATTCAAACTTTGTGTGTGATGAATTAGCCAGGCTACATTCCCTCAGCTACAGCCAACTGGTGCTAAACTTTTGTTAGACTTGGACATCTCTTGCACTTCCTGCTATGAATATGAGTGACGGCTGCAGTTTGGTGCTTTGAGGAATTTTCTGCAAATGTTTGGAGCCAATTGACGATGTTTTATTTACATCAATGATATGCCCAGCCAATCTACGATGGACGATATCAACAATCAGCTCGGCCCTTTTGATGATGTATCCAGCCAAGCACAGATGGATCGACCATCGGCTCAGCCCTACTATGTACCTGATTTTGTGCGAATTTATATGCTTTGTCTTATTTGGTTATCAACTTGTGTTGTAATTATTACATTATATTTCCTTTTACAAGTTTATTTCATCACATTGAAGAACCAAAAATGTAACCATATAAGTAAAGCATTAATCGGTCAACATGCATTTTATTTGTAGACAACGTCCGGGGTTAAAAAAGTAGTGACTTTTTACTTGCATGTATAGTGGCCAGTTAAGAGGGGTTTGGGAAAGCCCACAAAAAAAAAAAAAATCTGTAAGATCCATAATTTTTGGGAAATGCACTCCAGTTGTGTTGAAGGGAAACTGTCAAATCAGCTATGTATTATTAATTGCATTATGGCTTTTTGTTTTAAATTTATAAATCAGTCAAGCAAAAAGTTTTGTAATAGTTAAATGCAACTTTTTAATGTCGTTACAGCAACCTGTAGCAGAGAAATGTTGTATTAACAGGTAGATTAAATAAAAATAAAATATGTTCATTACTCCTTTTAAAAGATAGTTTTAAAAAATGCTTTACTAAACATGGTACTGTCCTATTATTTGCATTTATGTTGGATGTATTTTACCCATTTTTAACATTTATTAATCATATAGAATGTGCAAGCTTGGCGTGAATTTACTACAGCAATGGCATTGTCTAATTTTCAGCATCATTTTGCTAAAATGTGCCTACAAATTAATTCAAACAGATGTTTAATCTAAACATTTTCTGATAGTATGAATTACTTATTTATATTGCTTTATAGTTTGAGATTACATTTTGAATAGTCTCAAGTTGAGTGTTATGCTTGATACGTTATTTCTACCAAAAGTATGGGCAAACTAAATTAATGATTAATACATGCTAGTATTCTCATCATCTGCATGGTTCTCTGAACCATCTTCCTTACTTCCAACTAACTGTTCACTGGTGGGTGCATGTACATGATGCAGAAGTTAAAAAGAAAAAGTTTAGTTAAATATTGAATCCTTAACCACTGAGTAAAAGCACTCACTGAAAACTTGCAGCTGTTATGGCATGTGGCAATGTATAAGTTGAGGGCAGGAAAGAATAGGGAAATGCTATTTCTATGCTAACAAACATTGGACTGTCCATTGGCTAGTAGTCATTGTGTCAGACTTTCTCATGAATAATATGTAATCAAAATTATTTCAAGTAGTACTTGCCAGATATATTACTGTATTTTTAGGAAAAAAAGTTGAATTTGATAAGCTTTCTTTTTAGTTGTTATGTTAGTACCAAGTAGGTCTGTCAAATTAAAAAAAAAAAAAAAAAGGTTTCAATATTAAATTAAAAATAAGTACATTGGCGTGCAAAAGTTTGAGCACCCTTCTTAAAATGTTTGTTACTGTGAATAGTTAAGTGAGCAGAAGATGAACTGATCACCAAAAGGCATAAAGTTAAAAATGAAAAATGACATTTTTATTTCCATCATTCACAGGTACAAAATACCAAAAAAATGAAAAGGGCCTGAAGCAAAAGTTTGGGCACCCAACACAATTAATACTTTATAATATCCCGTTGGGCAAATATTACATCTTGTAAACACTTTTTATAGCTAGCTAAGAGCCTTTCAGTTTTTACTTTGGGGTATTTTTGCTCATTTGTCCTTGCAAAATACTTTTAAGTCTGCAAAATTGTTGAGCTGTCTTGCATGAGATCTTTTGAGATCTACTGACAGATTTTGAATGATGTTTAGTTTGGGGTATTGTGAGGGCCATGGCCAAACCATTAGCGTTTATACCTCTTGAGGGTACTCCATTATAGATTTTGAGGTGTGTTTCAAATTGTTACTGTATCTTGTTGTTGGATCCATCCTCTTTTAAACTTTTTTTGTGATGTTTGCTTCCAGAATTTGCTGGTATTTATTTGAATCCATTCTTCCTTCGATCAATGACATGTTCCTTGTGCTGCTGGATACGGCACATGCCCAAAGCGTGATCAATCCACCCACCATGCTTAATATTTAAGTTCTATTTTGGCTTCATCAGTTAACAGGACTTGTTTCCAAAATGCATCAGCTTTGTTTAAAAGTTTATTTGCAAACTTAATTTTGTGGCTAGGATGCAGGAAAGGCTTTCTTCTGCGGACTCCACCATGAAGGTCATATTTGTTCAGGTGTCACTGCACAGTAGAACAGTGCACCACCACTCCAGAGTCTGCTAAATATTTTTGCAGTCAAACAGGGTTTTTTATTTGCCTTCCTAGCAATCCACCAAGCAGTTCTTTCAGAAAGGTTTCTTGGTCTTCCAGACCCCAATTTGGCCTCCACCATTCCTATCAACTGTCATTTCTTAAGAACATTATGAACTCAGGAAAAGGCTATCTGAAAATGCTTTTCTATCTTCTTGTAGCCTTCTCCTGCTTTGTGAGCATCAACTATTTTATTTTTAGAGAGCTGTGCAGCTGCTGATGGTTGGAACAAGGTTTGACGAGTCAGAGAATTTATACAGCTTTGCAATTTGCATCACCTGGGGTTTCCTAAAAAGCTAATTAACTTTCTTAGCTTTAGACCTGAGTGTCATTTGGGCTGTAAAAACAGTGCTTAAAAGCATTAGTGCCAAGTGTCATTTGAGCAACGGTATAGACATTCCTCACATAAGACTTGAGGATTACTCTGGCTGTAAAGGTATATCAGTTTATCTTCTACTCACTTAACTGTTCACAGCAAAAGACATTTTAAGAAGGAAAAATGTAATTTGTATTGAGAAGAATTAATATTGATAGCTTTCATTTTCCTTGGGCCTCTTGATCTACAATATTTTTGTTTTTACTATTGGGGGCGAGGACATATAGGTTTCTTGGGGTACTAACCCGGGAGAAAGCAACATAAAGCTGACCATGCAAGAAGCTGAGTGAGCTAAGATCAAGCCCTGCCAACTTGAGTGTCTGTTCCTGGGCCTTGTTAATTGACATTTCAAAGCATATCTTCACAGGGAACTTTAATCTCTTGAATTGAAAGGGCGTGTCCATCGCAATTAGAGGACTGGGTGGGCTTAAAAACCCTCTCGCCAATGTCACATCAGACCGACTCGAACAGAGGCTGGTGCATGAGTGAGGAGGGCCCTGCCTGCTTCCCCCTCCCCTTGGCCTGCAGCCTCTCTTGGCTTTGTACGAATAAATCACTCCCACAAGCGAACTATGATACTTCGTGTGATGATAGAAGTCGCAAAATCAACCGATATGTTCAAGCAAATTATAGGAAAAAAAAAAAACGATCTAAATCCGTTAAGTAGTTCTCTTGTGAAGAGTGGACAGACAGACAGATGTTGGATTTTATTTTTATATATATATATATATAAAATTATGGTAACGGCCAAAGTGCCAGCCTCAGCATGAACAAATACCATAAAAGATTCCTAGTGGTACTTGGGCTACTGTTATATAAGACCCGTCAAAATCTCAAGCATCTTCACTGTTGTCTTTTTAGGTGTGTTTGCATATGCATGCATGAAGTACCCATTGTGATAGCATGTCTGTCCACAAGAAACAACTCAACCCCCATAGAACAATTTTGTTCAAATTTGGCATGCTTATTTGTCAAATTTTGTCAAAACAATTCAGTTTTCATTAAGATATCTTGAACAGATTGTGCAGTACAAATTTTGGAAACTTCAAAATTTCTCATTGAAAAGCATTTGCAAATTTGGAAACTTGTCTGTCTTAAAATGGAAAAATGCTCTGTATAACTTAAAGTAAAAATGAGTTTACCCTTCCAATTTTATCTTGGGAGTGATTGCTTGAATTTTTATTGTTTGTATATTTCTTCTTTTGCTCATGTGACAGCTGCTCAGATGCCCAATGGAAGTAAGTCAAACGCTGGGTTGAGAAACAGCTCACATAGCACACCTTCTCCTCCTCCTTTACTTAAGTTAACTAATAGAGTACGAAAAATACTACTTCTCTGTAAATAAATGGAAGGGGAAAGCAATTATGTAAGCACTTATAAGACTGAATTGATTGAACAATATTATCTACTGATAATTATTGTAAAAAACCAACATTACCAACTTGCATTGAAATGGTGTTTGAACTAATTTTAATACTGCGCAAAAGATGCAGCTTCCCTGATATAAACAGGATAGTTTTAGCAATGGCAGTGGTGAATGGTGACCAGTCCCAGATATAAACAAACAATCGTGGCAAGCCCCTGATCTTCTTGCATACTGTATACAAAAAATCTCATGATCAATGGTAAGTGTTTTATTTAAGCACATAAGTCATACGAAACCCCAAGGGGGACAGATTTTACTTGCATGTATGAGTTGCACGAAACCCAACACTTCAGATTTTTATCCATGCATAAGGCTGTGTGACAATCACAGTGGAGGGTAAGGCTCTGATCTCTGCAAATCCTACAGACGCCTCTGAAAATGGAACTGCATTTGATCTGTGGACAGAAAATCGGACCACACTGACCACTAATAGCAAGTACTGAGCAGGATTACAGTTTGCTCAGTGCTGATTACTTAGTAGTCTAACAAATAAAAGACTTTGTACACGATTATCCATACTTGAAGAGCTGCTTTTACTTCCTTGTATCTTCAGACTGGAATTAAAATCTTTAAGAATACATGTAACTAAAGATGACTACTTACTTGCAGGTTATTCTTCTGCGTCTGTAAGATTACTGACACCTTTCGTATTCCCATTATATAGTAAATCAGTTTCTTTCCAAATTCTTACCTTTTTTTTATATAATTTTAACAAATTACTGTGTCTTCACTATATATTAATAGCTAGATGGGGAACTAATATCAGTTGCTTTTCACCTTTCATGTGGTAATATTGATAGTGATTTTTTGCTAGAATTGATAATTTTTTATTTAATACACTGCTCAAAGAAATTAAGGGAGGACTTAATTATCAAAGACTAACACGAAGTCAGTTATGCTTCAGGGATGTCAGTCTGTCCATTAAGGAAGCAAAAGCGATTGTGAATCAACTTCACCTGCTTTGGTGTAAATGAAAGTGATAAATTCACTGGGGAGGCAACAGCAAGACAACTCCCAAAAAGGTAATGGTTTTGCAGGTGGTGGCCACAGACCATTGCTCTCTCCTTATCCTTCCAGACTAGAGAAGAATCAGTTTTTGGAGTTTGCTGGTGTCATTACTGGTGGCATGAGGTGGTACTTGCAGCTAATTTAGGTTACACAGGTAGTCCAGCTATTCCAGGATGATGCATCCATAGGTGTTGCCACAAGAAGGTTTGCTGTGTCTCCCAGCACAGTCTCAAGCATGTGGAGGAGATACCAGGAGATGGGCCATTACACAAGGAGAGCTTGACAGGCCATAGAAGACCATCAGCCAAGCAGCAGGACAGGTATCTGCTCCTTTGTGCGAGGAAGAACAGGAGGAGCACTGCCAGAGCCCTAGAAAATGACCTCCAGCTGGCTACTGGTGTGCATGTTTTTGACCAAACTGTCAAAAAAAGACTCCATGAAGGTTGCGTAAGGACCCGACTTTCTCTAGTGGGACCTGTGCTTACAGCCTATCACTGTGCAGCTCAATTGGCATTTGCCAGAGAATACCAGAATTGTCAGCTCTACCACTGGCGCCCTGTTCTCTTCATAGGTGAAAGTAGCTTCAGACTGAGCAGATGTGACATATGTGAAAGAGTCTGTAGATGCTGTGTTGAATGTTATGCAGTCTGCAACATCATCCAGCATGACTGGTTTGGCAGTGGGTCAGTGATGGCTTGAGGAGTTATCTTGGAGAGTTGCCATGTGCTAGGCAATGGTACCATGACTGCTGTTAGGTGCTGGGATGAAATACTTGGAGCTATTTTCAGACCTTATACTGGTGCAGTAGGTCCTAGGTTCCTCATGTTGCAGGACAATGCTTGGTCTAATGTGGCCAGAGTGTGTAGGAAGTTCCTGGATAATTGGATAATGAAGGTATTGATGCCAATGACTGGCCCGCATATTCCCCAGACCTGAATCCAATTGAGAACTTTTGGGACGTTATGTATCGGTACATCTGACACTACCAGGTAGTTGCACAGATTGAGTCACATTACGAGTTGCCATGATGAAATTCATGCAAGTTGGATGAGCCTGTGATTTTAATTTTTGACTTTGATTTTTGGTGTGATCTTGATTCAAGCTGTCAATGGCTTGGTGATTTTGGTTCCCATTGACCTTTTGTTACATGATTTTGTCCTCATTGAATTGCACAGTATTACTTGGTAAAGATTTTCCACTTGAATATTTCATTCAACGAGATCTGATGCAGGATTTAAGTGTTCCCTTAATTTTTTTTTTTTTAGCAGTGTACTGTAGTTATTTTTCAATGGGTAATTACTGGATACTAATTTTTTACGTCTAAGAAAATTTAGCATCCGTTAGTCGCAGACTGATTTACCACTAACACACATCAATCGATGCCTTTTTTACGTTACTTGAATTGCAGTCTACTGTGCATGAAAGCTATTGAGCCGCCACAAGCCCATTAAAGCTACATGTGTAACTTGTAAACTGCTATTAAAAAGCGCATTTTAAATGTCTACTAACACCTATTATCCCTATTATTTTTGAGTATGACCCATTGTTACAAAAACATTTAATAAACAAAAATGTGACAACTGACTCTTGGATGATGTAAGTATATTTATAAAAAAAAAAAGAAAAAAAAAAGTGAAATGCTCCTATTAGATAGGTAGATAGATACTTTATTAATCCCATGGGGAAATTCACATACTCCAGCAGCACCTTACTGATACAAAAAACTATTAAATTAAAGATTGATAATAATGCAAGTAAAAACAGACAGTAACTTTGTATAATGTTAATGTTTACACCCCCGGGTAGAATTGAAGAGTCGCATAGTTTGGGGGAGGAAAGATCTTCTCAGTCTGTCAGTGGAGCAGGACAGTGACAGCAGTCTGTCGCTGAAGCTGCTTTTCTGTCTGGAGATGACACTGTTTACTGGATGCTCCATAATTGATAGGGGCCTGCTGAGCGCCCGTCACTCTGCCACAGATGTCAAACTGTCCAGCTCCATTCCAACAACAGAGCCTGCCTTCCTCACCAGTTTGTCCAGGCGTGAGGCGTCTTTCTTCGTAATGCTGCCTCCCCAGCACACCACCACCACGTAGAAGAGGGCGCTCGCCACAACCGTCTGATAGAACATCTGCAGCATCTTATTGCAGATGTTGAAGGACACCAGCCTTCTAAGGAAGTATAACCAGCTCTGTCCTTTCTTACACAGAGCATCAGTATTGGCAGTCCAGTCTAATTTATCATCCAGCTACACTCCCAGGTATATATAGGTCTGCACCATCTGCACACAGTCACCTCTGATGATCATGGGGTCCATGAGGGGTCTGGGCCTCCTAAAATCCACCACCAGCTCCTTGGTTTTGCTGGTGTTCAGGTGCAGGTGGTTGGAGTCGCACCATTTAACAAAGTCATTGATTAGGACCCTATACTCCTCCTCCTGCCCACTCCTGATGCAGCCCACGATAGCAGTGTCATCAGTGAACTTTTGCACGTGGCAGGACTCCGAGTTGTATTGGAAGTCCGATGTATATAGGCTGAACGGGACCGGAGAAAGTACAGTCCCTTGTGGCGCTCCTGTGTTGCTGACCACAATGTCAGACGTGCAGTTCCCAAGACACACATACTGAGGTCTGTCTTTAAGATAGTCCACGATCCATGCCACCAGGTATGAATCTACTCCCATCTCTGTCAGCTTGTCCCTAAGGAGCAGAGGTTGGATTGTGTTGAAGGCGCTAGAGAAGTCTAGAAACATAATTCTTACAGCACCACTGCCTCTATCCAAGTGGGAGAGGGATCGATGTAGCATATAGATGATGGCATCCTCCGCTCCCACCTTCTCCTGATATGCAAGCTGCAGAGGGTCAAGGTCGTGTTGAACCTGTGGCCTCAGGTGGTGAAGCGGCAGCCTCTCCATGGTCTTCATCACATGTGATGTCGGAGCAATAGGCCGGAAGTCATTCAGCTCACTAGGACGTGATACCTTTGGGACTGGGGTGATGCAAGATGTTTTCCAAAGCCTCGGGACTCTCCCCTGTTCCAGGCTCAGGTTGAAGATGTGCTGTAGAGGACCCCCCAGCTCCGATGCACAGACCTTCAGCAGTCGTGGCGATACTCCATCTGGACCGGCTGCTTTGCTGGCACGAAGTCTCCTCAGCTCTCTGCTCACTTGCTCTGTTGTAATTATGGGTGGGGGATGTCTCTCCTATGTTGGTATCAGCAGAAGGATGTGTGGAGGGTGCAGTACTCAGAGGTGAGAGTGGGTTAGGGTGGTCAAACCTATTAAAGAAGTTGTTCATTTGGTTTGCTCTCTTCACGTCTCTCTCGATGGTGGTACCCCACTTCGAGCTGCAGCCAGTGATGATCTTCATCCCATCCCACACTTCCTTCATGCTGTTATTCTACAACTTCTGCTCCAGCTTTCTCCTGTACTGCTCCTTCGCCGCCCTGAGCTGGACTCGGAGTTCCTTCTGCACGCGCTTGAGCTCATGCTGATGACCGCCTTTAAAAGCCCTTTTCTTCTGGTTCAAAAGGCCCTTGATGTCACTTGTAATCCATGGCTTGTTGTTAGCATAGCAGCATACGGTTCTTACTGGAACTACAATGTCGATACAGAAGTTGATGTAGTCAGTAGTGCAGTCAACAACTTCCTCAATGTTCTCACTATGTGATCCCTGCAGGATACCCCAGTCTGTAGTTCCAACACATTCTTTCAGAGCCTTCTCTGCCTCCGGGGTCCACTTCCTGAATGATCGTGTGGTTATAGGTAGGACCCTCACTCTTGGTTTGTAGTGAGGCTGAAGCAGAACCAGGTTATGATCTGCTTTCCCAAGCGCAGGCAGCGGGGTGGCGCTGTATGCCTTTTTAACGTTTGCATGCAGTAAATCAATAGTCTTATTTCCCTGGGTGTTACAGTCCACATACTGGAAGAAGGCAGGTAATGTTTTGTCCAGCGTCACATGGTTAAAGTCTCTAGCGATTAGCACAAGCGCCTCAGGGTGCTGCATTTGTAACTTAGCGAGTGACATCATCCATTCTGCTATTGCTATCTCCACGTCCGCCCGAGGAGGGATGTACACGATGACAACAATGAAGTGTCCAAACTCTCTGGGCAAGTAATAGGGACGCAAACTTACAGCCAACAGTTCAATGTCCCTGCAGCAAGTGGAGACTTTGACGTTAACATGTCCAGAGTTACACCACCGTGTATTAACATAGAGAGTGAGTCCTCCTTCTCTGTGCTTACCGCAGGTACTTGCATCTTTGTCCGCTCTAACTGTGCTAAACCCGGATAGCTCCACGTTAGCATCTGGGATGATGGTAGTTAGCCACGTTTCGCGAAAGCACAACAAACTGCATTCTCTGTAGGTTCTGACATTTTTCACCAGCGCAGCCAGTTCGTCGATCTTATTTGAGATTGAGTTCACATTTCCCAGAATCACAGAAGGCACCGAAGGCTTAAAACGCCACTTTCTTGCAAGCCGCTTCATTTTTAGCTTAGTGCCGGCTCTGCTGCCACGATACCGTCTTCTTACCTCGTCGAGTAAATAGGGAACCACACCGGCACTGGCATTTGTTCTCAGCGCTCGAAGTTGAGTACTTGAATAGACGAGTCTCGGCGTGTAAAAATCCATGCCCACATTGTAAAAGTAAGTGTGTCCAGGGAACGATATCCACATAAAATAAAATGATAGGAGTGATCAATAAAAAAAAAAAAGCGAAAAATAAAAGTAGAAAAAATAAAGTCATACACATACAGTCCTACACAGAGCTTTCTGAAAAGGCTGCCAATCTCAGCGGCGCCGTAACACTAACACTACCTATTTTCATATCCGTTAATTTAGTTACTGAATGTACCTGAAGTTTACACTTTGCTTACATTTTCTAACTTGTTTTCAGTTTAGTACCGAGGGCTGGGAATGAAAGTTCTGTTTTGGACATTGATGCATAACAGCAGCCATGAAAAAGTGCTGAAATCCATATGAGCCTCAAATGCTAGCCCCATGTTTTTCTACATTATTATTGTTTTTTTTTATTTTTTATTTATTACCTTTTTCCACTCATGCATCTGTAAATCTTGAAGTACTTATGACACCGTTGCATGGGTCCCACTTGCAACACTTCCCCTAAATCCTGTGTTGCAAATGTATTGTGAGGTGTCTTGCTGCCATACAGGCATGGGCAAAGTGGTTTTAGATCAGGAGTAATACATGTCAGTTAGTAAGACATAGCGAACAAAGTAAAAAAAAAAAAAAAAAAAGGCAGGCAGGTTGAAAGTGGATTTTTTTCATTATTTTGAAAATGTCCACAGGCAGTGTCAGAGTACAGTAATCCCTCACTTATCGCGGGAGATAGGTTCCAAGGCCGACCGCGATAACTGAATTTCCGCAAAGTAGGGACACCATATTTATTTAATTATTTAACGTGTATTTGGACATTTTTAAACCCTCCCTGTATTGTTTACAACCCACCCTTTACTCTATTAATAACAGGGACAACTGCTAAGCAATATGAAATCAGTAGATAAGTTTACACTTACTATATAGCGAAGTACACGTAGCAGCTTGTAGGCGGTCATGACGTCATCGACCTTGTTGCAAAGATTCCTAAAGCAGATTCCATCCAGACTACTGCCTTATCACGTCCACTTGCAACTTGTTTTGCGCCCTGGTTAAAGGACACTGCGGCCGTAGATCTTATATGCTTTTCTTCCTTTTTAAATAAAAAGAATCGTGGACTCATTGATGCCGTGATGGTGTCCTGCAGCAGTGTTGCTGTTCCCTTCCTTCAACATATCCAAAACTTTTACCTTTTCTGCAATCATTTGCATCTTCTGTTGGCGCTTGGACACGGCCCCTGAAGCAGTAGCATGTTAATGCTGAATGAGTGAGATGAGACTTCCTGGTTAATGCACCACTCCGTCACTGAGCCAATCAGCAGCACACAGGAACTTAACTGCGTGCTCTGATTGGGTAGCTTCTCAGCCATCCGCCAATAGCATCTCTTGTATGAAATCAACTGGGCAAACCAATTTAGGAAGCAAGTACCAGAAGTAAAAAGAGCCATTGTCCGCAGAAACCCGCGAAGCAGCGAAAAATCCGCGTTATATATTTAGATACGCTTACATATAAAATCCGCGAAGTCGTGAATCCGCGAAAAGTGAACCGCGAAGTAGCGAGGGATTACTGTACCATTTATACTGCAGCATTCAGAATAAAAAGCCAGTTAGCACCTATGGACTCATACAGTAAAGCAGGATTGTCACGGTATCAAGACTGCGTCCGCACCATCTGTCTTTTTTTCTTCTTAACAGATGCAATATTATTTTGATAAAGGTAGCTTGAATATTTTTAGTCACATCTCATGGTTTTAGGCATTGAGTGTTGAACCACAGTGCAAGACGGAGACTAATTGAGGGACAACATATATGGGGTGATGAGGCTCTTTAAAGTTTTAAAAGGTTGAAATAAAGGAATATTAGAATTATGGAAGTTATTTTCCATTTACTTTGAGAGGGTTAGCATTAAACAACAGTCAGGAATATCAGGTTTAAGTGTGAGTAGGACAGAATCAGTTGTGTATGATACTTTTTTGGGCACAGGAGAAGTGTTTAGATAAACTGCTTTTAGTATACAGTGGTACCTTGAGATACGAGTGCCCCAACGTATGAGTTTTTTGAGATACGAGCCGTCACTAGGTCGATTTTGTTTGCCTTGAGTTACGACCCAAAATTCGAAGTACGAGCCATCAAAGAGCTTGTCGCCGCACATTCCGAGGAACTGACACCGGAGGAGTTGATGGAACTACAGACGCGGCAACATACGGAGGTTCTGCAGGAAATCTGTATCGTGGAGGAGGCAGAGGCGGAGGAGGTTACCTCATAAAGTGAGATAAAGGAAGTGTTTGCAATGTGGGAAAAAGTTTCAAACTTTAAAGAAAAGAAACCCCCTGAAAAAGTTAGAACTGATCGTGCAGCGGCGCTATTTAATGACACTTGCCTAACGCTTGACTTTATTGAAAAGGTACCCTGAAAAAATTGTAACTGATCGTGCAGCGGCGCTATTTAGTGACACTTGCCTAACACTTGACTTTATTGAAAAGAAATTGATATTATATATTATTGAGAAGCTGCCTGAGTCTTGAAGACTGATCAGTTTTGCCTCTGGAATAGAAATGGGTGGAAGGTAAGGAAAATTGGGCAGGTTCCTTTACACAAATATTCTGATTTGAAAGTAGTGGAAAAATTGTGTTGATGGGCAGTTAAAATTGAAGTTTAATTGTTCATAAGGTGCAAAGACATTATCTATATACAAATCTCTAAGCGTTTAAACCCCGGACATTTTCCAAACATTAAATACTGTGTAGGTTTGAGAGTGGAAAAAATAATCTTTTTTATTAATTTACTTAAATACAATTATACAATGCCAAGTGCCCTGTGTAAAAAGCAATTGTCCCTTGGATTTAAAAATTGATCAAACTTTTACCAGCAATAAAAGTAGTTAGCTTCCTGTAGTTATTATAGCAGCCTCTTTCAGCATTCCATTGCTTAGTTTGTGGATATTTGTAACATTTTACAGCATGAACAAGTAATTTCGGGACATACTCATCGGTTTGGCTTAGGTGTGCACTTTTACATTTAGGTGTGTCATAGCAAATAAATAAATATATATATATAATATAATTTAAGTGTTTCCTCAATCATTATGATGTAGACTGACTTTTGTGTTTCTGGATCAGTGTCTTGATGCTTGCTCTGATTGCACTTTAGCTTCATATCACATACAGATGGTCTGATAAGTTCCAAAAGAACCACTGTTAAAGAAAAGGGTTTGTTCTTCATTCAGTGATGGCAAGTCATCCAATTTCTGATGCAGCAAGACATCAACTAATAATAACTGCAGTTTTGTTTGATGTTGGATATCCTTGCTGTGGACTGCGGTGTTCAACATTTTTCCCCAGACTTAACTGGCAACATATCGGCCAAACCCTTAAGGATTATTTAACTGTATTTTGAAAAGCAAGGCAAGCATTCACTTTATTAGTGAGCAGCCATTTTGCCTTACTATTTTGTCATAAATCCAATTTTTGCTAAGATCTTTCAGATGGTAGAATCATAAACATTGACCATAACGGAAGCAAGGGAGGCTATTTACTTGCAGATACCAAGATGCTGTTCTTTGGTTTTTTGTCATTGCATTCTAATAGTTGATATTAATTAGTCTTTCGAGAGTGGGTGTGTATGTGGGTTGGTAATAATTGATTCCCTTGCACACTAAAGCGCACTAAAGAAAATAAAGAAGCAGCAAACTTTTTATCATAGATCAGACCAGATTCATTTTCAAAAACATTCAGCAATGCTGATGGCTAAGTCAAAGTAAAGAAAAACTTTGATGCCATAGTTTGTAAATAAAACCAGTAAGGTGCTGAATCAGCATGCATCCTAACCAGGAAAACAGTTGGTAAACATTTCCAAGCTGAAAAAGATAAATAGGAAGATTAGAGACAAATTTCAGCTATATGGCCTTCATCTGATTCTTGCTTAATTTATTTATTAAACACAATTATGCAACACCAAGTGCCCTGTGTGGAAAAAGTGATTACCTCTTGGATTTAAAAACTGATCAGATTTTTAGCAGCAATAAAAGCGGTTAGTTTCCTATAGTTTATTTAAATGCAGCCTTTCTTCTTTCATTATGTAAATAATCTTAATCTATGTATATTTTTATGCATATACTGCTTTGTTTTTTTGTGTTCAGCATGGTATTTTTTGGTTTACTTAATGTTTTATGTTTTTATTATAGTTGCTAATGAGTTGAGCACTATCCACTTGCAGGACTGCAGGAATTGCACTTTTTAAAAATGTTTTATTAATTTATTTTTTTAATTCTTAGTAGTTTAATTTTATAAAGAGCAAAAATTATGCTGCTTTTTCAAGACATGATTAAATAAGTAAACATTTCCTTACTGCCAATTTTATCCTATTGTGAAGTAAATTTAGAAATATTTTTTAATTCCTCCATTGAGCCTATCACCAATCACATGTCTATTGCAACTCTTTGAATTTTTAGCATCTAACATTTGAAAGAGGGGAATTGGTAAGATAGATCTTCTTATAAAAGCATCAAACACTGTCTGTTAAAAGGAACAGTCTTTTTATTCATTCTTTGAATGTAATGGAAATTGCTGCAGTTGTCCATTCCTCCCTCTATCTATCTATCTATCTATCTATCTATCTATCTATCTATCTATCTATCTATCTATCTATCTATCTATCTATCTATCTATCTATCTATCTATCTATCTATCTATCTATCTATCTATCTATCTATCTATCTATCTATCTATCTATCTATCTATCTATCTATCTATCTATCTATCTATCTATCTATCTATCTATCTATCTATCTATCTATCTATCTATCTATCTATCTATCTATCTATCTATCTATCTATCTATCTATCTATCTATCTATCTATCTATCTATCTATCTATCTATCTATCTATCTATCTATCTATCTATCTATCTATCTATCTATCTATCTATCTATCTATCTATCTATCTATCTATCTATCTATCTATCTATCTATCTATCTATCTATCTATCTATCTATCTATCTATCTATCTATCTATCTATCTATCTATCTATCTATCTATCTATCTATCTATCTATCTATCTATCTATCTATCTATCTATCTATCTATCTATCTATCTATCTATCTATCTATCTATCTATCTATCTATCTATCTATCTATCTATCTATCTATCTATCTATCTATCTATCTATCTATCTATCTATCTATCAAGCCTCTTACCCAGCCCAGGTTTATGGGGTGCAGTTGTCTATCCTGGTAGCAGTGGATGCAGAGTTGAAACCAACTTTTAATGGGGTGTCATTCAATCCTTGCACATACCTGAATTTAGTCATACAGAGACCTTTCTGAGTTGTCAGTTAATCCTAATCTGTTTATCTTTGAAGGATCACTCATGCAGATGTGAGAAGAATGAGGGTACATGAGAGGTGCCAGCAACAACTGTAATGAGTAAAAGTTGTGTCAAGTTTCAAACTAGATGACTAATAGCAATATCTTTATTGCTTAAAATGAATGGTTAACCACAGAATAAGTTGTTTCATCATTGAGCTAACTACCATGCAGAATATGAAAAGCTTCAGGAGTCAGCTGTCCCCGATAGGTCTAAATCACCCAAGGTACAAACACAAAAACACACTTGGCAAACTTTAGTGGAATCATTCTGCAGAAAAGTTGTGTGCGATAAGAAAAGCCAGATGGCATGATATAACAAACACTGTTCCTAATTACATCACAAAAGATATGGTGCCAATTCAAACGTTGGAGAGGGATGGTTTCAAACAACTTTTGGATACTTTAGACCCAAGATCCACACTGCCTGGCCAAAAATATTTCAGTCAAACAGTTCTGCCTAAATTTTATGATTCATGTCGCCAAACACTCTGATGTATAAATTGCAGAAGGTTTCACATTTTACCACAACAGATTTATGGTCCTGCTGAACATGAGAGACATCCCTTTCCTTGATAGTGCATTTCATTGACGAAACCTGGCAACTGCAAAGCTACTGTTTACAAACATCCTACTTCCCACTATGCCACACAGGCGCCATCATTGCACAAGGTCTGAAACATGTGCTGGCATCGTGGTCGCTGCAAGAAGCCTGCATGCTTTACATGACAACAGACAGCAGGTCTAACTTTTTCAGTGCACTGCAGACAACTAGAACAGGTTTTCTTTTTTTGGACATAGGCTTCATATTGCAATTGGTGAGTGAATTGATCTAGTACGGAGTGTCATAGGTAAAAGGTCACAGGCAAAAAAAAATCAGTTCTTATGAATTATTAATCTGTTTGAATGGAGTATTTTTATTTCCGTAAGAAGCATATGCCTATCGGGCATGTTTTATTTCGCTAGCACTCTTGGTTGGGGGTCCTTGATTCCAAAGCACATTTTTTTTCTTTCATTATTTAAAGCACTCTCACAGATCCACACCTCCTCACCCCACTCAATCCCACCCCAATGCCTACAAAATTTGGAGCAGGTGATGACACAAGGGAGGGAGCAAAAAAGAAAAAAAAAAAGTGTTCTGGCAGCTATTTCAAAATAAATGCAGCAATTCAGAGAAGGCAAGTCTCTCCACACTGCCTTTGAAAAAGAGATCAAGAACTGCTTGATGATACCTGAGGTTGGACAGTGATGTTAATCCACTTGAGTGGTGGAAAATGCAAGTAGTGCATTTCCTGAAATTGGGGACACTTGCCAAAATGTACCTGTGCATCCTTGCTTCAAGCAGCCCTTCTGAAAGGGCTTTCAGCACAGGAGAAAATCTTGTAACACGTAACCATGCTGCGCTGAAGCCAGATGCTGTGTTTAGATGTAGTATTCTATAATAATTATGATTTGAACTTAGTGGGGTAGAAGTGGTCGAACCACTGGGATCTACTTGCCATAAAATAATATATTTCAAAGTGTTTAGGCAGAGTGTTGTTTTAAAATCTGAAAACTCTTGCATTTTAATTTTAATAAAACCAAATATTTACCAGGTGTGGCAAAGTCTAAAACTGTCAAACTGTGGCAAACCTTTAGGTATGGAAACCATCAAGGAGCATTGGGTCAGGTTTAAATGATCAATACAATATTTTTCATGTTGAAGAAACAGTATTTTTTTAAAATTTAAAAACAACATTTTCACAATTTTCTGTTGCAAACTAATGTATAGCTCCACTGAAGAGGAGAAAACGTTTGATTTGAAAAATACCTAATTCATCCTTTAAAATCCTTTCATATGTAGTATATGATAATCATCCAAAATTTAGAAGTAATAAGAAAGTAAACATATCTCCACAATGGATAAATAAGGAGCTAAAAAGAAGTTGCAAATGAAATACAAAACAACTGCACAGTGCATACAAGACAAATAATTCCAGTACTAATCACATTTCTTACAAGGGCATGACACTGTCACAACCCACCTGTTGAGCCAGGTGTGCTGCTAGTAGTTGGGACTGACTAGAGTCACAGTTGACCACAAAAAGACAGTCAGAGATGGCAAGATTAAAATGAAGTCGTTTATTTTCAATAATCCTGCAAATTTCATTTTTGGAGTGCAAAATAATATACTGTGAAGAGAATCCAAAATTGGATTTAAAAAATAATGAAAAGGAAAAGAGCCTTAAAAGCACTAAACCCAATGAGGAAAACTGACAAAAACAACAAACAAAATCTTGGGTAGAAAGATTCTAAATAAAAATAACAATGCTACCCTTCTTTCAACCTAACAGCCTTGATCACCATTTATTTAAAAAAAAAAAAATTAAAATAAGAAAAAAGCCAAAATGCAGGCTATAGTGCAGCCTATAAACAAAAATAAAGCACTTCAAAAAAAAATAAAAAAGAAAAACAGGATCTAGCACTGGTTTATATGAGTGAACGTTATTCCTACTGACAACCAATTACTGAGCCATGCAGCTTCAGCCTCTTCGGAAATACTCGTCTACTACTCGGGAGTGCAGTTAATCAACCCTTTTTTCCCCTCAGGGTTTATATAGCACACTGTTATCTCTAACACTCTGTGCACACAATAGGGCAACATCATTAACTTTACTTTTAAGGAGTTAACCACACAAAATCTCCAAAGACACAGGAAAATTTCAACAGGACGGATGTGTAACTGTAGACTAGCTATATCTAACAAAAGCAAAATTCCCACACTGTTTGTAACTCAACTCAATTCTTCATCCTAAATTCAATTTTTAATTTAATTAACCTGGCATGTATGTCTCTGGAGTAGAGGTGTGCGATATTGGCAAAACGTTATATCTTGATATTTTCTGGGACTTGAACGATAATTAGATGATATTTTGCATCCTTTAATAATGTGTGTAAAAGTCTTATTGATCTAGCTTGGTCTTGTTAATAGAATATCAATTGTAGCTTACTAATGAGATTAATGGAAACAACCGTTAAGGCAAACAGGTCTTATTTACTTAAAAATAAAGTAAAATAACACAAAAACATAAAAATTACCAGTAGAAGAATTACTGAGATCAAACAGTGCAAGTATGAGTAAACCATTTCAAAGTGGCCTACAGGATTTACACAAAAAATTGCACCAAGACCATCCATCCATCCATCCATTTTCCAACCCGCTGAATCCGAACACAGGGTCACGGGGGTCTGCTGGAGCCAATCACAGCCAACACAGGGCACAAGGCAGGGAACCAATCCTGGGCAGGGTGCCAACCCACCGCAGGACACACACAAACACACCCACACACCAAGCACACACTAGGGCCAATTTAGAATCGCCAATCCACCTAACCTGCATGTCTTTGGACTGTGGGAGGAAACTGGAGCGCCCGGAGGAAACCCACGCAGACACGGGGAGAACATGCAAACTCCACGCAGGGAGGACCCGGGAAGCGAACCCGGGTCCCCAGGTCTCCCAACTGCGAGGCAGCAGCGCTACCCACTGCGCCACCGTGCCGCCCCGCACCAAGACCAATAAAACTATTATAATGAGTGCATTTTAAACAGACACCATTAATGTAAAGATGATATGAATCCAAAAGGAATAAAATACCAATCGTAAATTAACCACAGGGCATGAACATTACAATCTGGATAAACATAAACTGCACTGCTGTAAGGTGAATTGTGGAGCATACAAGCAAAAATAAAAATCTGACATTCTGTACTATAGTATAAAAATACAAAATTCTGTCAAATACTACACAGGGAAAAAACTATGGCAGTTGTAAACAAGTTCTATCATATATTGCACAAAGATACAAGAAAACCCAAACCTGTACCATTTTTAACTTCACGTTCTGTCCAATATTGCACAAAGATAATAGAAAAAAATAAAACAAATTTAAAATTCTACTAAGGAAACTTCAAGCTGTGTGACAGAAACACCAGTCTGTTAAATTCAAATATAACTCACTAATAAAAGAGGACAGTACGTCTAAAAATACATCAAAACTGTAATGGTTTTGGTAGACACCGGTATCATGTATTTATAAATAGTTTTTTAATTTTTAAACAAATAAATGTTTTAATGATTATTTGTGTGCACAGCTACAAAATAGATTTGATGACATATACTAAACTCTTCTGAAACGATAAAAGTATAGCCCTTTCCCATTCACTCTCAGCTGCCAGGATGGCTCTGATACGAGTATATAAAGCACTATATGATCTGTACATAGTGATATTTTCTGTTTTAAGTTTTTCTCTCATTAACTGGCCCCTTTGTCTTTGGTTACTTCCAAAGATGAATAGCCAGTGGCCCAATGGTAGTGTAAAAAACATTGATAAAAGTGGGCATTCTTTTCAAGTACCTCTTTCTAATCTGTAATATTCAAAGTTTGCTATTAATGTGGACTAAGGCTTCAGGACTCGGGTAGGGTAATTTAATTCATGCAGATATATTGAAGCCAAACCCGAATCTGTGCATTGTGTTAAATAGATAATCCCAATCCCATTCAACTGTATGAAGACTTTTCAGCAGCCAAAGGTAATAGGACTTCTGGTGAATCAGATTTTCTGGGTGTGTTTATTACATTAAACAGATGCTGAAAGTTTGAGGCTGACTGTCTGCACTTAATAAACCCGATTTGATTTAGTAAAATTTCCGAAGAAAACACTCTGTTTCTTCTAGCTAGGACCTTTGCTAGTATATTAACATCATTATTCAGGAATGAAACTGGTTCATATGATGTACTGTACATTGTAATAAGTATATTTTTCTTTGGAGAAACTGTTATTAATGCTTGGTGGGGTGTTTGGTATAAAATGTTGCTTTCTTTAGTTTCTACAAACGGTACCACCAATAAAGGAATCAGCTTAGTTGATTTTTTTTTTTTTTTTGGATTATTTTGATTATAGCATTACAAACCTCCTGCGTGTGGATTTGTTGAGCTAGAATTATATTGGCATTTTCTCCATGTTCATAATAATGATGTTGTGTTTTAAAGACATGTTGTTCAGTTTCTCTTGCTTCAAGAGAATGAATTCTGACTGCAAATTCAGTCTTTTATTAGAGAACCTCATTAGGATGTCTCATATATTCATGATCTACAGTTGCGGCCAAAAATTTGAGAATGACACAAGTATTGGTTTTCACAAAGTTTGCTGCTTCATTGTTTTTAGATCTTTTTGTCAGATGTTTCTATGGTACACCTGTACTAAAGTATAATTACAAGCATTTCATACGTTTCAAAGGCTTTTATTGACAATTACGTTAAGTTTATGCAAAGAGTCAATATTTGCAGTGTTGTCCCTTCTTTTTTTAAGACCTCTGCAATTCGTCCTGGCATGCTGTCAATCAACTTCTGGGCCAAATCCTGACTGTTGGCAGTCCATTCATGCATAATCAATGCTTGGAGTTTGTCAGAATTTGTGGGTTTTTGTTTGTCCACCCGCCTCTTGAGGATTGACCACAAGTTCTCAATGGAATTAAGGTCTGGGGAGTTTCCTGGCTATGGACCCAGAATTTCGATGTTTTGTTTCCCAAGCCACTTAGTTATCACCTTTGCCTTATGGCACGGTGCTGCATCATGCTGGAAAAGGCATTGTTTGTCACCAAACTGTTCTTGGATAGTTGGGAGAAGTTGCTCTCAGACGATGTTTTGGTACTATTCTTTATTCACGGCTGTGTTAGGCAAAATCGTGAGTGAGCCCACTTCCTTGGCTGAGAAGCAACCCGACACATGAATTGTCTTAGGATGCGTTACTGTTGGCTACAACTTTATTCAGGAAATCTCTAAGTACTTCTGACACCATCCTAGTTTATTGTTTGTTTTTGTCCTCTTGAAACACCCTTTATTGTTTCCCAAAGTGTTTCTGCAGAAACCTGTGAGAATGCCTTGGTCTCTCCAAAAAGCATTGTTTTGATTGGAGATGAATTCCATAAAGTGTTTGTGTTTAATGTCAGGGGGTTAACACGCCAGATGAATACGTTGGGCAAAGTGATGTGCTGTCCAGAGTAAGAAGAGCATGGTCAGAGATGAAAATGGGGTCATACTTGCATGATTGATAGTGGGCACAAAGCTATTATTGATGAGGTTATAGCTATTATTAAAGAAGAAATAATCAGTTATTGAGTAATTATGATGTACAGTAGGGGTGGGCGGTATGACCAAAATTCTATATCACGGTATTTTTGTAAATTATCCCGGTTTCACGGTATTTGACGGTATTTTTTTCCCATGCATGAGTGGATGTTAAACACATTTTCCACTGCAATTACTGGCTAAGAATAACCTATTCCACTGTCAAGAGCATTATACATTGTACAAAAAAAACATTTTAATGTGCACACAAGTATTAATACAGGTTTGCATTGCCCCATAAAGTGATACTTTTCAAGGGGGTGGCACTAATGAAGAGAAGGAAATCACATTGCATGACAGATGCAGTCAAAATATAGAACCTTTTTATTTAACAAATTTTGCAAAAACTTCTATTATAATTTTGACAACATATTTTCAACCATTCAAAGAGGTATTTAGACTTAGGAAAATATCCAGAAGTGCTTGTCAAAAGTTGTATTGCACTGAACATGTCTTAGAAAAGGAATAAATAAATATTTTTTGTAAAACAGCTACACTTTCTGTTAATGTTAACAATCTCTGTCCACTGACACGTTAAAGTGACTTTTTAAACAACTTTACCATCATTAAACTGCATAATATTTAAACTAATAAATAATAACAATAAAATAAATAATTGTATTATTACTGATAGTTGCACTATTACTTCAAGGCTTCAAAAGCCCAGGTGCATTACATAGTATTCACCAAATTAAAATAAAATAAAACAAGTGCAATCTTGGTGATGACATCTTTACCAACTTAACTATCATTTAGGCAAGCTGCATTAATATGGACCTTGCTTCAAGCTAAACTATATACATAAATAATACAACTGCAACTTGCATTTATAATTGTATTTGTGGTATAGCCCTACGGAATCGTATTAGGGCCGTGGTGAAGAAAAAAAAAATACGGACACAGGGAAGAAAAAAAAAAAACTATACGTCGAGAATAAAGTCGACATTTCCACTTTATTCTCATAGTTTACTTTATAATTAAAGTAGAATGTCGTAAACTAAACTTCATCCTAAAATCATTGTTTAATTTACTAGATTTTCTCAAACCCTGTCATAAGTTAATGTAGCACATTAAATGCTTTGTGTTGTGTTCCCCGACCCAGTTGTTAATCACTACGCTTCTTAAACTTCCTCCGCACTAATAGACAGCGATCACCATACAGAATCCATTCACTGTATGATATTCCTGCTCTCTGAACATTTAGAATTTATATCAAGTATTTATTTATATCAAGTATTTATCTTGGCATTCTAAATGTTCAGAGAGCAGGAATATCATGTGAATGGATTCTGTGTGGCGATCGCTGCCGTTGCCTCCTCTTAGTGCAGAGGAAGTCAGTTTAAGAAGCTCGGGGAACACTTAACACAAAGCATTTAATGTGCTATATAACTTATGACGGGGTTTGAGAAAATCTAGTAAATTAAATATTCATTTTACGATGAAGTTTAGTTTATGATGATCTACTTTAATGACAAAGTACAAGAATAAAGTCAACATGTCGTCACAATATTGCACAGTACCCAGGTACATTTACACTGTATTAAAAAATAAAACAAGTACAACTTGGCTTGCAGTATTATCCAGTAGTATAGAAACAGTATTTACACATCTGACCTTTTAAAACTAAAGCATCTCTAGGCGACAGACGTGACTCCTTTTTTTCGGCTCTCTGTCCATTTTCACCGCGCGGCATACCAATGCTACCGCCCACTATTTGGTGGTGTAGCAGTGAAAAAGAGCCCTAGTGCAACAATCTGTGTTTAGCAGTGTAGCAGTGAAAAAGGTCCCCACTTGAACAGTTTCCCGCTGCGCCACGTTCCGAACGTCGTTTAGGCAATTTAAACCAGTGTTGCGGTATAAGAAAAATCCATATCATAAAAAAAATGAAAAACGGTTTTCGGTATGAACCGGTATACCGCCCAGCACTAATGTAAGGCAAAAAGAAAATCCTTCATTGATCTGATGTGGTCCCCATGAATCGTAAAATTGTCTTTGCGGTTTTAGATAATGTAGTTCCTGTTGTTGAGGACTTATCCAAGTCAGAATTTTTAAATGCAACTAAATCCTCCAGCTATTATAATTTTATGGGTATTCATTTTAGAAACTAGTATAAATATATTTTGCATAAATTCAATGTCGTCCACATTAGGAGTTTATATACAGTATTTACCCAGACTACAGTACAGGTAAATAAATTCCCCACAACCATGACATAGTGCCCTTCAGGATTAGATACTACATCTGTTGATACTAGTGGGATTGTTTTATGAATTAAAATCCCCACACCTCTAGTTTTATTATAACTGGAATGAAAAATTTGGACAATCCTATCCGTTTTTTTAGTCAAAACTCATCCTGAAATTATAGCTGAATTTCCAATAATAACACTATTTTGGTCTTTAAGCCGGTGAGATGGGAGGATGCTCTTTTTCTCTTTTAAGCTGTAATTGAGACCTTTGAAATTCCTGCTTACAAAGTTAATTGATCAGAGATATAGAGTTTCATTCAATAATTGATCAGAGATAGTGTTTCAGAGCATTAGGGGTGATTTTGTGATCATGGATAAGAACAATATTTTTTTAATTCATCTTTAATACTAATTTCATACATTTTTGTCTTCAGTTGCGTTTAGTTGGCAAGCACCTGAATTAACATGCAACATGATGGGGCTAAAAGAAATTGAAAAATAATACCTTGCTCTCTTTCCCTTCTCTTCCCTCTTCCATCTTGCCTTCCCAAGTGAGGCTATGACCATACATCAGTGTTCCAGTCCTTTGACATGCCTGAAGACAGAGCACACTTAAAACACAAAAGATCCCCCTTGCACCGTTGAAATAAAGAATAAACTGAGGTATAAGCACACAAGTCTAACTGACAGTACAGTCTGGGTAGAATAATCCCAGATAAAATATTAAACAGTCACTGTAATAAAGGACAAAATATTACTTTTTTAGATTAAAATATTACTTCAGTGTTTACTGTACTGTACGTATATTTTAAATGTCAAAGCCTCGTAATAGAAAATGAAATGTTCAAAATTTTACTAGTTAATTAAGTTTTAAATACTTAACGAAGCGATTGCACATTGCTGGTGTTCTTCTTTACTATTCACATACACAGTTTAGCTCCTGTGCTTAGAATACTCAGATTCTTAGAATCACTCTTTTTAGCTCTTGTTCTCTTTCCACTATTTGGCAATAGAAGACTGCAAAATAAATTTCACAAGATTTGGATGTTCTCATTGTTCAGGTAGCCCTTCTAACCTGATATTTTTCCTTCTGTATCTGTCTTCAGATATCTCAAATATATTATGAAGCACGTTGCATTTGGGTTCTAGGGCAGTTCTTCTTTTATTGACAGCAGATATCATTTGTTCTTATGCCTCTGTACAAATTGTAAGCAAGTGCTTCACTTTTTCCAGGTCATCCACAATTTGATATTGTATTTTCTGTCTACCCTTTTGCTGATTTTTACAAGTTTTTTTTCAACTTAATGTTGAGATTATTGCTTGAACATATCCATCCATCCATCCATTTTCCAACCCGCTGAATCCGAACACAGGGTCACGGGGGTCTGCTGGAGCCAATCCCAGCCAACACAGGGCACAAGGCAGGAACCAATCCCGGGCAGGGTGCCAACCCACCGCAGGACACACACAAACACACCCACACACCAAGCACACACTAGGGCCAATTTAGAATCGCCAATCCACCTAACCTGCATGTCTTTGGACTGTGGGAGGAAACCGGAGCGCCCGGAGGAAACCCACGCAGACACGGAGAGAACATGCAAACTCCACGCAGGGAGGACCCGGGAAGTGAACCCAGGTCCCCAGGTCTCCCAACTGCGAGGCAGCAGCGCTACCCACTGCACCACTGTGCCGCGCTTGAACATATCTCCAGATCTTTTATATTTTGGCTCAGTTTGTCTATCCTGCCTTGCATATCCACCCTGAGTTTGATTACCAATGACTTTAGCTCAGTAACCTCATCTGTACCCCCATACCATCTTCCTTACTGTGCCCACTGTGCACTGATGGTATTATATAACCAGTCGGTGTAGAGGTTGTCTAAGTACAGGGGTTATTTGTAACAGTTGACGGTAGAGGCGAGGACCATATAGCACTCCCACATTTTAGCGTCAACGTTGGTATAAAGCGAGGGCCACCTCCTTAGGAAGAAAGCATTTAAGTT
Source organism: Erpetoichthys calabaricus (assembly GCF_900747795.2). NCBI lineage: Eukaryota > Metazoa > Chordata > Cladistia > Polypteriformes > Polypteridae > Erpetoichthys > Erpetoichthys calabaricus. The sequence goes on from NC_041397.2 coordinate 173,151,504, forward strand.
AACTACTGGTTGAAGGTTGGCTTGAAAGGAGTGGTAGACCAGCTTCCATTAAGGGAGAGCCTATCAGGTGCATGTAGTTGTTGAAACAGTCAAGAGAATAATTAAATAACTAGTGGCAGATACTTAGTAAGCTAGTTTCTTAGTGAGAAGGAAGTAGAGTGCAAAAGGTTCTATGTGATAGAAAAGTTCTTAATGGTCAAGAAAGCTAGTGCAATTAAGAGGACAACAGCATATGGGTTCATTATTATGAAGTAATACAAATAGCATAAGCAGAGAGGACTTAAAAGTAAGGAAGTAATAAGAGGAGCACAAAGTTAGTAAAGCAGACTGGGAGATGTAAAGTTTAATAACTTCAAAGAAAGAAACACAATAGGGAGTCGAATGGGAGAGTGTTACAGGAGCTTAAGGGGCCAAAACATATTAAATAACTGCAGTTGTTTTTTTAATCTGTTGATTTATTAATTTTAATTTAAGTTAAATAATTTAATTGTAATAAAAATGGTTGAGTAATCCTAGCCAAATTTTAAAATGAGGCCAATGAATGTTGGGACTTTTTGGAGGATGACATGGAGGAGTCATTCCTCTTTGAAGGCTATGTTGCAGGAGATGCCAGCTTAACTGGTGGAGGAATTGGCTGCCCTGTGTTATAATAGAGAATTGCCGACCCTGGTCCAAGTGTCCTTTATGGAGATAGTGTACACCCCAAAGCTGCCTTTAGACCAGACAGGTTAAGATAGTTGGGTTACGGTTAAGGTAGGCTAAAGGCAAATGATCAACACTGTCTAGGAGCATCAACCCCAGTGTTGGAAATGTCAAACCATTTTCAGGTTTTTGTGGAGCAGCCTCTCTGAAAACTCTGAGGTGGTAGGCAGTCATGAGAAGCTCCGGTGGGCCACATCCTCCAGAAAGAGAGAGGCTGCAATAGTAGGAGAATCAATCATTATGCGGATTGAAGCACAAGTTTGCTCCAGAGACAGAATCTTGCACAATGTGTTGTCTTCTGGATGCAGACATGGGAGACCTTCTTGGAAGGGTGGATAAGTTGTTGGCCGGAGTGAGAATGTAATTGGCCACGTCGGTACAAATTACATACCTGTACATCAGGATAACCTTTAATTACCGCAATTCAATTTTAAAGACTTAGGTGCCAGGCTGAGGAACAGAACTGACCAGGTTAGTCTTCTTCAAAGTTCTATCTGTGTCACACACCAGTCCAAGTTGAGGAAATCAGAAAGCTTAATGTGTGGCTGAAAGCATGATGTAGGATAGGAGGATATAAGTTTTAAGTTTATGGGGAATTAGGACTCCTTTTGGAGCAAATGGGACCTTTTCCACCATGACAGGTTCCATTTGAACTGGAGGGCCACCAATGTATTGGGTGTATGAGTAGGATAGTTGAGGATTATTTTAACTAGAGAATCGGGAAGAAGGAAGTTTAGGATGGATGGGCAAGGTTTAGAATTTTATGTGAGGGGATAAAAAATGGTGTAAAAACAAATATGCATAGTAATGTAAAGTTTAAGTGCAAAAGGTAAAAACTAACACATTAAAAAAAAGTCTTGATGCTCGAAGAAAAAAAAATAAAACAAGTGAACTTGTTTGTAGGTAGCTGAGCAAAGTTCTGATCTTATAACAATATCAGAAGCTTGGCTAAGATCACAAAGATGGGGATGAGGATAGTATAAATGGGTACACAGTTTTTAGGAAGGATACACAGAACAGAAAAGGATGGGATGTTGCCAATTATGTAAAACAGAATTTAAATCCAAGACCTTTCAGTTGGATGATGACCCACATCCTAATGAGGATGTCTGGATTCGTCTGATTGATTTTATTGTAATCATTCCATACAAATAGATCAATTTTTACAAAAAATACAATTGAAAACAAATCAACCCCCACCCCTGAGAAAGAGAGCATGGCCAACGGAGTAAAGCTTAAAACTAGTAAAAATAAATAAATTGATGAGCTTAGTAGGCGGATAAAGATAAATGGGAAGAGAATCTGCTTCCTCAATGCTTTAAGAGCTTATTCTAAAATATTATTGATTAGATCCTGCCAGGTTTTAAAAAAGTTCTGCACAGATCCTCTAAGTGAGAATTAGATTTTTCCTATTTCAAATAATATAAAACATCAGTTACCCACTGACTTAAAAGATTAGAGTTAGGATTCTTCCAGTTTAGCAAAATAAGTCTGTGTGCCAATAGTGTAGTAAAGGCAATCACAGTTTTGTTTGTCCTTCTCCACTTTAAGCTCATCTGGAAGTACACCAAACACAGCTGATTGCAGCGTTCGCAGGTTGGATCTTGCCCTGGAAACATTTTGGACAGTTTTAAGCGAGACAGATGTGCTCAATATATTTTTGAGTTGAATAATTGTATGCTTTGCGCATATGGAGCTTGCGTGAATTCTCTGCATTGCTACCTTCCACTCCTTTTCTGATATGTTGAGTGAGGGATTATTTTCTCATTGTCCTCTTGAATCTTTGAAAGGGAGGGACTGTTAAATAATTTTATATATTGCAGAAATGCTGTCTGAGTCATTGAGACTGAACAATATTTTTTCCAGCATAGAGGAAGGTGGGGGATAAGGAAAATCGGGCAGGTTCTGTTTAACAAAGTTTCTAATTTGAATATAGTGAAAGAAATGTGTTGCTGGAAATTTACATTTGGAATGTAATTGTTCATAGGATGCAAAAATGTTTTCTGTATAAAGATCTCTAAGTAATTTAATCCCAAATGTTTTCCAGATATTAAAAACTGCATATGTTTGCGAGAGTTGAAAAAGGTCTTTCTCATGCAGAGGTGCCACAGTTAAAAGATTCTCCATCATGAATGCTTTCTACATTGGTTCCATATTAGGGATGCACCAATACCGATACCGGTATCTGGTATCGGCCTCGATACCACATTTTCTAAAGTACTCGTACTCGTTAAAAGTCCCCCGATACCGGGGACCGATACCACGGTCTGAGAAATGTCTATGTTTGAGCAGCATGTAAGGGGTTAATCACAGGCGCCGAGTGCCCGCACCCAGGCCCCGGCTGCAGCTCAGAGCGGGGAGAAGGCGAGGCGAGACATGTCAGCCGTGTGGAACTATTTCAAAGTGAATGAAGACGACAAAACAAAGGCGGACTGCAAATTGTGCTCAGCGAAATTGTCCAGAGGAGGCTCAAAAGGTAGCGCATTTAACACAAGTAATTTAATCAAGCACCTAAAATCCCAACACGACAATGAGTACAAAGAGTTTACCCACGCTTTTAAACCAACACAACCCACGCTGCAGCAAACTCTTGCAAGACGAGAGAAAATGTCCAGAGACAATCCACGTGCTGTGAAAATAACAAAGGCAATTATCGAGTACATTGCACTGAGTGATCAGCCACTCTCGGAGGTAGAAAATGTGGGATTCCTGCGTCTCCTCCATGTTCTGGAGCCCAGATATGATGTCCCAAGCCGCCGCTACATGACTGACACGGAGCTGCCTAAACTACACGACTCCGTGAAAAAACATATCCACAGCCTACTGCAAGCCGCCTCTGCGTTTAGTTTCACCACGGATATTTGGACAAGCAGTGTTAGTCCCGTGTCGCTAATTAGCCTAACCTCCCAGTGGATAGACGAGAGTTTCACGCCGCAACGAGCCATATTACATGCGAAACAATTCCGCGGCTCGCACACCAGCCAGGCTATAGTGCATGTGTTTGAGGAAATGCTCCAGACATGGGGTATACCTAAAACATCAGTACATGTTGTGCTTCGTGACAATGCCAAAAACATGATTAAAGCCACGAATGACGCAGGGCTCCCAAGTCTGCCGTGTGTCGCGCACATGCTCCAACTGGCTGTTCACGAGGGCTTATTAGCACAGAGGAGCATAGCTGATGCTATAGCAGTGGGGCGGAAAATAGTTGGGCATTTTAAACATTCCGCCTTAGCCTACTCCCGCCTCGAGGACATTCAGGAACAGCTCATCCAGCCAATAAAGAGACTGCAGCAGGACGTACAGACGTGCTGGAACAGCACGTATTACATGCTCCAGTCCCTCACTGAGCAAAAGCGAGTGCTGGGGGTGTATGTGTCCGAGCATGAACTCCCTGACTATCTCACCGCTCACCAATGGGCTCTTATGGAGAAGACTGTTGCCATCCTCGCCCCCTTTGAGGAACTAACTAAAAAAGTGAGCAGCTACGACGCACTAGCCTCTGATGTCATCCCAGCTGTGACTGTGCTAGTGAGACTTCTAAACAGAGAAACAGACGAGGACCACGGCGTCAAGACAATGAAAGCAACCTTACTGGCAGCTGTCAAGAAGCGCTTCAGTGACGTCGAGACCAACCCACTGTACTTCATCTCCACCATACTTGACCCAAGGTAAAGTCTGTGTGCTATAGGTATTCAATGATAAACTACAGTACTAAATGTAAGATTAATTTCCATCTGAAATATTATATTATATTTTTGTAACTAAAATACACAAATACAAATGTATGCAATATATATAATATGAAATATATTTCCCTTATTACTACCAGAAAGCCAAATGGCTGGCATTTGTGACAGTGGTTTAGGGGAAACTAAAATCAGTCCTATTTTTCCACATATTAATACATTCATGAATTTTGTTCAGGTATAAAGATCGCTTCTTCTCCAACAACACTGCTCCAGAGGCCAAGCTGCACCTGAAGCAGGAGCTGCAGATGATGTCCAGAGCTGAGGCAGAGGGGAGTCGGGCAGAAGCTGCAGAACCTCCTGCTAAACTGTTCCTCAAGGCCCAGGCCAGCACTAGCAGCAGTCTGGACACTATTTGAAGAAATCGCTAAGGAGCAGGTGCTGCCATTGAGCTCGACACATACCTCGGAGAGGCCCCAAGCCCTCGTGAAGACAGTCCTCTGAAGTACTGGGGTGTCAACAAAATCGGGTTCCCCACTTTGGCTAAAATGGCCCAGAAATACCTCTCAGCCCCATGTAGCAGTGTGGAAAATGAAAGGCTTTTTAGCTCAGTGTCACACATTATAGATGAAAACAGAAACAGGCTGACTGCTGATAATGCAGAAAAGCTACTTTTCTTAAAAAAAAAAAAAAAACCTGCCACTCACTTTTTCTAAATAGGCTCCATTAAGTGAGTCGTCTTAGACTTGATGTTAATACCTACCTCAGTTGCACTGACTGCCACAGTTCTATGTTGGTGGATGTTGTTAGTTTATTCAAATATTGTGCACTAAATAGCAAAGATGTTTATTAATGCCCCTTGTGTTGTCCAAAGCGGCAGAGTTTAAAACAAACTGAAAAAAATACTTGAGTTGCACTGTCACTGTTTACATTTTTTTTATAATTATTTATTCTGTAATATGTTGCATACAACATGCTTTTCATTTTAAATAAATGGTCTTAATTCCAAACTAATCCCTTGTTCTTTTTGTTAAATTATATGACTAAAGCTGTTACCTGTAAATTTAAATCATGTTTTTATTAACCGAGTACTGAAATGCAAGTACTCATACTCGTACTCGTACTCGTTTTTCCAAAAAAGTGGTATCAGTGCATCCCTATTCCATATTCTGAGTGAGTGAAGCACAATTGGGTTATTAGTATATCTTCGATAACTTGCATTAACAGGGGCACAAAGCAGGGAATATAAAGAAGTACTGCATGATTTTATTTCTATTGCGCACCAAGCCTGTGTATGTTCATCCATTTGTGTCCAGGTTTTTATAGCTTGTATGTTTGCTGCCCAGTAATAAAACTGAAAGTTGAGAAGAGCCATGCCACCTTCTGGCTTAGGTCTTTGTAGGGTTGCTGTTTGAATACATGGATGTTTTAAGTTCCAAATAAATGAGGTTATGGTTGAATCTAATTGCTTAAAAAATGATTTATTGATGTATATTAGAATGTTTTGAAATAAAAAGAGAAGTTTCAGAAAGATATTCATCTTAACAACGTTAATTCTTCCAGCTAGAGTGAGATGAAGGGTTGACCATCTATGCAAGTCTTGCTTAACTTTTTCCATACAGATGGTGAAATTTTGTTGATAAAGAACTTTATGTTTACTTGTGATATTTACCCCTAGGTATTTAAACTGATCTGCAATCATAAAAGGGAAGGTGTCCAATCAAATATTGTATGCTTGTGAATTCACTGGAAACAGCACACTTTTATTCAAATTAATTCTGAGACCAGAGATCTTTTGAAATTCTGTTAGTGCTGTAATGACTGCAGGCACAGTATTTTGTGGGTCTGATATGTACAGTACCATATCATCTGCATATAGAGAAATTTCTGTTCAAGTCCTCTGATAATCCCCTTTATCTGATAAGCATTTCAACAGTGAACTGCCAGTGGTTCAATGGTGATTGCAAATAGCAGTGGTGACAAGGGGCATCCTTGTTTGGTACCACGCTCTAGTTTAAAGCAGTCTGAACAAATGTTGTTAATACAAACTGAAGCTTCTGGATTGGTATACAGTAGTTTGATCCATGCACAAATGTAGAGAAAAGGTAGTTCCATTCAATCATATCAAATGCTTTTTCTGCATCCAACGATAATAATATCTCTGGGGTGTTTGACTTTGCTGGTGAATATATTACATTAAACCTGGAAAGATTATTGAAGGAGGCTTTCTTTTAGGAGTGTTCTATAGACCCACCAGTGCAGACAGTAATTCTAATGCACATATTTTTAATAGGGATGCACCGATACCACTTTTTTGTAAAACGAGTACGAGTACTTGCATTTCAGTACTCGCCGATACCGAGTACTTAATAAAAACATTTAAATTTACAGGTAACAGCTTTAGTCATATAATTTAACAAAAAAAACAAGAAACTCTCATCTATCCACTGGGAGGTTAGGCTAATTAGCGACACGGGGCTAACACTGCTTGTCCAAATATCCGTGGTGAAACTAAACGCAGAGGAGGCTTGCAGTAGGCTGTGGATATGTTTTTTCACGGAGTCGTGTAGTTTAGGCAGCTCCGTGTCAGTCATGTAGCGGCGGCTTGGGACATCATATCTGGGCTCCAGAACATGGAGGAGACGCAGGAATCCCACATTTTCTACCTCCGAGATTGGCTGGTCTGTCAGTGCAATGTACTCGATAATTGCCTGTGTTATTTTCACAGCACGTGGATTGTCTCTGGACATTTTCTCTCGTCTTGCAAGAGTTTGCTGCAGCGTGGGTTGTGTTGGTTTAGAAGCGTGGGTAAACTCTTTGTACTCGTTGTCGTGTTGGGATTTTAGGTGCTTGATTAAATTACTTGTGTTAAATGCGCTACCTTTTGAGCCTCCTCTGGACAATTTCGCTGAGCACAATTTGCAGTCCGCCTTTGTTTTGTCGTCTTCATTGACTTTGAAATAGTTCCACACGGCTGACATATCTCGCCTCGCCTTCTCCCCGCTCTGAGCTGCAGCCGGGGCCTGGGTGCGGGCACTCGGCGCCTGTGATTAACCCCTTACACGCCGCTCAAACATAGACATTTCTCAGACCGTGGTATCGGTCCCCGGTATCGGGGGACTTTTAACAAGTACGAGTACTTTAGAAAATGTGGTATCGAGGCCGATACCAGATACCCGTTTCGGTATCGGTGCATCCCTAATTTTTAATAATATTAAAAAGGCAAGGTTACAGGCGGATATTATAGTCATGGGGGACTTTAACTACCTGAATATTAACTAGGCTAATCTCGCAAGTAGCAGAGTACAAGATTAGGAATTTTTAGACTTAATTAGTGACTGATTTTTTAACAGTGTGTGAAAGTAGCAATGTGGGGGGGAAGCATGCCTAGATTTTGTATTTTGTAATAACCAGGGTAGAATTGAGGCCGTAGAGGTGATTGAATCGTTAGGGTCAAGTGACCATAATATAATATACTGTAGTTCTCATTGTTTTGGCAGAGTATTTTGAATAGATGTAATAAACTGAGATAAGCTTTTAAGTGTAGAAATAGTCGAGGAGAAGTGGAACAGGTTTAAAAATGTTTTACATATGATGTTGGAAAGGTTTATCTTAAAATGTGTAATTAGATGGAATTAAAAAAAAATCTGCTGTGGATAAGTAAGGAAATAAACAAGAAGCTGCAAAGGACAAAAAAAAACAGTGTAAGGTTTTTAAGATTAACTCAAGTGTAAATCATAGGGTGTATAAGAATATTAAGGCAACCATTAAGAAGTATATTAGGGAATCTAAAATGTAGTTAAAGAGGAATATTGCAGATAAGGCAAAAGGTGACCCAAAGAGATACTTTCCATATTTTAGTAGTAAAATAGAGTCAAGAAGGAGGTAAAGGGTATCAGGAATAGTAATGAGGAATTAAAATATGCAGATACTGAAATAGCAAAGCTCCAAACTTCACTCTGAAGTATTCACATGTGAGGAAATTGATAATCTTCCAGTGGTAACAGGGATTACTGATGAGGTATTGAGTGATTTGGATATTATATAGGGAGAATTAAATAGACTGCAATTAAACAAATTACCAGGACCAGATAATATTTATCCTTGAGTACTTAAGGAGTTTAGGGAATATATAGATAAACCTTTGATGCCTATTGTTTGGAAGTCATTATGCACTGGGGAAATTCCAAAGGTATGGAAAATGGCAAATATTATCCCATTATATAAAAAGGGTCTTTGGGCAGATTTAGCTTACTATAGGCCAATAAGCTTAACATGCATCACAGGTAGATTAATGGAGGAATTATTAAGGAAAAGACTGAGCAACAGTGGTGCATATGATATTATTTTTCTTGAACTGCAGAAAGGAATAGTTTAACAGGTGGAGGCCACTGACATTTTTCCCTCCATCTTTTCTGACTGTTTTTACACTAGTTTTTCATTTGGCTATGGTTAATGTCACTACTGGAGGCATGAGGTGATACCTGGAGCCTATAGAGGTTGCGTAGGTAGTCCAACTTCTCCAGGATGGCACATAAATACGTGCCATTGCCAGAAGGTTTGCTGTGTCTCCCAGCACATTGTCAAGGGCATGGAGGAAATTCCAGGAGACAGGCAGTTAGTTACTCTAGGAGAGCTGGACAGGACCGTAGAAGGTCCTTAACCTATCAGCAGGACCGGTATCTGCTCCTTTGGGCAAGGAGGAACAGGATGAGCACTGTCTGAGCCCTACAAAATGATCTCCAGCAGGCCATTGGTGTGAATGTCTCTGACCAAACAATCAGAAACAGACTTCATGAGGGTGGCCTGAGGTCCTAACGTCCTCTGTTGGGCCCTGTGCTCACTGCCCAAAACCGTGGAGTGCGATTGGCATTTGCCATAGAATACCAAAATTGGCAGGTCCAACACTGGTGCCCTGTACTTTTCACAGATGAGAGCAGGTTCACCCTGAGCATATGTGACAGATGTGAAAGGGTCTGGAGAAGCCGTGGAGTACATTATGCTGCCTGTAACATCGTTCAGCATGACCGGTTTGGTGGTGGGTCAGTGATGGTCTGGGGAGGCATATCCATGGAGGGACGCACAGACCTCTACAGGCTAGACAATGGCACCTTGACTGCCATTAGGTATCGGGATGAAATCCTTGGACCCACTGACAGACCCTGTGCTGGTGCAGTGGGTCCTGTGTTCCTCCTGGTGCACGAGAATGCCCAGCCTGATGTGGCCAGAGTATGCAGGCAGTTCCTGTAGGATGAAGGAATTTATACCACTGATTGGCCCCCACGCTCGCCTGACTTAAATCCAATAGAACACCTCTGGGACATTATGTTTTGGTCCATCCGACGGTGCCAGGTTGCACCTCAGACTGCCAAGGAGTTCAGTGATGCCCTGGTCCAGATCTGGTAGGAGATCCCCCTGGACACCATCTGTTGTCTCATTTAGAGCATGCCCCAATGTTGTCAGGCATGCATACAAGAACGTGGGAGTCATGTAAACTACTGAGTTCGATTTTGAGTTGCTGCAATGAAATTTCAGCAAAATGGACTAGCCTGCCGCAACTTTTCTTCACTTTGATTTTCGGCTGTCATTGAATTCAGCTCGCTGTAGATTGATAATTTTCATTTCCATCAAACAATGTGACATCCTTCCATTCCTAACATGTTACCCAGTCCATATCCGTATAGATATAAAAGTGTTCCTTTAATTTTGCCAATGGTGGTGGAGAGGTTGGAATGAAAGAAGTTGATTCTGTGGACAGGTGTGCTTTATACAAAAAGCGAGTTGGGATCAGCAGTATCTGTAATTGATTGATTGGCTGTGTGCCCATGTGGCAGATAGATTACAATCTGTGGGAACCAGAATTCTGGCTGGTTTGTAGGGGATCAAATACTTTCTCTCAATGACACGCAAACCAATTTATAACTTTTATGTAATGTGTGTTTTCTGGATTTTTGGTTGATATTCTGTCTGTCTCCATTAAAATGAAACTACCATAAAAATGTTTATAAAAAGTATTTACTCTCTTAGGAAGTTTTTTCATATTATTGTTACGTATTATTGAGTCACAGTCCAGCCACAAATTCTCAATTGGATAATATCTGTACCCATATTTATCAAGCTTCTCAGAATTACCCCAAGCAATTATACTAAAAGTCTTACTAGAATAAGAAATTTCTCCTATCTCAGAATAGGATAAGTATTTATGAAGATTACTTCTCTTACTCCCAGTTAAGAATAAGGGTTCTTTGAGAATAAATGACACTATGATTTTATGGCAGCCTGACCAGCAAAGCGATACCTGTGATGATGTTTTTGTACATTCCTTGGAAATCATTATTATGCTTTGTAGTTTTCTGTTGTTAATGATATGGCTTCGTCAAAAAGATGATGATAATAAGAGTAATAATTAATATTATAAGAAGGAAAAATATTGCGCTAAGGTGCACTCATTTGTTGCTACTTTGAAGAAACTTCATATATAATACTGTAATGAGCACTGAGATAGAAAAAACAAGACACACGCACTGAATCAGAGATAAGCCAGATAACGGGCAAGTTCATTTAATAATGAGTGATCCAAAGATGTACTTTCAGAGGGGATCATCTTCCCACTGTTTTGGCCATAGGAAGCATCTCGTAACGCATCAGTTACTGGAAGTTGACATGGCTGTAAGTTGCATTAACTCTCCCAAAGTGTACTTGGGTGTGCTGTGTTTATCTCCATGATCCCTCCTTATCTTCTGTTAGGCTGTCTTTATCCAAAGCTTTAGGAGTCTGCACTTGTCTTCTTGAACCTTCCTGGGCTTGTAAACTGTAACGCAAATGTCTTGGTGTGCCTATGTGTTACATTTCACTGTGATTCACCCATCCTGCCCCAGTTATTGTGATGTTGTTTGTGATTCACATATGCATGCTCATCCACACTTGAGATAATGATCTCTATGTGCATGCAAATTTGTGTGAATGCAGCTTGCTTTAAATGTATTAATCTGCCGTAGCAAGCGGCTGGGGGTGGCACCCAGCTAGGATGCCCAGAAGGACTGGAGGATGGATTACACCTCCTCCAGACCATGAGGGGGTGACCGCCCTGGTGGCTTTGGGGACCACGGGAACTGTGCTTGGAAGCTCAATCCTATAGGAGCCCGTGGTCACCGCCATGGGGCGCCCCAATGCCTGGAGAGCCCTGGTTCTCAGCACTTCCGCCACACATGGAAGTGCTGGGGGGAAGATGACCAGGGACACCTGGAGTGCTTCCGGGTGCGCAGCCGGTACTTCCGCCACACTGGGGAGTGCCGGTGCAAGATTATCGGGAGGCACCTGCAGCACATCCGGGTGATTATAAAAGGGGCCGCCTCCCTCCATTCGAAGGCTGGAGTCGGGAGGACGAGACACTAAGTCTGGGAGGAGAGGAGTGGAGGTGGACCAGAGAAAGAGAGGCATTGTGAGGCCTGGACTTTGGGGGAGTTTTGGGGGTTGTGTGTCACTTATTTGTAAATAGAATGTACAATAAACGTGTGTTGGGTGAAACGTTGGCGTCCGCCTGTCTGTGTCCAGGCCGAGTACCACACTGCGTATTACCTCACACATTCAAGGTTTGGTGCAGAATAACTTATGACAATCGTTGCTATTGCAAAGCTGCATTTTACTTGTAACATTAACCATTGTTTTCAGTTTAGCAAACCGTGCATGGCTTCTTCATGTAGATGGAGCGATCACAGAACAAAATTTGTTACAAAGATTATACCATCTTTGTCAAATTGATATCTTTATATGAGTTCATTGTTGTCAAGCATTTCCAGAACATTCCACTTTTTACAGGATATGCATGCCAGTGTTTGCCTGAACGCCATATTTGGGTATCTCTTAGTGAATTAGGAGAGCTTGTAAACTGTCCTAAAGCCTGGTAACGTTCAGAGTAGTTTCCTAAATTCGGAAAATTGATAAAATGCTTTTACAGTAATCCCTCGCTATATCGTGCTTCGACTTTCGCGGCTTCACTCTATCGCGGATTTTATATGTAAGCATATTTAAATATATATTACGGATTTTTTGCTGGTTCGCGGATTTCTGCGGACAACGGGTCTTTTAATTTCTGGTACATGCTTCCTCAGTTGGTTTGCCCAGTTGATTTCATACAAGGGACACTATTGGCAGATGGCTGAGAAGCTACCCAACCAGAGCGCGTATTACGTATTAAATAAAACTCCTCACATATATTGTGAGCACGGGGGCTGTTCACACCCCTAGAGGATACGGCCGCTCCTCAAAAAACTCTGAAAGATTACCTTCACATTGCTCCCTTCCTTGCTGGGCTTACATGTAGCTGCTTTGTCAAGCTATATGCTTCCCGCACGGTGCTTTACATACTTAAAAGATCAAACAGCATGTATTGATTTTTTTATTGTTTGCTTTTCTCTCTCTCGCTCTTGCTCTGACATTCTCTGCTCCTGACGGAGGGGTTGTGAGCAGGGGGGCTGTTCGGACCCCTAGAGCAGGGGTCCCCAACCCCCGGTCCGCAGCCGTCTGACAGCCGGGCCGCGAGAGAACTGCCGGCAATGGCGACTCACTCAGAATTTTCAGAACGCTTGGCGGGCGGGGCTTTGCAGCGGCGCAGAGAGAGGAGAGAGACCGAGGTGAGAGAGTATTACAACAAAGTATTTTTATGGTCCCGACAGTTTCTCCATATGACATGAGTCTATAGAAATCACGTTACTACGAAGTACATTCAATAGATGCTTTCATTACAACGAAGTGACCTTGAAATGCTTGAACGAATCATCCACAGAGCAGTTAGATCTGTGGTCGCATGCTCAGTTGTGCACGTTTGCACAACGATCCCCAAACAGAAACATTGTAAAAAAATCTCTTTCTTCGAACTTTCCTCGTACTGTTTTTTTTTTTTTTTTTTTGCTGTTTTTGTTGTCTGTGGTTTTCAGTGATTCCTTTTGCTTATTACTTGTCAACATTTGAAAAACATCCATTGGAATTTAACTTATTGTCACCCTCCTATAGAAACGGCAGACACGAAAAAAAGATAGCAGTGTTAATGTTTGTGATGTGCAATCTGTTGGAATGGCAAATGCAAAGCATATGTCTTTGATATGCAAAAAAAGAAGAAAAATCTCAGATTGCAAACGTATGCGAACTGCTTAATAACTTTAATAATAATAGAAATGTTATGTAAATTGTGTATAAAACTGCCCCCCCCAACAGGTCCGTGGAAAAATTTGCATCTAATAAAGTGGTCCTTGCTGTCAAAAAGGTTGGGGACCACTGCCCTAGAGGATACGGACGCTCGTCTAAAAATGCTGAAAGATTATCTTCACATTGCTCCCTTCCGTGCAGCTGCTTTGTCAAGTGACATGCTTCCCGCACGGTGCTTCACATACTTAAAAGCTTGAATGGCACGTATTGATTTTTCATTGTTTGTTTTTCTCTGTCTCTCTCACTCTCTCTGACATTCTCTGCTCCTGACGGAGGGGGTGTGAGCAGAGGGGCTGTTCGCACACTGGCCTAGAGGATATGGACGCTCCTCTAAAAAAAATGCTGAACGACTACCTTCACATTGCTCCCTTCCTTGCAGCTGCTTTGTCCGGTGGTGCTTCACATACTTAAAAGCCAAACAGCCCTATTGATTTTTGATTGTTTGCTTTTTTCTCTCTGTTTCTCTGACATTCTCTGCTCCTGACACACACTCCTTTGAAGAGGAAGATATGTTTGTAGTCTTTTAATTGTGAGACGGAACTGTCATCTCTGTCTTGTCATGTAGCACAGTTTAAACTTTTGAAAAGGAGACAAATGTTTGTTTGCAGTGTTTGAATAAAGTTCCTGTCTCTCTACAACCTCCTGTGTTTCTGTGCAAATCTGTGACCCAAGCATGACAACATAAAAATAACCATATAAACATATGGTTTCTACTTCGCAAATTTTCACCTTTCGCGGGAGGTTCTGGAACGCAACCCCCGCGATCGAGAAGGAATTACTGTCCTCCTGTTCCTAAGAACAGGACCAAATTTGCATCACTATGCAGTTTTTCAGCTAGTTAAGACTGTTTTCCAACTGAGATGCTTGATAAATACAGGCACTAGACTGTGGTTCTCCCATGCCAAGACATTAACATTATTATTTTTAAGCCATTACTGTGTGGCTTTGGTTTAATGCCTTGGACTTTTATAACCACTGTATGTTCAAGACTGAAATTCAGTTTTCAAGAACTTTGAAAGTTGCCTAGTTCATCTTTTTTGGAAGTAATATGAACTGAATGATGAAAATTCAAAAACTGGTAATGAATATTAACATATGAAAGCTTTTTAGCGTTCCTTTTCCTAATACTGAAAATAGATGAAGTTATTGAGCATTTGTGGCAATGTACATTTTTCTGGTTAAAAGAATCAGTTTTTGGAGGAAAATATCCAAAGGAAAGAAAGGGGAAAGGAGCATGAAAATTTTTTCGAACAATAAACTACAGCATTGTCATAGCTATGGAAAACTCTGTGCAACCTGCAGGCAGCAACACAACGGGAAATTGGACTTTTTTCATTTAAACAGTAGTGGAAAACATTAAGCTGAGGAAAGTGTGACTAATTCTGCACCTTTAATACAACATCCTTTTTTTTTTTTTTTATCCCTAAAAATGAAAGGTTGTATATATCAATGCACCAATACATTACTGCTTTTATTAAATATATGGTTTTAAATTAATAATAGTATATTAATAGGAGTTAACATAATGGTTTTCTTACCTTGAACAGGCACCATTGTTTCATATTGTGGCTGAATTCTTTTAAGGTGGACTGTTTTTTAAGTATAAGAAGTGGTGAAGTAATAAGTAGAATAATCAAAATTTTCCATCTCCTTCTAAAATTAACTTTAAACAGTCCTTGTAGTTCTTTGTCAATGAATAAATAGACTAGCACCGAACCAGTGTGGAAGTCTTTTTGTAAAGCCTAGTCTTATGGGGCCAGAGTTGATTCTAAAATGAGAATCCATATTACTAACCGAGAATGCTAAACCGGATGATGGACGCAGGCACATCCGGCCATGGGCCGTAGCTGCAAAAAGACGTACTGCGCAGGCGCAAAAAGAGTCCGCGAGAGTCGGCTGAGGAGCCGAGAAAGGCGGACAAAAGAGGGCGAGAGAGGCGGATGAGGGTCCGCGAGAGGCGCAGACGCAAAAAGAGTCCGCGAGAGTCGGAGAAAGGCGGACAAAAGAGGGCGACAAAGGCGGATGAGGGGCCGCGAGTGGCGGACAAGACCACAGAAAAAAGGAGTGAGCACATACAAAAAGGAGAAATGAGGCGCAAAGTCAAACGCAGGAAAAGCACGAAACACATTGCACACGAAACTAGACCCAAAAAAAAAAAAAAGAGGCTCGCGCACAACAGCAAGGCACTGCATCCCCCCCCATACGCCCCCCCCCCCCCCCCTACGGGCACCGGACGGGACACACACCATGAGGGGGATTAAACAAGCCCATGGAACACAAAAAAAAGAACACAAAACCACCTCACAGACCGTACAAGCGAGGGATGGGACACACACAAAGAGGGGGATTCAACAAGACACAGGAACACAAAAAGAAAGAAGACGCTCGCGCAACAACAATCCTCAACCACCCTAACACACACACACATCCATAAGAAGTGACACCCAAAGCCACATATTCTAAAGTGAACGTCAACACCTTCACACTAGACAGCATAGGTGTCAGCATAGGTGGATCTCCTTACAATAAAGCACTATTAACCGTTCAACTGCAGAAAAGGAAACATATTAACAGTGACTGCGATCCTCCTTATTACTTATCCATATTTCACATGCTGAGAAAGAAACAAGTCATGAATACACGGTCACGGGTACAAAACGAAAAGGAAAGGATAACCGGAACAAACACACGAACACGAAAGAAACAACAAAATAGACGGCTATGCAGCATAGGTGGATCTCATTACAATAAGGCACTATTAACCGTTCAACCGCAGAAAAGGCTCCATATTAACAGTGAGTGCAATACTCCTTATTACTTATCCATATTTCTAAAAGAAAAAATGTCTCGACTCCAAAAACGCAAAGCTCAACTAAAGCTTCTAACTAACGATGTACCTAAAAGTAAAAACTTTATGAACTGCGTTAGATCCTACAATAGTTCATTTGGTTTTGCATCTACCGGAGTAAATATCAGGCCACCAAAAGGCAATGGCCCATACTGCTTTCCCATATGTGCACAAATACTGCATCGCATTGGAACAGTGCACCCTGAAACAAATCAACAACGCAAATATGCACAAATCTACATCCTGGATCCACATGACGCAAACTATCAATCAAAGTGCTGCATCGCAACAGGCACGGATTCAAAACGAAACACCTCCCATCTCAGACATACGTTAACGGCAAGGAAGGCTACAACGGGCGTCTCACACAGCACAGGCAAATCGATTACAGCTCCAAAACAACACGTCCCAAATAATACACATACAACAACGCGCCTCTCAAACGGCACAAGCAAAACATACACCGGGAAAATTCATTCGGATTAATGAATGTCATTTGCAATCATTGTCATTCAGTTCACTTCCCTGAAGAAACAACTGGCAATACAAGTAATACATTTACACGTTGTTGTCAAAAGGGTCAAATTAGACTGCCTTCTTTACATTCATATACTGAATATCTACAGAAGATTCTAACTGACGATGTACCTGAAAGTGAAATCTTTATCAACTGCATTAGATCCTACAAATCGGTATCCACTATGAACATTAACGGTGGCACTGCACGTGACATCCGTCTTCAAAAAAATGTTGTTTATTGATGAATGTACAATGGCATGAAGTCACTTACTCAACACCATTCATAAACTTCTACAAACGTTTATGAATAATAATATTCGATTTGGAGGAAAGGTACTTTTATTAGGAGGAGATTTTAAACAGTGATTAGCTATTCTTCCAGATGCCATGCACTCAGCTATTGTTCAGTGCACCTTAAAATACGCAGACAATTGGCATTGCTTTCAAAAGATACAGTTAGTAAAAAAGATACGATGTCCAGAACCAGATCATAACAATTGCTTATTACAACTGAGAGATGGTACACTCACCAATACAGATGGACTTCAGCCACATATTATTACAATTCCTCAAGCCTTTATCTGCGACGACTTAGTTACAGAGAGATTTGGAACAGCAATCTCATTAGACCAAATGCCCCTTTTAACACAACGCACTAGATTATGTCCAAAAAATATTAATGTGGAAAACATAAATACCCAAGTCATTCCATTACTTCCTGGAGAGACACAACTCTTTCTAAGCTCTGACAAACTTGACTCTGATCACAACAATAACCATCTTCATTGACCTTACAAGTTCTGAGCTGGAATTACCTTTTACACTTAAACGGCGTGTACAAAGAAATTTTCCAATAAACCTTTACACTGTGCCACACACTTTATTGTTTGCTTTCTATTTGCATCATCTACACCGTCACACTATTCTATATCTCATTCATACATCACGCTCTTTGTCATTTCCAACACCAGGGGTTGGCGAGCGAAGCGAGCAGGGGGCGGAGCCCCCTAGTTTGGATATAGTCATTCAGAGCCATTTCAGCCTCTGGGTTTCACTTCCTCACTATCCTGGTGGTAACAGGTTGCCTTCTAATAACAGGCTTATAACTGGGAATGAGATAAATCAGGTTGTAGTCAGATCTGCCAAAAGGTGCCAGTAGATTACACTTAAAGGCTGTTTATTACTTTTAACTTTCACATTCAGAGGAGTGGCCTTAAAGTCTTTCTTTTTTTTTTAAGTTACAAATGATCTGTTTTACTACTTGTTGAATCCACAAGTATGCTTCTGCTAATTTAAAACTTTTAAGATTTTTATTTTACAGTTCTCTTTTAGGAAATTGATATTTGAATAATGTGTTATATTCTGAAGTTAAAGAAAAATCACATTAATACTATGAAACTACCATTGACCATCATTATAATAAAAAGAATTTTATAAATGTGATGTTTAACTTGAGAAATGTGTTTATATATAAACTCTTAGCTGGAGTTCAAAATATCACTAAAAAGTAACAAAAGAAAGAATATGAATATGAATCCCTCGCTACTTCGCGGTTCACTTTTCATGGATTCACGACTTCGCGGGTTATTAAATACAAGTGATTGCCCGCCTATCGCGGAAGTTATGTTCCAGACCCATCAGCAACAGGAGAAAATCCGCGATATAGAAAGACCATATAAATAAACATTTTTATAGTTTAAGCCTTAAAATACCCATCCCACATGCTTTAAACACATGTAAACTTATAAAACACACTTTGTTAACACATATGATATGTGGATGTCGGGCTAAGGATATGAGTAACATCTCACTATTATAAAACATTTTAACTTCACGCAAGACAAGACAGTGAGACAGGAAAATTGGTGATGTACAGGCTTTTAAATTATTGACACGCAGAGCGACAAGCAGCACAAAGCCAGCACAAAGTCCACTTCTCCTTAGTGTTCATTCAGCTCCCCACCCCCTTGACAATGCGAAGTGGCAGGAGCGTACTGCGCCTCCGGGGAGGGGGGGTTTGAGCGAACGTGTTTTCAGCCCTCACACACCCCCACTCCTCCTCCTCCTTCCGAACGCGCAGAGCGACAAGCAGGCATTTTGGCAGAAGCAGCACAAAGTCCATTTCTGCTCTGCTCAGACGTCTGATCGCTGTGTGCAGTGTTGGTCTGCGGTGTTTAAGAATATATATATATATATATATATATATATATATATATATATATATATAATGTATGTGTGTGTGTATATATGTATGTATGAATATATTCATATTTTTTAGTGATGTTTTGAACTCCAGTGAAGAGTTGAAAGCATATAGTTTCATTGGAATGTTCAGTCTACTTGTCCTTCATATTTTCTTTGGAAGATATTCTATTGGTTGAGAATTTTCTTTCTGAAAAGTGATACATGCAACTACTGCAATAGTTAAATCCACTTGGACAAATCTTCAAGGTTGTGGATGTGTGAATAATTTCAAATAGAGTCTAAAAAGTATTGGGGTACCAATGGGATCGCTCCTTTTAATTTTCCAATATATAAATAAAAATGCAGTGCTCAGAGGCACAAAGTGAAAACAAAATAAGCGTCTTTTTTGGCTATGATAAAAGCTTTGGCTCCAGAGGGCAGGTCTGTCAGTGGGAGTTCTGTCCTTACAGTAAGCCCAGACCCAAATGAGAATCCGACATCAGTAGGTGTTGGATCTTTATAGTCCTGCTGCTGGAAGGGGTGGGGTTATTTTTCCCTCAAGGGGTGTCTTCTCACTGCTGTAGAGGAGGAAAATAAAAGATGAAGCTGTTTGTGTTGCCTAGGAGAGGGTGTCAGCATTGACATGGAGACCAACCAAACAATGCAGGGGTGTGAACTTGTATGGGGTTGGAGTTTTTCTGAGTATACAGCCACTGAACAGAAGTGTGGTTTGTCACCAGAGTGAACATGTGCCCCAGGAGGTAGAATCGAAATTGGGTAATTGCCCACTTTTTTGGGAGAGCTTCTTGTTCAATCACTGCATATCTGGTCTCCTGATCTAACAGTTTCCGAATCAGGTAAATGATAAGGTGTTTAGCCCCCTTGACAATCTGGCTGAACACAGCATCAAGGCTGGTGTCTGAGGAGTCGGTCTTGAGGATAAATGGCAGAGAGAAGTTAGGACAACTTAAGACAATAATACTGGAGCTGAAACGGGCTGATTTCAAGTCGCTGAATGCTGTTTCTGCCGTGGGGGTCCATGCTGCTGTATTAGGTCCCTTCTTTTTAGTGGAGAAACAGGGGTTGAACCTTTGAAAGTACCCCACTAAGCCAAGAAAAGCTTGTATTTACCTTTTTTGTCTGCGGCCAGGGTCAGTCTTGACTGTACCTTTTGATTGCTGGGTTTTAACCTGTCTTCTGTCATCACGTAGCCTAGGTATTTGGCATCAGATTGGCCAAATAAAAATATTTTTGGATTGATTTTTACACCGCCATCGCTGATGGTATGGGGAGGACAGCCAAGACATGCTGCAGATGTTCCTCATATTTGCTGAAGCAGATGACTATGTCCTCCAGATAGGCAGCACTGAAGGCATTACAAGGCTGGAGCAGTCTGTTCTCAAGGCACTGGAAGGTCGCTGGGCCCCTGTGTAGCCCAAGGGGTAGGATGCAATACTGTCAATGGCCTCTAGGGGTGCTAAAAACGGTTTTCCCTTTCACAGCTGCTGTCAGAAGGATTTGCCAATAGCCTTTAGTCAAGCGAGAGATCTGGCTAAATTGTTAGAAGTCGTTGCAAAAATGCCAACTTCGGTTTGGGTTTGGATCTAGAACGATCGGACTGGGCAACGGACTATGTTTTTCTTCAGTAACTCCAAGGTCCACCATTCGTCATATCTCCAACTCCACCTCAGCATCCTTAGCCTCTGGGTATCGGGTAGTATAATGAACTAGTATGAGGATGTACTTGTGAGCCCTAGTTGACAGTTCAAGGGGACCAGCAGTATCCATGCCGATCCTCTCGAGCGGTGTATCAGTAATAGGAAGGGCTACTAGAGGGGTGTGGTCCTGTTGGGGTGGTTGGGTTAAATAGCAATCTGGACAGGACTTGCAGTAACAGTGCACCTTTTTGTGCATGCCTGGCCAATAAAACCATTCAGTTATTCGTTTGAGGTTTTTTCCCCACTCCTAAGAAGCAGCAATTAAGTGGAAATGGGCCAGGTCACACACCTCGCGGCGGCAGAGCTGTTGGACGACGAGTTGTCCCTTTGTCTTGCCCTGGGGTTAAATCACCTGGTACAGGAGATAATTTTCAAAAATGAAATAAGGTGTGGGTGGCATAGAGTCTGGTGACTTCTCCGTTAATGACAGCTGCGGTATTTTTGGCAAACTTCAAAGAATTGTCTTTCAATTGCACACAATTTGGCAGGGAGCAAAGCTGAAGTTGCAAGGAGGCGAGAATTTGGGGCATGGGTCCAGTGTGACAGTGCAGAGTTGGGGATCATGGGTGTCGAGGTCAAGAGGCAGTCCTTGAGGCAGATCCCCCTGATATATACAATATCATACTGAGTGGCCACAACCTTACATCCTCTTTTACATTGTTGTGAAAAACCCTAAGGTGGACAACTTCCTTCCAAGCCCAGGCTTCTCTTCTGTCTCAGGCGCAGAGGGTCCTCATTTTCTTTACTTTGTGGCAGATCCTGGCCCAGTATCAGCGTCAGGAGGGCACAGCAACACCACTAGCACCCTTTGAAGTTGCTTATTATGTAGGAGCCAACAGAGTGTGGTGGGGTAATACTGGCCCTCGCCATGGAACTTTTGAGGGCGGGTTAATTTTCCATCCAACTGTTGCGATGGAACATAATGGGGACATAATGGTGGGCAACTATGGTGACGTTGCTGCAGAATCGAAAAAGGCTTGGACTAGATGTCTGTTCACACGGACTGCGGCTGTAAAAGGAAGCGTGAGAGGATTAGATGCGGCCGCAAAACAGTACCTGTCTCAATGGGTCCAAGAACTTTTGATGGCTTCATCTAAGGGCAGGTGGGCACTGTGTGTTCCAATTCCCCGCAGTGATATCATTGGACTTTTGTTGGAGAGTGATCCAGCCTCTGTGGCAGGGTCTAAGCCTCGCAAGATAATTTGGCCTTAAGTGTTCTTTTCCTTGGCCTTCATCGACTGGAGGGCCATGCTGTGGCATTCGATGGTCTCTACAAATTCCTCCATGTCGGCCCAGGACTGCCTCTGGACAGGACGGTCAAAGTGTTCAGGGCGGGAGTGTATGAGGAAATCAGTAGCCACAGTCTCTGTGACCCATTTGCTGGTGGTCTCCCTTGGTCGTAACCATCAGGGGAGCTTACCCCAAAGACAGAAGGGCTACGCCCTTGTGGTACGCTCTGGGTCAAAATGCCATTCCTGGCAGTGTTGAGCTTGGCAGGGGAGAATCAGACCATAGTAGGCTAATATTTGTCTTTTCAATGTGGGATAGTCCTCAGCAACATTCTCCTCTAAATCATAGCACACCTGCTGAGCTTCTCCGGTCAGAAAAGGAACAAGCACATGCGCCCAGGTATGTGCTGGCCAATGTTCACTGGCTGTGTTCCTTTCAAATATTAAAAGATGGGCTTTGATGTTGACCTGGTGGCGCATTGGAACGAGAAGCTGAGCTGGTCCTTGTTCTTGGCTGAAGTGGTGTGCATCCGTGGTGTGCTTCTACGTTGGCCAGTTCTACCTGCAGCTGATTAACTTGTTTGGCCAAATGCTGGATGGCCTCCTCGAGGTTTACTGGATCTCTCATCACAGTAAAATAAATCCTTCTGACTTTGACAATTTGTGGATGGGTGAATAATTTAAAATACAGTCCAGAAATTATTGGGGTGCCAGCGGGTCGGCCCTTTTATTTTTCCAATATTTAAATCAAAATGCGGAGCTGGAGGACAGAAAATGAAAACAAAATAAACAGCCTGCTCGGCTATGATAAGGCTCCAGAGATTAGGTCTGTCACTGGGAGTTCCATCCTTACACGGGGCAGGGTTATTTTCCCTCAAGGTGTGTTTTCTCACTGCTGTAGAAAAAGATGAAGCTGTTAGTGACCGTGCCCCTTCTTTTCCCTAATGAGGTATTTTATACCTGTGATGACCCATATATACCATGTGTGACAAGGTATATATCAGTATTTTAGTGAGAATGGAGTGTTTCAATCGGTTTAAAGCTAGTTGAAGCCAATTGCCAAATTTTATACAGTAATGCTAAAATTACATACATGAATGATATTTTTATGTAAATTTGTCCTCCTAGACATAATGGGAGACCTCATTCACAAACTTAGGTCTATTTAAGAATTTGCTTAAGTATATATTTAATATTCTGAAGCTAAAATATTTTTTTACTTTTTACAGTATTTTTGTTACGAACATTCATTGAGTTCTAAGCAGGTGTCTAATGTATTTAACATTTGATTGTTTATGTGTTAGAAAAGTCAGACAAATGTTATAAATGTCACAGATACTAGCATGTGTATAATCTATTTTGTTTTTTCTTCTTAGAATGTCCATTTTAAATTGGGGTATCGCATTGTTGCATCTCGAAAACAATACTCAACAGTTTATGATCCAAATGAGAAGGTACTTTTAAAATATTATATCAAATAATTGCATATATTTTAAAATATATTTTAAATACCTTATTTTAAAAACAAAAATGTATTAAAGGAAGTAAATTTAGTTAAACATAATGTTAGTAAGATATAATTTAATATTGTTTTGCATTATTGACAGGGTAACATTATAAGACACAAATATATATTTTCATCTATACAGAGAGAGAGAGAGAGAGAGAAAAAAAAGCCTAGCATTACCTCTCTAACTCACAATAAAGTTCCTGTATGTTTACCCCTGCACTTATGTTTGCTTTTTCCTTCTTTTTGAAAAGACGTTTGAGAAAATACTTATCGCCAATAGAGGGGAAATTGCTTGTAGGGTAAGTCATTTTTGTGATCACTTTTCTCAGAATATTTACTCATCTTATGGTTAGACTGAAATTAATTTTTAATGTGTTGTAGATTATTAAGACATGTAAGAAGATGGGAATCAAAACTGTTGCAGTTCATAGCGATGTCGACTCCAATGCTGTAAGTTTAACTTGTGTATTATCAGTTCTTCCTCTTTATTAATCTATTATTCAGAAATCCTTGTAAATGAAAATTTAAAGAGAAAATTATTTCCAATTTGATAGGTTACTTTGTTTTTTGTGCACCATAGGGTGAACTGAAGCACAGGATTATTGATGTTATCAACCCATGTGGTGTAGCTAAGAAGTAGTAAACTCAAACCTCTGTATTGCTAGTGGTCTGGAAGTAACTAATTTGATTGGATTTGAATACCATGGCCTTAAAAACTGGGTAACTGAAACTCCTGAGAACACGATATGCTTCTGGTCAGTGAGCTTTTGCCCCTTCTGCAGCATTGATATGCAATCAATTTTTGCCTGTCACATGTCGGTTGTGGCTGTGGAATTAAGGAAAATTCTGATAACTGATGATAACATATTTCTTAAACAAGTGCTTTTTATATGGTCAATGTTAGCTTCTGCCATAGTGTACTTTATACTACTTGTGAATTGTTTTGTATAGTTTCATTTGCTTTCTGTGAAAATTTAAGACGTGGAAGGTAAGATTAAACTTGATTATAATTTTTTTTTTTGTTCAGGTACTTAATTTTTAAAAGTTGTGTGGGATTTACTAAAATTAAATGCAGGAAGATGTAAGTCATATCACAGTACTTATGTGGTTGTTGGGGTATATGAAACAGTGACCACTGTATCTTATATTTCATAGTACTACTATATTGTTTTAAAAACTTTCTTTGTCCAAGCGTGTTATTCATTGTGGTATTTTTTTATTCATTGTGAGGTATTTTCTTATACACAGATATTTACCTACTCAAGGTGATATGATAATTTATGAAGCCAAATAATATTTGTTACTAAAGAATATTTTTAAGGCAAGTTTAAGTTACATGTTTCTTGTTTTTAAAATAATTTTATGTTTTTAAAGAAATTTTACACAGTTGTAAAATGATGGCATATCACTAGTTTGAATTGGAATTGAAAAATTGTACCATTTTCACTAATGAAACATTAAACATCCTATATTGGCATCTTTATTAGCTAAATGTGCAGTATCCGTGGTATTGTCTGCCTTTTCCAAAGGATTTGTGGTATATCTCTTTGGGAAAAATTGTGCTCTTTTCAAAAAATAACTTAAGTTCAAATAAGACCTATTAATCTCTGTTAAATAGTGATTGTAAAAGATGTTAACTGATGGGCACTAAGTAGTGAAACGGTTTAGGTATTTTACATGTCACACTGATGTGTGAACAGGCACTGAGGGTGTCCTAGGAACTCTTTGTACACACAATAGTTGCAACAGTGAGACAAAATTTTAAGTTCAGAAAAGAGCCCAGTGCACTGAAGTTGTTTGTTTTTTATGGGTGTTTGTGATGGGGATTAGAAAGTTCAACTGTGCTAAAGATGTGTTTGGCTGATGACTGTGAATCCTGAAAGCAGTGGATAATGTAGAAGAGTCTGGTTAAAGCACCTTTTCAGCAGTACCTGAGAGGTATTGATAATAAATACTTGGAAATTCATTGATTGGGTTGGGTGATGTCTGCTTTTTTTTCCAAGGGTTGTGTGGGATTGCTTGCAATGTTAGGAGGAGGACAAAGATTGGCATCATCCCAACTGACTGGAAACGGGACTTGTCGTCCCTATCTGGAAAGGGAAGGGTGATCGCCTGGATTGCGGCAACTACAGGTGGATAACACTGCTCTCGGTGCCGGGTAAGGTAGTTGCTAGAGTCATCCACAATAAGATCCGTGATCACTTGCTCACCTACCAGCGACCGGAACAGTTTGGTTTTACACATAAGAAGTCTATCATCAACCGCATCCTGGCACTGAGAGCTCTCATGGAGCGCAAATGGGAATATTGGCAGAGTTTCTTTGCAGCCTTTTTCGATTTTCATAAAGTGTTTGACTTGGTTGATTGAGCTGCCCTGTGGGACATCCTGAGGGTTTGTGGGATCCCCTCGTGATTGCTGGATATCATGGCCGGCCTATATACACTGGTACTGTGCTGTGCAGATTGGAGGCAGAACCTCTATGTTTTTCCCAGTTGATTCTAGGGTTCATCATGGGTGTGTTCTTGCTCCTACTTTGTTCAATGCTTGTATGGACTGGGTGTTGGGCAAGGTCGTGGGGTCCAGCGGCTGTGGGGCATCTGTTTGGTGAAGAAAGATTCACGGATCTTGACTTCAGTAATCCAGTAGTATATCAAAGTGAAGTTGCTATTAGCTGGTTCAAGATGAGCCTTTTGAGGTGGTTTTTGCATCAAGATAGAATGCCCTCTTGATGCCTGTGTGGCTGGTTTCACACACTAAAACCTATTTTCATCATGAGGAAAAGTGATTAAAAGGTGAGTGAGTGATGTTTCTGTCAATAGATATTTTTATTTTCAAATAGTCTGTTTCATAGCATGACTTTTCTTTTTTATCATATTTGATTTTGTTTTTATTGAAATGTCATTTATTTATGTCTGTCATATCTAGATTGTATATAAAGCCAAGTAAGGCAAAAGTGTTAAAGTTCGGATTTGATGTGATTATGCCATTTACCAACAAAGAGACCTTTCTATCAATATCTCAATACTGTAATTCACAACATTCACTTTTCTTCAATGTGTACAAAACAGATTCATCTGAAAATTGTACACTGGACACACCTCTCCAAATTAAAGCTATCTAAAATATATCAGTAATTAGATCATAATTATGAATGATGCCAAGTAGCTCCAGTCTCGCTTGGACATATGTTTCTGGACTGTCCAAAATTAAAACTCTTTTTTAGTAGTATTTTTTCTTACCTTTCCAGTACTGTAGGATTTATAACTATTGTAAAACCTTTTATAGCAGTGTTTGGTATTTAGACTATGGTGATAAACTGACCACTGGT
Organism: Erpetoichthys calabaricus; assembly: GCF_900747795.2. NCBI lineage: Eukaryota > Metazoa > Chordata > Cladistia > Polypteriformes > Polypteridae > Erpetoichthys > Erpetoichthys calabaricus. Next base: position 173,178,435 of record NC_041397.2, read on the forward strand.
AATTACACTACATTATTAATGCTTCATCTAATTCTGATCGGTTGGAAGAAACCTAAAGCAATACTCAAAGGAAAAATTATATATTATGTAAAACTAGAAGAGACTCAATTATTCTTTGCATGGAGCTGTGCAGAGTTTCTTTAAAATTTGCTGTGAATTCATTCATGGGTCATTAACTGTATTTTAATTTTCCAAAATGTTTGCTATCACCATTTGTACTTTTGATGAACTTTTCTTATGTAATACACCTACTTTCCAGAGCTCAGAAATATTTTTGTTAATTATTTAAATAATTGTTTTAAGAATTAAGATCATCCATCATTAATTAAAATCATCCGTCATTAATTAAAATCATCCATCATTAATTAAAACCATCCATCCATTACACTGGTCAACAAGCATTTTGCTAATGGGATTCTTTTTAACAAATTTCACTTTCTGACTCCAAATCTGAAAACCGTTTTCGTCCAGCACATCCCGTTTTTTAGTTATGATGTTGCAAGTCTTGGACAACTAGGGTGACTGGACAGTAAAGGCGATGCATTTAAGAAATAAGTTTGGTCTTGAGAAAAGTGATGCCAAAATTAAGGAAAGTGTTTCTGTTGGCCCTGAAATCCATGAACTGATGCTTGACGATGAGTTCAAAAAGAAACTGAAGCCAACTGAATTAGCACCCTCATTCGTGCAGGTTGTCTAGAATTTTCTTGACAGTCACAGAGCAGAGAATTATACTGAGCTTGTGGAGAATATGCTGAAAGTGTATTAGCTTATGGGAGCCAGAAAGTCACTGAAGACGCATTTTTTATATTCTCATCTCTACTTTTTTCCACCAAATCTAAGCGATGTCAGAGATGAGCATGGGGAAAGATTTCATCAAGATATAAAGGTGATGGGAAACTGATATCGGGGAAAATTCACTCCAAGCCTGATGGGTGACTACAGTTGGTTTCTTGCAAAGAGAGATGGATGTGCTGTACAAGTGCAAAAGTGAGTGCCTCCAATAATTTTGGGCATGCTGGCCTCACTTTTACAGTATATTGAGGTAAATTGACATAAATATACTTTAACGTGTCTCTGGTATCGTCTTCTGGTTTGCTTTCAGAATAAACACATCAAAACAATTTTGGTGGGACACAGTCCAAACTTCAGATATCGTGTTGAAATATTATATTGATTTTCAAATGTGTCATAACATCAACGATGTGTATTTCAAAAACCTGACGTGCTAGCTTAATTCCGATTTCATATATGAAATCAGTGTAAAAAACTTAATTTAATAAAGGGAAGTGAAGTTCCCAGAAGCAAGCAAAAAATATTTTTTTGTAGACCAGTTATCCAACCCGCTACATCCTAACTACAGGGTCACGGGGGTCTGCTGCAGCCAATCCCAGCCAACACAGGGCGCAAGGCAGGAAACAAACCCCGAGCAGGGCGCTAGCCCACCGCAGGGCACACGCACACACACTAGGGACAATTTAGGATCGCCAATCCACCTAACCTGCATGTCTTTGGACTGTGGGAGGAAACCGGAGCACCTGGAGGAAACCCATGCAGACATGGGGGGATAATCAATTAAGGAAACTTTATTAAAGAGAGGTGCTAGGCTGTCAGCTGATGGGTACTAAGTAGTGAAACAGCTCGGATGCTTTACATGTTTGAAGGATGGACAGTAAAGGCTGGAACAGGCTTTTTATTAATAACCCCTTGAGTTATAGGCACTTTTTTTACAGTGGGGCAATAAAAAAAAATTAAGAGTTTTTTCTTATAAGTTGTACATTTTTCCCATCACAGCTACATGGCTTAGTTACTGTATACCTCACCGGAACACTCAAAAAAAAGTACTTTTTAATTGTATGATGATGTATGGTGTAGTTGTAGTAGATATTCAATTTGTTTGCAGTATTTATAGAAAATAGCAAGTACAGTATAGTTAAAATAAAAAGAAATATTCTACTTGGAGATTCCAGCTGTCCAATTTCAGCCACCTCCTTATGGTAAATTGCTTGCAGACAAAGGCAATTAATCACTGGTGAGGGCATATCCAAATCAAGACCCTCTTCCTAGATAAAGTGCCCTCCATAAACTTTGGGACAAAGACACATTTTTTCCTTGATTTATCCCTCTGCTCCACAGTTTAAATTACAAATCAATCAATTAAGACATGATTAAAATCACAGACTTCAATCAGTCATTGCACTGAAGGGATATGTAAAAAGTACTAAATATGACTTCTTTAATATACTTGACATTGTTATGTCCTAAACATTATGGTACAGTGAAAAGGAGAGCTATGCATAAAAATTATTTCTTCATGATGTGACAAAAGTGTATGCAAATACCCTTAAATTAAAGTCTGCAATGTTCACTTTAATCACATCTGAATTGTTTGATTTGTAATTTTAAACTAGAGCAGAGGGGTAAATCAAAGAAAACTGGGAATTTGTTTTATTATTCTGGAGGTATACTTGTGAACTTGCCCAGAAAAGTATTATTGTCTCAGTAGCAAGTCATGTTTCTGTACAATATGTCTACTTATTTTTCTTCTTTATAGATGAAGCAATATATTAATAATGGTGGCCCAAATATTTTAAATTATACCTCAATGTTTTAGGAATTCTGTGTCAAACAAAACGCCACATAAGACAGAGGTTAATCACGGGATATGGTGTGTGAATGTGAGTTTTTTTTAAATTGGATGTTTAAAATGTTGTAATAAAAGGAAAATCAGAATTGTGAATTATTTTTTGTTTGCTTTAATTAGAAGTTCTTAGAATTAAACAACAGTCAGGGACCTCAGGTTTAAGAGTGAATGGGACCGAATCAGATGTAAAACAACAATTTAAGGGCACAGGAGAAGCATTTGGAAAATCTGCTGCTTGTAAACTTGTACATCAAAGTGCAGATTAATGGAATAAAAAACACTATGTTGTGAAGATAACAAGCTAACCATTCAAAATTAATTAAAGGCTGATTGTGGAAGTGAAGTGCAAAAACAGATTAGTAAAAATCTGCAGCTTTGCATAGTGCATCTGGAGTAACATGATGCCAAAATTAGTGTGGCTTGAACAACCTTTCTTTGAAAACAGAATGTCAGCTTTTGGCTTTGAATAGGACTTTTTTAAAAATCTAATTATTTTCCCATAGTGATGCTCGATCCAACAGCCATAAAGTATACCCACTTTGATTCGGAAAACTAATAATTGTAACTTAATACTTAGTTAATTTTTTGTAGCTGAGTAATACGTCTTCTAAATCAGTAAGAAAGTGCACAGCAGCAACTTACATACACACAAACTCTATGTGGTGTAAGGCGAATCAGCACAGAGAGTAGCTGTGAGTAGATGAATGCCGCTTGCAGGTAATAGAAGCTTCATAACTGGCTAAAGAACTTATCCATCTTCACAACATGAACTGAAAGATCAGAATGCATGAGTTATGTGCCTTTTTCTATAGGAGAGAAAAGATCTATCAAAGACAAAGTTCAGCTAAGCTTTTGTAATTGTTTTCTGTTTGGTGTCTTTTGCCTCTGTATATAAAATGTGTTTGTGTGTGTGTGTGTGTATACAAACGATGCATAGTGATATATGATTAATATTTGTATCAGCAGATAATAGATTAAAATGATTTTATTGGTTTTGGACCGGTGACTAAATTTGACCAATAATTGAAACAGATTATTTTATGATGCATTCACTATGTTTTGCATGAACAAGATGTTTAGGTGACGCTGAGCTATTATGCGAAATGTCTGCAGTGTGGAAGTTTTTCAAAGTGAGAAAGACATAAAATAAACCATTTGTAACATCATTATTTGATTAATGTTTTGCGCGGAGGGAGCAAAGTGTGTAATTTCAATACCACCAACTTGATTAAACACTTGAAAACATGCCATCCTGACAAATATACACAATTCTTTGAGCAAAAGAGGAAAATCCTGTGCCACCGCAGTTGTTCAGTCAATTACATGAAAAATCAAAGAAATTTGATAAAGATAGCCCTAAACCTCAGACAATTACTGCAAAGGTGAGAGAATTTATTGCTCTGGATAATCAGCCATTTTCTGTTGTCGAAGATGCAGGATTTCAAAGGCTGATTGAGGATCTCAAGTCCCGTTATTTGCTACCTGATTGAACAAGACAACACATGTAACATTGCAAACGCTATGGAGGAATGCGGTATTCCAAGTTTGCCATGTATTTCTCATACTTTACAGCTTGCTGTGAATGACTGCGTACTATCCCAGCACAGCATCTTAAATGTAATAGTGATCGGCAGTAAAATAGTCTGTCATTTTAAACATTTACAATTAGCCAACTCTTGTCTCTAAACTATACAAACTGAACTTGGTATGCAGCCAAAAATGCCTAAACAAGAAATTTCAACTAGATTCAACTGGATTAGCACATTCTATGTGCTGCAAAGCTTGCTAGAGCACAAAAAGAGTCTTTGGGACTTATGCCTCTGATTTTGAGTTAATTGCAACTGTAATGCCTAACCAGTAGGGTTTGATCGAGAACATAATCTCACTCCTTGCTCCATCTGAACAACTGACCAAAGAAAATTGCCAATCTGAAGCCTTGGCTTCTAATGTTATTCCTCCAGTTAATGCATTAAAAAAACTGTTGACTAAGGCCGGGTTTATACTTCACGTGACGTGGCACGTACACCTGCGGACGCTACTGCTATGCATGTGTTGTACTGTTTATACTTGTGCACATACTTTACATAAATCTGGAAGATTCTACTAGGTGGCAGTGCGAGATATCATCACGATGAGAAAATGTTTGGCTTCGCTGTGTTGTGAATTACTTGAAACATCTATTACATTTCGAGGACCCCTTTCCACAATATCTCTGAAAAGAATGGATGTTTAATGATTACATCCATCAATCCAGTGATGTGCCCATTCCAGCATACATCAGGCACGAGGCAGAAACAATCCCAGAACAGGACATCAGCTCATTGCAAAGTGAATGCAAGCACTCACATACACTAGCGTCATTTTAGCATTAAGAGATCTCCAAACCTGTATGTCTTTGGAAGGAAACTGGAGCACACTGTGGAAACCCACCAGGAAAACATGCAAACTCCAGGCAGGGAACAACAGGAACATGACTCCTTATGAGACAGCAGCTCTACCACCATGCTGCCCCCACATGTATAATTATTAATTGTATTCATTATTTAAATTAAGTTAATGAGTTATCTGTAAAATGTAATATACATACTTTAATGCATTTCATCATGAAAGTGATATCAAGTATAAATCTAAGGATTCTAAATGTGCAAAGAGCTGGAATATCATAAATTTAATGAGTTCTGTGTGGCAATTGCTGCTTGCCACAGCAGTCAGTGCAAGAGGAAGCCCCAGTAGCACATAGCTATTAACAGCTGGGTCGGTTTTAAGACGTTTACAATGTTCTACATTAATGACAAAACAAAATACTAGATTAAAGTGGAAATTTCTATATTAAAGCCAAAATTTCCACTTTAATCTCAAAACAGACCATTTCACCGTGTCACTAATTTTTTTTCTCTGTGGCTCAAATACGCTTCCATACATTCTGATGCTGTTGTGAAGGTGAAAAAGAAAAAAAAAGATGGCATAGAAGATATGTGAGGTCTTTAAAATGTATCGCGTCATTACGATGGGGAATATGCAACGCTTGAAAAGCACCATGAATACATTTGTATGTCAGCATTTTGCTTCACCACATCGAACCATTCATCAAAGTTCATCAAAATTCATTTGCAAAGTGGCTTGCTGTCACATGTTGATAGTAAAAAGTCTTTACTTTTCTTCACATTCCAACTTGAACACACTGTGCCTCCACTGTGCAAACAAGTGATTCACAGGTAGATTGTCCACCACAGGAAAAGGCCAAGATAAATGATGCGTGCTGTTCGAAGTGTAAAACAAAATTCTTGAATAAAACGCATTGATGCCTTGGTAAGACAGCCAGATGGCAGCACAAAAACAAACAAAAAAAAAAAACCGAAAAAGTAATTGGCTCTTGGGAGATCTTTACAGCATTATTATAAGTAATAACTCAGATCGAATATCACTGTTCTAATATTATTTGAATGTATAAAAAGTCTTGGATAGCAAGAAAAAAATGGCAATTGAATGTAAAAGAGTGGTTGTTACACTTAATTCAACATTGTGTGATTTAAGATGTGCTGTGGAATATTGTGGGATTTGTGACAGTGTGTGTCAGCTCCTTTGTCCATATAACAGGCACTATGTTTCAAAAAACAGCAAATACTGTACAGACATGCATTCAAGCACCAATCACTTTTACCCTTTGTTCAAATACCGTATACTTATTTTTAATATAAAGATTCATATCTTAATCTGACCGGTATGGTAAAAGCCAAACTGCAGATCTATCTTTCAGGTGTGAAAGATGGCACTGAATATAATATATGTTTGCATGCTATTCAGCAAGTGGAGAGATTTCTGTCAGTTGCTCCAATACCAAAGAATGGAAATCCACTGAAATACTGGAATAACAACTGGACTTGGTGTCCCACCATTGCCAAAGTAGCACGCAAATTTTCGTCAGCCCCTTGTACTAGTGTACAGCGAGAGATCATTCAGTGCGGCTTCTAAAGTTATCAACAAAAAGAGAAACAAAATTCCTGTGACCAATGGAGAGATGTTCTTGTCCGTTGAGAAAAACCTTTCCATCATGCTAAAAAAATAGTATAGAATGATAAACCTCCAGAAAAAAAGTTGTTCTTATTTATATTTTTACCATTGTACCCTTTTTCATTCTTTCACTTGTGGTTAGATTTATTCCATCCAAAAGAAAGAAAAAAATTATTATGTTGTATTTAATAATGTAACCTGTAATACCAAGGATCTGATAACAAGCTAAGTGTGGCTGAGCAGAAAACATTTTAATGATTGTAAATAATCGGCAAACGTTACTGTTATTCTTAAGTGGCATTACTTATTCCTTTGTAATTGTATCATTTTACCCCTTTTTTTAATTTTCATGTATTCAATTATTGTTGAATTTTTTCGTTGTGTGGTGGGCGCAGCAATGCGGTATCAGCGCATGCTCCCAATCTTTTCCCCGTCTGTTCTGCTTGCTGAATTTGTTCAATCAAAAAGAAAGAGAAAAGTGTTATTAAAGTAACAGGCTCCAAAACTACTTTCCAGATATCCAACAGGTAGCTAGCCAAATGTGGAAGAAGTCATTTGCTTTTAATGATTGAATGCAGTATGCAAAATTGTTATACAAGTAAATGTTACATTTCTGTGTAATTGTCATCCTGACAGATGAAGTCTCATTTTTCTCTATATCTTATAAATGTGTATATCGGCATTGGAATCTGCAGATAAGCACATGTACAATATCGGATATTGGCAGCAGCCCAGAATTTCCATATTGTTGCATCCTTAATGTATAAACTTGCATATAAAGTATGTATACTTTCATATATTCATCTTTTATTATACTTCTGTTATAAATTGTTTTGTTTATTTCAGCACACGTGTTTGGGTTTATTTATGACCGCAAGTAGATTGCCATGTCGAACCACAACAGAGAAAGTAGAAGTATTATTGTAGACTTTCGCCAATTTGTGAACCTTGTTCATAAATTGTTTAGATCTCTTCATATTTTGGGTGTCCTGGCTGGGAAGTGAAACAGAGATCTCTCACTCAATCTACAGTACATTTAACTTGGTGTCCCTTGGAGGTGTCTTGTTGATTGTTTTAATTGATTACCAGCATTGCCAAAGGTAAAAATAATAGTTAACTGAGTGATCATACATCCCTTCCTACAGCATGCTGCTAAATTCCTGCCTAAAAATACTTGCCCAGCCCAGTCACAATGTTAGCCTTTCTGTTATGAGCTCTGTATTCCTATTTTAAAGATGCATCTCATCCAAATAATTCTCTTTTATGAGAAAGACACCACACAAATGTAAATATTAATGCATCGGTCTGTCGTGGTGAAAAAGGAGCTGAGCCGCAAGGCGAAGCTCTCAATTTACCAGTCGATCTATGTTCCTACCCTCACCTATGGTCATGAGCTATGGGTAGTGACCGAAAGAACGAGATAGCGAATACAAGCGGCTGAAATGAGTTTCCTCCGCAGGGTGTCTGGGCTTTCCCTTAAAGATAGGGTGAGAAGCTCAGTCATCCGGGAGGGGCTCAGAGTAGAGCCGCTGCTCCTCCGCATCGAGAGGAGTCAGATGAGGTGTTCCGGGCACGTCTAACCGGGAGGAGGCCCCGGGGAAGACCTAGGACACGCTGGAGGGACTATGTCTCTCGACTGGCCTGGGAACGCCTTGGGATTCTCCCGGAAGAGCTAGAAGAAGTGGCCGGGGAGAGGGAAGTCTGGGCATCTCTGCTCAAGCTGCTGCCCCCGCGACCCGACCTCGGATAAGCGGGAGACAATGGATGGATGGATGGATGAAAATCATTATTTACCCCTTTACAACTACTGTAGCTTCCTTCACATCTTTTGTTTATTAAAAGTATGGGATCAGCTACTTAGTTAAAGGACTTTTCTTGCCATTATGTTTATCAACTAGCATGTATCAGTTCATTTATCACATAGCCATTGTTTGATTGCTTGATAATTATATCAGAATGTTTTACGACCAAGATGTTCCTTTCACTGTTTATTTCTTTTTGAATCCTTTGATTTTGGGTACCCAACAATTTTAATTGGCTGCTCATTTTTTTACTGAGCATTTACCTACTGATCATGCAACACATTAATTTTATGTCCATTCTGGTTAGTTTTCAATTTCCTTCTAAGTGTGACTGTTATCATGACATACTGTCATTGTTATATGGTTGACAGTTGAGGCCTTTAATGACAAAGTAATATACTGCACCATGTGGGATTTGCACCGTACTGAAAGCAGTGTTTTTTTTTGTTTTTTTTTTCTTTCCAGCTTCATGCAAATGAAGAGTTGATTTGGGGTTCAGATGGTAATAACTTCATATATATGAAGCTTGACAGTTTTATGAAATAGCAGAAGTGGAAAAATGTGTTTACATTTCTACATGCATTGTGCTGTAGGTGTGGTAAATTACTTATTAAAAAAAGAAAAATATATTCACATTGTTGGCTTACTTCACTGGGCCCAGAGAATAGCCTGTTTTGTTATTTTTCTTGTTTTGGAAGGTCATACCACATGGGTTAAGTGGTATGACCACAAGGGGTGGGGGTTCCAGTAAGCCCCAAACCTGGTTCAAATAAATTGTTTTTTGTTTTTCACCCACAAATGCCAGCCAAAACACCTCCGAATTAAATACATTTCTTCCTCCTTCCACTTCCAGTTGAGTGCCACCTGCTACCACCCGACTGAATCTATTATCTGAGGAGGCGGGCTGCTTTTCAAGCCAGATGCAGGAATGATTCTGATGACCTTGAAACACTTCCGGTTCTCATGGAAAGCAGTGAGGTCCTCCCCCCACAGTGCCCTCTACTGGCACACGGGAACCACAACAGGGTTGCCTCTTCTTGACTCCAACACTCAAGCACCCCTGTGGGTGTCCAACCTGGGATATCACAAGAGGACCACTGCCACCTGCTGTATGAGAGATGGGACTCGGCATGAAGTCATTTCCTTATCTAGCCGGCAAGCTCGTCTGTCCTTCCATTCTGGCATCCCGTCCGGGCAAGAAATTATCCTTCATCCTGGCTGGTGTATATAATGATTATAGTCATTTAACATCTTTCAAGTGTCAAAATGATTAAATCATTAAAGTCATATTTCAATCATATGTTGTTTTGCTGTCTTGATTGTTTAGGAGAGTGAGACAAGAATGAAGAGTGTGGAAAGTGTTTAATATGTAAATATTGTAAATATATAGCATATTAATTCAGAACTACAGTTATGTGTGGTCTTCTATTTTGTGAGACAGTTTTGCTGTAAAGCTCACAGTAGGGAGGTGAAAAGGTCAAAATCACGTGACTTAAACAGAATCAAAGTGTGAAGTATTCTATCGATTGAAGTGGCTACAGCTACAAAGGACAAAGACTTGTGAGAAATTGAGGTGCAAAACCCAGCCCGTTGACCCTTTCTCATTAAAATATATTTGCATGTTGAGAACTTGAAAATGAAAATTCTAAGTGGAAAATGAAAATACAACAAGCAGCAGGTGGCACCAGTGCCTATTTCCATTTTACTTTTCATTTTTGCAGCTTCATTGCTGTTCAGGCTGAAAATGAAATTGCAAATGGTGTTATTTTATTTTTCATTTTTGTGAATTGACTTTGAAATAACAAAATGGCGAAAGAGAGACTGAATTTTCATTTTAATGTGAATATGTATACATTGTTTTGTGATGTATCACTAAACTTTACGTTTTTTTTTCTGTAGGCCTCAGAATACACATTATGTTTGTCATTGAATGCTGGGTTACATTAGTTTTGTCTTGAGTTAAGTGATTGATGCATTGACATGACACGTAGACTGTTTACAGAGTTTGATTTAGAGTTTATTTATTTTCCTTAATTCGTAGTCAGATATGTATTACTACAAAGGCAACACTAAAAGGGTAATTAATCAAACCTCATCATTTGTGACAACTCAAGATTCAAATTCCATGTTGCAGAATTATTTTCTTTTTTGTTGAAGTTTTTACTGTTGATATTATTTAAAGTTTTAAAGCACATTGCCCAAGTCCTTATAAGACTACATTTATGCAATTATTTATTTATGGATAGATTTTGTTAATACTGACTTGTACAAAGCACTCTACCATTACATATAGTTGTGCATATAGATTGATATAACCATCTGTGAAATGTTTTGTCTATGGTTTCCTGTACATAATGCTAAGCCTTGGAAATTAGTATGATAAGGAATGAAGAAACACTGAAGGAGATAAAATGTTTGATATTGACATTCCTTTTTCAATGCTTTGTTTAAAGTAAACGTGTACCTCATTATGTAATTATGAGCTATAAAATACATGAGAATTGTGAATGGATATACTTCAAGCTATTTAATTTACATCTTCAAACACTTTGTGCTGCAAGTATGACAGGGCGAGTGGCAGTAAGAAAGCCATTCCTTAAAGGACAAAATAGGGCCGTTTGGGTAGTGACCGAAAGAACGAGATTGCGAATACAATCGGCTAAAATGAGTTTCCTCCGCAGGGTGTCTGGGCTTTCCCTTAAAGATAGGGTGAGAAGCTCAGTCATCTGGGAGGGGCTCAGAGTAGAGCCGCTGCTCCTCCGCATCGAGAGGAGTCAGATGAGGTGGCTTGGGCATCTGATCAGGATGCCTCCTGGATGCCTCCCTGGTGAGGTGTTCTGGGCACGTCTAACTGGGAGGAGGCCCAGTGGAAGACCCAGGACACGCTGGAGGGACTATGTCTCTCGGCTGGCCTGGGAACGCCTCGGGATTCTCCCGGAAGAGCTAGAAGTAGTGGCCGGGGAGAGGGAAGTCTGGGCATCTCTGCTCAAGCTGCTGCCCCCGCGACCCGACCTCGTATAAGCGGAAGAGAATGGATGGATGGATGGATGAAATTTGAAAGAAAATTGGAAAAATTGAGGTGTTCTAAAACTTTTGACTAGTAGCACAGATGTAAAGCAAACGTCTTTGTGCCTACTGCAACAAGCATGCGGTTTTAAAGGTTTCTGAAAAGAAATTGAAAATGGAATAAAGACAAGTGTATTATAAATATGTAATTTAGAAATTGCTTCCTGCATGTACAGGTAGTTGCTTAATTTAAGTAGTACAGGAAGAAAAGTTTTTTTCTTTTTGTACTGTATGTTAATGTCATTATATAAATAAATAAATAAATATTTTATGGCTGTCAAATGATTACATTTTTTTTTTGTGTTCAAGTGCAACATGTCACTAAGTTAATCGCAACTAATTGCATGTTTAGCCTGGGTGGTTCAGCGGTATCTAGTAGTCTCTTGTGAATGTGACTGCTGTTCTACTTCTTAGCTATTAAAAATGCAAATACTTGTGCCTTTCATATAAATCCTTAATATTTCACACAGTTCTCCTATGACAGTGTTAATGTGTAAGAATTGTTGGACCATGCTGTATTGTGTCTCAGTCCAGCATCTTCAGCTAATTGTCGAGGTCAGCATTCTGATGCAAAACCATTTTGCAACTAATAGTGGTATTTAAAGGTTAAAATTTTGTTTCATTTGTGGACACGAGTTGTACATTCATCGTCAATAGTCTGTTGCAGGTTTTTCTTCCTTAGGTTAGAGTTTTTAACAGCTGCATCATTCATGTTTTGCTCTTAACTGATGAGCAAAGGATGTTGTGCTTCTGTGATATTTAAATTTTCCCACACTAAAATTACAAATATCAACAATTTTATCCTTTGACCCACTAGGAGCGTGTTACATCAAAAGCAAATATCACAAATTACATCTTTCTCAGCCATTGTTAACTAATAAGCTTATAACGGGGGTTTCCATAATCTTTAAGTCAAATTGATCTTCATTTGTATAATCCTCTATCGATTCATAAAATCTTGAAATCTATTTTTTAAAAATATATGCTATTTACAGCATATGACCTTTTCTTGTGGATGTGTGAAGCTTTGACCCCATTAGTCTAGCGTAGCTAGCCCCATGCAATGAGTTCTGGCAATCAAAAAATATGGCGGAAGCTGTTTAACTGAATATGCAATTAAGGCTAAAGGCTAATGTCTGGGTGCATTTTGGATTTCAAAAACAAAGTGAATAGCTGGATAAAAGCAAAATAATATGTAATATGTGAAAAATGGAGGTCAAATATGGTGGAAATGCCACAAATCTCTTAATAAGGTACCGTCCAGATGCGCAATCTGCAAAAACTGCCAATCTGAAAGAAGCCCCACTGGAGAAGGTGTTTGTGTTTAAATTGTTGTCCAGTTCTTCACACACCCAAAAAATAAAGGAGTCTGTGGCAACTTCCATATGTAAAGATATATGTCCATACAGCTTTTTTGAAAACGATGGCTTTCTAAATCTCATTAATTTGGTAGAGCCTCCCTAAATTTTACCAACACGCAAATATTTCAGTGAAGTGACAATCCAAAACCTGTATGCAGATGTGAACCATGGAGTCACAAATTCACGTCTGTAGAAAGAGTTGCCCTAACTTGATTGCTGGACAGCCAGAGCAATAGATTTCTTGCTAATAATCACTTCTAATTGTATCAACAATGACAGGATCTCGTATCTCATGTTTAATAGACTAGGGCAGCTGAAACAAGCCACATAGTGAGTAATCTGGCTGAAAATTTAGTCTGAGGCAGTACAAGAATGGAAGCTAACAAACAAAGACCCAGCTATCATAACAGACAATGCTGCGAATGTGGTCCTTGCTACGGAATTGATGGAGTGGCTGCACATTGGACATTTTGCACACACTCTCAATTTACCCTCCTAAGTAGCTCTCCAAATACCAGCCATTGCACACTTGCTTGGCCTTGTGAAACACATTGCATAATTTTTTTTATTGTAGCACTATGACAAGCAACAAGTTGAAAGAGAAGCAGAGGATACTACAGCTGCCTGCAAATAAGCTGGTAATCGATGTGATGACCAATGGAACAGTGTGCTGGAGATGCTGGAATGCTTCCTAGAGCAGTAACCAGCAGTTCTGCTGTCCCCTGAAGTGTGTAGGAGCGAAAACAATCCCTGCACTCTGACAGAGGTTGACATAATGGTCACAGAAGATGTGGTGAAAGCTCTTAAGCTACTAAAAGCAGCTATGCTGCTAATGTCTGAAGAGAAGTTCTCCAACTCTATCCATCATTGTGCCTCTGCAAGCACAGCTGCTGGAGGAAATGAGCCGTGTCCCCCAAGACTCCATAGTAATTAAGGACCTCAAGACCTCTGTATACAATAACTTAAATTCAAGGTATGCTTGTGTAATGTGTGCACAAGTGCATGTAACTGTGTATGCATTTTTTTTACAATAGTATAATATACTATTATAATAGTATAATACAGTATAATAGTTTTAAGTTATGTAGTAATAGTATAATATAGTAATAGTTTCAAGTTATATAATAAAAGTATTATATAGAATAATAGTATATTGTTTCATAAGTTATGTAGTAATATTAATGATACTAAAATTAAATGTTAGATACATCCATCCATCCATCCATCCATTGTCCAACCCGCTGAATCCGAACACAGGGTCACGGGGGTCTGCTGGAGCCAATCCCAGCCAACACAGGGCACAAGGCAGGAACCAATCCCGGGCAGGGTGCCAACCCACCGCAGGACACACACAAACACACCCACACACCAAGCACACACTAGGGCCAATTTAGAATCGCCAACCCACCTAACCTGAATGTTTTTGGACTGTGGGAGGAAACCAGAGCGCCCGGAGGAAACCCATGCAGACACAGGGAGAACATGCAAACTCCACGCAGGGCGAACCCGGGTCTCCTAACTGTGAGGCAGTTAGAGGCCCCGTTAGATACATGCATTTTATTATTTAATAAATGTGTCTTCATTGTATATTGGTCTACCCTAGTCTTCCTGTTTCTAAAATTGTCCTTAAAATAATGGAACATTAAAATAAATTCACCAAAATTAAAAATTGTGTAATATTGGCTGACCAGGCCGCGAGAAAGAAAGGGGGACACTATGTAGCCTGCTTGTGCAAGCTGGGTGGGGGAGAATGAGCACTCGCCTGAAATGCTTTCTTTCAGAGAAATCCCATCAGCCTTAGTGTGAGTTGCAAAAGCAAAAGAAAGGTGCTTTCTCAGAGCTAATTTAAGTTTTAAAAGACTGATTTGGGAACATGGGAGTGGAGTGTCACAGCAGCGAGCACTGTGAGAAGGACAGTGGAATCAAACCACAGCTAATATTTGTGTTCAGCTGCTGTGTCATATTAAGTTTCACTTTTTACCTTTTTTTCTTATTTTTTTCCCTTGTATACCAACTGACAGTTGTTTGTGTACTGCACTGCACTCATTTATTATAGACTATCTTTAAAATTGGAATTCATGTTTTTAATAATTTCAACTTTGACAGGGCCATACCCCTCAGTTTGAAAACCATTGGCTTAGATATCAAGAGGTGTCAATTAGAAAGGTTTTTCCTGGCTTTTCTTTAGACATTGGCCGTCAGCTACAAAGTAAGTTACAAAGTACTTCTGACGCATCAAATTAACAGCTGATAACTTTTCTGTACGTGATATCTGTCTATCTCTGTATCTATCTAGTGATTTCACATCTATCGATCTATTGACCTATCTATTATGTAGTGCTTTTAACATCTATCGATCCATCTGTTATATAGTGCTTTACACATCCATCGATCCATCTGTGGGTTAATATTATTAGATCACTGGGCTCCTTACTCCTGAACATGCCAAATACAATTACCCAGGAGTAAAACATTCATTCCATAAATCCTTGTTTTTCCTAGTGACTAACCCATTGGAACATTGGAAAAATACAGACTTAGAGGAGACTTTTATTTTGAATTCAAACAGGTAACCAATAGGAAGAATTGGAGTTTGGGATATAAGACGGTCCTGTTCAGCCTATATACATCGGACTTCCAATACAACTCTGAGTCCTGCCATGTGCAAATGTTCACTGACGTCACTGCTATCATGGGCTGCATCAGGAGTGGGCAGGAGGAGGAGTACAGTGATCCCTCGCTATATCGCGCTTCGCCTTTCGCGGCTTCACTCCATCGCGGATTTTATATGTAAGCATATTTAAATATATATCGCGGATTTTTTGCTGGTGTGCGGATTTCTGCGGACAATGGGTCTTTTAATTTCTGGTACATGCTTCCTCAGTTGGTTTGCCCAGTTGATTTCATACAAGGGACGCTATTGGCAGATGGCTGAGAAGCTAGATTGCTTACTCTTCTCTCTCTCTTGCGCTGACTTTCTCTGATCCTCACTTATGGGGATTGAGCAGGGGGGCTGTTCGCACACCTAGACGATACGGGCGCTCGTCTAAAATTGCTGAAAGATTATCTTCACGTTGCTATCTTTTGTGCAGCTGCTTCCTGAAACGACATGCTGCACAGTGCTTCGCATACTTAAAAGCTCGAAGGGCACGTATTGATTTTTGACTGAAAAACAAACTCTGTCTCTCTCTCTCTCTCTCCCTGCTCCTGATGGAGGGGGTGTGAGCTGCCGCCTTCAACAGCTTTGTGCCACGGTGCTTCGCATACTTAAAAGCCAAACAGCCCTATTGATTTGTTTGCTAGAGATTGTTTTTCTCTATCTATGTGACATTCTGTGCTCCTGACACGCACTCCTTTGAAGAGGAAGATATGTTTGCATTCTTTTAATTGTGAGACAGAACTGTCATCTCTGTCTTGTCATGGAGCACAGTTTAAACTTTTGAAAAAGAGACAAATGTTTGTTTGCAGTGTTTGAATAACGTTCCTGTCTCTCTACAACCTCCTGTGTTTCTGCACAAATCTGTGACCCAAGCATGACAATATAAAAATAACCATATAAACATATGGTTTCTACTTCGCGGATTTTCTTATTTCGCGGGTGGCTCTGGAACGCAACCCCCGCGATGGAGGAGGGATTACTGTATAGGAATCTAATCAAGGACTTTGTTAAATGGTGTGATTCAAACCACCTACACCTGAACACCAGCAAAACTAAAGAGCTAGTGGTGGATTTTAGGAGGCCCAGGCCCCTCCCGGACCCTGTGATCATCAGAGGTGACTGTGTGCAAAGAGTGTGGACCTATAAATACCTGGGAGTGCAGCTGGATGATAAATTGGACTGGACTGCCAATACTGATGCTCTGTGCAAGAGAGGACAGAGCCGACTATACTTCATTAGAAGGCTGGCGTCCTTCAACATCTGCAATAAGATGCTGCAGATGTTCTATCAGATGGTTGTGGCGAGTGCCCTCTTCTACGCAGTGGTGTGCTGGGGAGGCAGCATAAAGAAGAGGGACGCCTCACGCCTGGACAAACTGGTGAGGAAGGCAGGCTGTATTGTAGGCATGGAGCTGGACAGTTTGACATCTGTGGCAGAGCGACGGATGCTGAGAATGCTCCTGTCAATCATGGAGAATCCACTGCATCCACTGAACAGTATCCTCTCCAGACAGAAGAGCAGCTTCAGCGACCGACTGCTGTCACTGTCCCGCTCCACTGACAGACTGAGATCGTTCCTCCCCCACACTATGCGACTCTTCAGTTCCACCTGGGGGGGTAAACGTTAACATTATACAATGTTATTGTCTGTTATACCTACCTCGCACTCTCCGCCTTGCACTTTTTAACTTGCACTGCATTTTTATCACTCTTTAATTAATATTGTTTTCAGTATGCTGCTGCTGGAGTATGTGAATTTCCCCTTGGGGATTAATAAAGTATTGATCGATCGTAGCTTCAATCAGATTTGAATTTAATACTTTGATCTACAGTCTTGTACTGTGACAAGGTTTTGGAGTGGTGGTTTACTTTAACTGGTTACATACAACATTGACTTTTACAGGCTGAACATTTATGTAGGAGTTAGGGGTTGGCAGTATGGCTAAAATTTATATCACAATATAATTAAAAATGATCATGGTTATGGTATATATTATGGTATACTCTGTGCATTTACTTTTCCGACTGATTCAGTTTTTGTACTTTTCTTGGCGCACTTTCTTATGTTAGCAGTGAGCAGTTCTACTGTAATGTTTTTTTCTTACAGATCATTTTATTCAACAATTCAGCAATTCCAAATATCTGTATTGTGCAAAATAAATAAAAGTAGAACTTGACAAAAAATAAATGTATTGCTCATATGTTTTAAAACACAATCATTGGATCAATGTGTACTCTATAGACTATATAATAAAAATGGACAAAAAAAATGTGTTGAAAGAGATATTCTTATAAATTCCTTTGGTTTCCAATTGAATAAAAACAAGCAAGCCTAAATAGACTTCAATATTGCCTTTCAAAGCATCTTTGTTAACGTGAAAAACTAAAGAAAGTGTACATCTACATTGAATTAATACTGTCTCAGCAGAGGTTATCAGAACATGCCCCACTATCCAGCCTACTAAACAAAGCTTTCACACTTGTCAGTTTCCTGTTATAAGTGATAGTGAGAGCATACTTTTCAATTTTCACAGTCCTCTTTCTACAGAAATCAGTGTTGGTATGGACAATTTTTAAAAAAAGATTTCTAATGAAGAAATACCATTATACCAAACAAAATGTCATCTTTACATAAGGTGAAAAAATTAATCTTATTATTTCCTACTTTTAAATTTATTTGTATTTAAGTTTTCTCCTACTTTTGTAAAAACTCTGGGGTGGCTTTTTTCCTTGGTGCCTTTAGCATGTGCTTATTTTGCTTAATGGTTAATGCAGGGCTAACTTACAGTAGCATGCAAAAATATTCAGTCCCTTGAAAGTCATTGTAATTTTCTTCATGTCAAAAGATTTATGCCTGTGTTTATCCATTCAATATTTTAATGTTAACTCTTATGTTGTAACAATACATTTAACCGTTTTCTGTGGATATCTAACTGAAGAAGAAAAACTCAAAAGTTAGTGTTTATTTACCCCTTTAAAAGGGAACCTGATCATCTCCCGCTGCTAGCCTTGGGAGATGCCACTCTTTCTTTTCAAGGGGTATTGCTGTCCTCACACCATACCAACTGTCTTCTTTCCTTAACCGGGTCTGACCTACTATATTCTTCATCGCACTTCATTTTAAGCTTTTTCAGGACACACTGCTCCAACCACCCCTTGCATCTGCCCCTTCTCTTGAAGGTCAAGTTGAAACAATAACAATGGAAAATACAAATTTCAACACGGATAAAGCAAAAATAGCTGGAGCTGTACTACCATCTGATTCCACTGTGCATGATTGTTATAGCGTGCATTTTTTTATAATACACGTGTTTATATTAACTGAATTGCAGAAACGAGCACACTATCGGTTTTAGGACATGTAGGCTATATGCTTAATTGCACATGGACATTCAAATTTAGCTGTAGCAAGTCAAACCCTGTGTGGACTGAGCACCTCTTTTCCTAATCAGCTATTTATTTTGTTTGTTGTGTGGACATAAGGGCAGCCTTGCCTTCTGTATCTTCATCTCCTTTTCTTATCTCCATAGTTGTGGCACCCAAATTAGGTCTGAAAGCAAAATTTGAGAATATAATATTAATGCAGTATTTCAGTTCATTTTTGTGCACATTGGTAAAACACCACATATCAACAGTAAGTATCATTTAAAAATAATCTGTTTACTAAAATATTCTCTTCCAAGATGCCAATTGTTTTTATTTTGTGGTAGAAGATTGTTGTAAACTGGTGTACAGCAAAACTGTACAAGTGAACATTGCTGTAAAAAATTGCAAGTAGACCTACCCCTCCTCCCCATTATATAAGGAGGAGTACTATATGCATTTACAATTTGTCTACCCTTGTCACTTAACTCTAAAATAATTCATAAAGTTCATTTTGATAAAGAATTTATTCTGCAAGTGTAGCTAATGTAACCAGTATGTTATCTTTAGACAAAGAGCATAACACATGGGAACAAAGTGGCATATATTTAAGTAAAAATATAAATTTCTCTTTGGCCTTAATTTTATGTTTGTAATAGCTGCAATATTGTCCAGTGACAAATAATTCTTAACTAAAATTGTCTGCATGCATTAACGGGGTTGGGAAGGCTGTATTTGAGACTTTAGATGTGAATCTATGGAAGATTCAAAATGCTTAGTGAAAATCTATGCCAGCTTCTTAGTATTTGCAAATGCAACAATCTTGAACTATCTGTCATCTTAAGAAAAGCCAAACTCTTCATCCAAACTATCCCAAATGGTGGAGGCTGCAGACTGTGTTCCATACCTCAACAACCAACTATTCCAAAAGGCAGCCATTAAAGTCTCCAGAAGATTCTTAGTGTAAATTGACAGACTTGTTGCACCAATGCTAGCATCTTCATTGAGGCAAAGACTGTCAATCATCTCCCCAAATAAATCTGCTATTCTTAAATGAGTAGAGGCCAGTGTTGAGCACAGGAAACATTTTAAAAGTAACCTCAAGGCCTCTGTTAGGAAAACGCTGGATCAGTACCACTACCTGGTTGACTGTTACTACAGAATGCCTCCTTTTATTTCTGTGTGATTCATTAGCGCCAGTTTGTTTTGAGAAAGACTGACTTACTTCTACTTGCGTAGTATTAGTACATTATTAATATGGATAAAGAAAAAGTCATTTTCAATAAAATAAGAATGAAAATATAATTTATTTTTGAATATTTTTATTTTCAGCAATATTTATATATACAAAATTGAAAATAAAGACTGACAAGTATCAATATTTTTGCCCAAGTGGCTTTTCCTCCTTTTAGCTCTTCATATCTTTCTTTCCTGTAGTGCATATTGAGACCAAGTAGGATGTTCAGTGATGGCTTATGGATTGTTTACAATGATGCAAATACGTATTAATCAAGATACTATCCTACACACCTTTGCTAGTTTCTACCTGCTGTCAGAAGAGGAGGTAAGAATAGATATGATTTGGTGATGTCAAAGTAATTAGCATTTGATGGTTTCCAGCTGACCAACTGGAAGCTAATGAGTAGGTAAATTGAGAATTAATTCATTAAAGAGAAATGCACAGATCACTTGGATAAATCTGATCAAGACTTTACTACTTGAATAGTCTGAACCACTTAGACACGTCATTATAATTTTTTATTTGTCCTTCTTTGTTTAAAAAAAAATTACCTTTATGATCTAACACCCACATTTCATTAAATATTAATATATCAAAGCCAAAGGTTTTATTAGAGTTAGTTGCATATTAAAATAACCTAATTAAAATATATACTGGCATACTGCATTACCTACACATTATTATTTAGAAGTGTGATAGTAAAATAATTAGATAAACTTTCAAAATAAATAAATCTAAAATTTGAATTGTAAGTATAACTCATGGATTCTGCAAGAGGTAATACAGTATGCATTTGATTGATAATACAACTATATGCGTGCACTGTTTTGAATTCCGCAATTCCTTGTACATTGCTAGAGTGCCATAATTACCTGGTGGACTGGAATTTCTGGCAGCAGCCAGTAGGTAAAAGCAAGGAGTAGAATAAACAAAGTACTGGTGTGAAAATCCAGGAAAAGATATACAGCTTGGGGCAGTTAGATACTATGGGCAGTAAAGCAGCCAAGAAAGAAGCTGCTCAGGAGATCAGAGGATTCGCATGCTGGAGAAAGGATCATGACAGGCTGGCCACATGTTGGATGTTGAGTGACTATGTACAACCTGTTATGTTGAGTGTGTGTGTGAACAGAGAACAAAGTGAGGAAGGACTTACAGTAACTTGTCCTGCTGCTTGTTTTCAGTTTTGTTATTCCAGCTTAAGCACTACATGCTAGCAGGGCTAGTGCATACCTAAAGACAAAAGAGGTTTTTGAAAGGTCTTAATCATATGAGACATGTAAGCTTAAAGGTCCGTGCTAATGGTTTTCTTATCATAGTGGTCCTGCCAAAAATCCTTCTAGAAATGTCTAAACCCATAATGGCAGTATCTCTTAAACAACTAGTGTTCTAAGTAGTCTATCTGCTGCCTAAAACATCATCAATAAAATAAGGGAACAATCAGATTTAGTACTAGGTTTGTCATATGCATAATT
The DNA here is from genome assembly GCF_900747795.2 of Erpetoichthys calabaricus. Classification (NCBI taxonomy): domain Eukaryota; kingdom Metazoa; phylum Chordata; class Cladistia; order Polypteriformes; family Polypteridae; genus Erpetoichthys; species Erpetoichthys calabaricus. The sequence continues at coordinate 173,200,049 of NC_041397.2, forward strand.
CTTGAAAGACTAGATTGAGTAAACCGTACTCCCACAGTTTCAATTAAAAGTTCAATGTCAGAATTGAATCTCTCGTATACACTCTTAAAAATAATGAGTCTTTACCAGATTGTGTGGTTTCTCGTAGCTCAATTCACAGACATTGAACCATTTGTTCTGGAATGGGTTCTTTCCTCATGAAATTAATTCTTTGAGCTTTGAAAAGGTTCAAAATATGTGGACAAACAGAAATGTTTAATGTATAGTAGGCTGCATCAGGATCCTAACTGATCAAGACAACCTGGTTATAGCCGGTGTTACTTAATGCAGCAAGAATCCTTTTAAAATCATGAACCTGCTGGTGTATTAGAAATGAATGGTATACTACTTGGTTAGGCCTGTTTTCATCTTCATTATGCAGGGAATTTATAGTACATCAATATCAAGAAAACAAAATATTTATATAAATGTTTGAGTTCTCAAAAAATAAAGAACAGACAATCTAATGCTCAACAGGAGTATGGTTAGTCCATGTAGAGATTTCATACAATATTGGCTCACCTAGAAGATATCACTAGAGGCCACATATGCAATTCAACAAAGTAGTTATCTTCACACATATTTTCAAATCATTAGAAAACAGACTTGAATCTAACACAGTGTATATCTTTGTATAAACAGTGAAATGTATATGTACACATTTGGCTCTTAATTCTTTATCAAGAACATCACTAAAACAAACAACACAGATAATATTCTGTGCTTCCTAAATAGGGAGAATATCAAGGTTTTCTTCTAATGCAGCTATTAAATGCACATTTTTGTTAACATGAGGAACCCCAAACGTTTTTTTTTTTTGTTATAAATCTTTTTTTGTGAGTTTCTTCTTATTTTGATTGAGAGGGACAAGCAATAGGTGGATGGCTTCCCCATGACTCTTCTCAGAATAAGTGAGTTTGGAAAATGGATTGATGGGTAGATGGAACTGATCATGTACACTTTGTTAGAACAGTTTTAATTAATGAACATAGGACCTGACTTTGTTCTCCATAATATTGTGGTACAACATTCAAATTAAAATAAATTCCCGAAGAGTCAGATGTTTTGCTTTTTTGCTTTATTTCGAGATAATAATTTTAAAATCATCCAATCAAGGAATATTCAACTTAAATTTTTTAGGAATATTCCTGATTTTTTTTGACATATGTAATACTAACAGCAGTATACTTTTTCCAGGCCACCCCACCATGAATAGTAATGCTGTTTGGCTTGTTTTACATTATTCAGACATGAGTGTAAATATCAACTGCACTATGAGATGTCTGGAGATCAATGCTTGTAATCCTCAGTTTTTAATAGTCATTTTGTGTTCAGTGTTTTAGTTTTTTTCCATTTGTAGACCTGTTTGTTGCTTATTAATAAGGTTACTTATTTCAGAATTTTATGCTATTTCACAACCATCTTACAAATGATGAGCACACACAGTTTTTAAAGATGACAAAGATCTCTTTACAACATTGAATAGTACTGTATATTACTTTAACATGTATTTCTAAAACACAGTTGACTAAACATCTCCTGTTGTACGGTAGAACACCTTTGAAACATTATTGACTTAAATAATAAATCTTGCAGTTCACAGACTAATGCATGTGAGCTAATTCTTAGATTAGACTTTTTTTTCTGTTTCGGACATCCAAACTTGATCCTGAACTATTACATACATAAATTAACTTTTAACAATATGATGCATTCAATTTGTGCATTTAAAAAAATGTAAGCTTGAAATAGAAATTCACTGCTTTCTTGTAGCACATTTATTTATATATCAGTTGCAGATGTCATTTTTCAATCTGTACATGTAACTGTATTTTTGCTTCTATCCATTTCCAAAACATTTAGCACTGCCTGTAATCTAAGCTCAGACTAGCTAAGACTTGATTGAAAAGTAAATGCATCATGCTATAACATTGGCTTTTAATATTACTTATGTTCTGAAATTTCTGAGCTATAACTAGTTCCCTCTTTTTTAGAGTAGTGAGTTGTTTGACTTATCATAGTATAATTATTATCGTTGCAATAGGTACAGGAGAGTCCTTTAGAAAATAAATTGCAGCCAAACTGAATGCAAGTGAGAAACCTTGAGTTTATAAAAACTGTTTGAACATGAATTTGAAATATTGGGACCACAAAACTAAAAAAAATGTTCTCAGGCAGTGGCATTACTTGTGTTTTAGATAGAAAAACATCCGTGGATTTTGGGTTTGTGGCAGCTTGAACTAGTAATGTGGGGTTTCAATAGTTTTTAATAAGACTATGATTACTTTTTTCACTTGTTGATCAACTGAGAGAAATACTTTTACCCTCGCACGTTTTTGTTATATCAGAGAACAAACGTGCCAGTATCCCTGTAAATAGAGAGAAACCAAATATTCTTCCTTTTTCCTTTTTGAACTTTGATGAACGAAGACAAATATTCTTAATTAGTGTTCCAAATGCAGTAAGTTTTGTTTGGAAGTAACCTGGGTTTAATAGGGACAGCCAGACCTGTGATGGAGTGTCACAGGAAAGTTTACACATGTGTACAGTATTGTTTGTAATAGATGGGCAGAAAATATGAACTTGGACATAGAGTAATATCCTAAGGGCAATAAGTAATACTTGTGTATGAAGATTTAGGAGGAAATTGTCAGAGACTGATATCAGGTGATGCAAGAGTCTATGAAACGGTTCCTTAAAATATAGAAGAGATGGAGAACATACTGATTGGGAGGAACACACAGAGTTAAAGTGAGTGAGAAAATCTGAAGTATGATGAGCAGAAGTGCTATCTATAAAAAACAGACGACATTAAGAATACATATTTGATGTGTGCTGATGCATAACACACAAAGAAATGTAATAAACTCCTAAAGACAGTATACTATAGTTCAGGAAGACAGAGACAGAGTGATATTAAATTAGGTAGCAATATGTATATATAATGTGAAATTTGAAAAGATACTGAAGAAATAAACATAATAGTAGCCATGTACCTGTTTCTAAAAAAGCAGTATTAATCTAACATATCTTTGTTTTCCCGTATGTAGTTAATAGTTTGCTCTTTGATGTTGATGGACAGTTATGGATTCAATTGAAAGTGATTACACATTGTCACAACAAACTCATGTTTAAGACTCTGTAATGCATACTAGTATCAACTCTTGTATCAGAAAATTGCTTGTAAACATGCATGTTTTTTTCGGATGAAGAAAAGGAAATCCAGTTATGGACATGAAAGCATCAATGCATTCAATAAAAATATAGTTTGTTTGAAAAATGTTATTATTCAATCAAGATGGTTGCATTTTCCATGTATATGTTACCGGCAATGTATGAAACGCGGGCATTATATAGAATGCCTAGGCAATATATAGAATTCCTGCCATTTTTGGACAAAGTATGAAATATCCAAATTATTTTAATATTATATATAATTTCCCTAGGCATTGTATGTAATACCTAGTCATTATATATAATGACAAATGCTTAGGAAAAGTATTAAAAGAGAGTCATGAAATGGCTTTTATTGAAAAGACATACATGAAAAAGAAAGAAATACAAAATATTGGACTTTCTTATTGAGGAAAACAAGAGAAAATAAAATATGAACCTACTTGTTGCAACAAGGAAGGAAAAATAATACTGTATTTTAAATTGCACTTAATTGTCTTTCACACAAAAAAGTAAAACTTGAAAAGAGAGTCATGAAAAGGCCTTCATTAAAATTACATAAATGAAAAAAAGAAAATATAAAATAAAATATAGAAAAAAAAAAAATAAGAGTAAAAAATGATCCAACTTGTTGCAACAAGGAAGGCTTGAATGGCATTTTGAATTGCACTTCATTGCTTTTTTGCATTAGCGGGAGTAGTTTATACTTTGCTGGTTTGTCTTTTGGCATTGCATAGAATGCCTAGGAAATGTGTGATATATTTATTGTTTCATACTTTGACGTTCAATTTTCGGCATTCTATATGTAGCTGCAAAAATATAAGGTGTCATCAGGCACGGGGTAAGACGCGTGTCAAAAGAATTCACAGAGTCCAAGAGTTCGTTTTAACGGTTTTTAGTGAAAGTTAAAAGCGAATGATCCAAACAAGAATAAAGGAAAAATATTTACACACTTAGAATAAAAGGCAAAAAAGGTAAAAATGAATCTTCTATAAACTTAGCTTTTCTTGAAAGACTTTAGTATTTTTATACTTAAAGGTTCTTAATTTCTTCTGTCCTACTTAAAGGTTCTTAATTTCTTCTTTCCTACTTAAAGGTTCTTAATTTCTTCTGTCCTACTTAAAGGTTCTTAATTTCTTCTGTCCTACTTAAAGGATCTTAATTTCTTCTTTCCTACTTAAAGGATCTTAATTTCTTCTTTCCTACTTAAAGGTTCTTCTTCTGTACGCTTTACGTACGGCACAACACATAAATTAAGTGCTGTTAAGTGCATATTTACTTCACGCACTCTAAAGGCTCGTAAGCTGGTTGGCACATAAGCAAGTGCCCAGGCACGGTGACGTGCAATCACGGTTAAAAACCATATGCCTCTACACCTTATACAACACAAGGCTGACACTAACTCACTGGAGAATAATGTTTACTCCAAGCTATTAGAAATGGCAAGAACATACCAAAATGATTCTATTCACGGGGGTTATAGGAACCTTCCATAGTTTATGCATTGTCATCTAATAAACATTCATGAATCTTATAGAACAAGGAAAATGGCTCTTACACTATACAATGCCTGCCTTTCATACATTGCCGGTTATATATATATTAAATATTTCCGTAAGTATTGCATATATAATTTTTTTTTTTCAGGGCATAAGTATTTCTCTCCACACTGTTTTTTTTACCTGGCTTTAGTTCTAACGGTTACAAATTACTGAATTATTTGACAGTGTTGTTCCTTTTACTTAGCTTTGGCACATTTGCTGTTTTTTCAGGTGACACAATTTATCTGTTCACTGTTCTTCTTTTTCCTCATCTTTTTGTTTGTATTTTTGACATTAGCAGTTACTGCACCCTCCACCAAAATGTGGATTTTCCATGCATTATAATATACTGTGATATACTGTAGAGGAAAATGCTCTATCTCTTAGGAGAAATGCTCCTGCTGTCTTTAAGCTATTGAGTCTTTTTGACGTATAAGACATATGTGAGGTAGGAACCAACCATGGACTGGATGTCATTGAGTCTCAGGGCACATTAACATACACACCAGTGCTTACTCAAGGGTCAATTTGAAGTTGACAGTTACCTTAATAAGCATGTCTTTAGGATGTCATAGGAGAACTATGTAGGAATGGGTAGATTGTGCAGGTTTTATACAGACAGGACATTGACATTATTTTTGCTCTTTATTCTGATTTCTATTGGGTACTGAAAAATGTAGTCTTTAATAAAGAATAAGATAACACCTGTGGTATGATATCAGTCTTTTTTTAAAAGGATAAGCTGCTTTGTGCTGTTCCATATTATTTTTATTTTTTAACTTTTTTTTTTTATTAGGAGTAGTAGGGGGCTATGCCCCCTGCTCGTTTAACTCACCCACCCCCGGGTTTGGTTAACCAGATATACAATTTAAAGAGATTATTTTCATTTCATTCATTTTATATTTCTTGATATTTTGCCACTAATAAAGCTGTAGTGAATGAATTATTCCCCCTTCTCACCCACCCCCCTGCATATATATATATATATATGCATACACTGTGAAATGTGTATTTTAAGAATATTAAATTCTTATAGCTAATGTAAGAAAGAAATTACCATTAAAATAATGATATGGTATCCCCTTCTTAACTTACTCAAGTATTTAATTTATGGAGGTCATAGGTATTGCATTGTTTGGCGATCACTTTACTGATATAGTGTTCACAAACTCTGTTCTTAAGTGTGTGCACACACTGTCATAATTATGGAATTCTTTCAACATAATACTTAATCTCTATTGGTAACTTTGGCAAGGAGTGAAATTCAGAAATTCATAACATTCATTCCTCCTCAGTCTGTACAGAACAATCTTAATTCATTTCAAAAACATATATTGTACATATCTTTCTGGATTAAAATTATCCAATATAATATAATACGTATATCAGAGACTGGGCCCTAACAAAGAATGATGCCATGAAATTCTGGCCTCTAGGTCATACGTTTTTGGAAGGTCCAAAATTAAGGCCATTTTAGGGAAAGAAAATTGCATACCTATTACATAGCATTGGATTTAGAATAATTCCTAATTCCTTAGAGGCAATTTGGATTAGACTAACTACAGTAGCAGTAAACCCTTGGTGATCTTTACGGACTTCCTCTGCTTTACAAAGCTAATCTATTCTTGAAAACCCCTTAATAAAATGAGTTTTTATGATACAAATAGCTAATTACTATTTAAGTGAAAAGCATTTTTATGTGTTCCCTGACCCCAAAAGTGAACCTAATTTTGTTCAAATAATACAGAAATACATGAACATTGACAATGGTATATACCATAGTAACAAATTTTTAACAAGTCCTAAAATAAATTCCTTTTTCATTAAATAGTGTTGTTAAAGCTATTCAGCAATGCTTTATGATCTCAAGATTCACAATAAATGGAATGGCCTTTAAGTGTTTCTTGGGTTTTCCTAACTGTTTCATGTATGCTTTTTTTTCTTTGAATCTTGATGCTCCCTGTTAACAGAGGATTCAGCACCATCCAGTTTAGAAATTTGCTGCAAGAAAAATAACTGAATATAGTATCAGCCGTCCTAATGAATGAAGCAGTGATTGAAAGTCCCCAATACCTAAATATCCAACTCCTCAGAAGGGCGCACAGTGAGTACTGAAGTAAAAGGCTGAGTGAGGAAAGAAAGCTTACAAAGCTAAAATATAAAACAATCTTACTTTTAATAACATGAAAAATGTCTAGAAAAGAGTGAGTATAATTACTGAACTTGAGCAGTCCAGGACTCAAGTTCTAGAAGGGGATGTGGACAAAGCTAATGTCCTGAACCAATTTTTTTTTTAAATATCTTTGCCCCCCAGCCCACTGTCACCTTTTTCCAATGACTGGTCCCCCCACACCATCCCTAGTACATCAACAAGTCGTACTTCTTCAATTGGAATGGTCAGTGACAGGTTCAGCTCAGACCATTAATGTAGACTGTTCATAACTGTAGACAACTGTTCACAAAAAGCCAAGTTCCTCTCTGGGGCCAAATAAATTTGTCTGTCTTCAAAAAAGATAAAATAAAGTAAGAAAATGTATGCATGGTCTAACATTTAGGTGTGTTCGTATACTTGTTTAGCTGACATGAAAGCTGGAACTTTTTAAAATTTTCAATTTTAGACATGACTCTTGACCACTGACTGAGGAGGAATGGTGTATCTTCAGTTCACAAGTGCAGTATTATGGGCAATTCATTGTTCATGATATATGGCAACTTTTTCAGGAGTATATGTTGGCAAAAATGCATGTTTTGCATGTTGTGAGCATATGCCTGGATAACTAATGTGTGGAGATGCTGTGAGATTTTTTTATTTTTCCTTTTTTCCATCAGCATTTTCTCCATTATTTGCTCTTGTACAGCATTGGTCACCACTGGGTTATATTATTTTTCTTTCTATCTCTTGTGCCTGAAGACATGCTCTTCAAAAAAAACCCTTCAAACTACATTTGACTTTAGAGATCTGATCTAATTCTGTAACTTATCATTTTTGTAATTGTAATTCCATGTTATTTGAACTGTTGTGAGAATTAAAACTGAATTAAAACTGACATGTAAAAAGAACAGTACACTGGGAAGAATAAACTCTTATTGAAGTTCATCATAAATCTTAAAATGCTGTTCCAAATCCTCCAATATACAGTACTTTGACATCTCATACCCTTAGCAATGATTAATGTGGGTGTATGAAGTACAAAAGTGTGTCATCTGTGTAAAGAGGTAATTTCATTTTAAAGACCAACCCTTATAATCTTCTGATTATCAATTAATTTATGCTGAATGCAGCAAGGCCTTCAGCAACACTGGGAAATAGCATTGGCAACAGAAGGCAGCCTTGTCTGGTTTCCACTCTATAAAGCAAAATATTGGTTGAGTGGATGAGCATGCATATGTAAATCACAAGGAATATTAACATATGTCATAGTATCAACACATAGGTGTTCATGGATGCAAACTATTGTAGTATCAAACTGATTACCTTGAAGATAGGTGGGGCTGGATGAATGATTGACAGCAGAATGTCACACACAGCACATAGAGGCTTTTAGTGGCTCAACGCAGCCTTCATCAGCGGTGGGCAAAAATAAAGATGCAGTGTAATGTTGTGTGAATGATGTATCCCTAATATTGATCTCTTTTTTTTTTTTCTTTTTATTTCTTTAAATAACTGTAGCAGCCTTTAAGTGAGACAATGGTACTAGATTTTAAAAAAAAAAATATATATAATTTACTAACAAAAGTACAGTTAAAACTTTCAACACCTTTTCAGTTTCTAGCAAGAAATATAAAAATAAAAATTTCAGTCAGTACAGTATATTAAAAAAAAAAAAAGTATGCCTTATTTATAAATGTTACGCATGTATACAACATACCAATAAAAATTAAAATAGTGTAGAGGTATCAGGCATATATTTGTCATTTTAGATGTAAATGGGGATCCACATTTAATGACTTTTTTTTTCCCCTGTGCTCAATTCAGCTAGTGAAAAAATTATAACTTCTCACATATATCAGGTAAGATAGATAGATAGGTACTTTATTAATCTTAATCCCAAGGAGAAATTCACATACTCCAGCAGCAGCATACTGCTTATACAAATGCAGGTATAACACACAATAACTTTGTATAATGTTAACGTTTACCACCCCCCCCACGCAAACACCACCGGGTGGAATTGAAGAGTCGCATGTGTGGGGGAGGAACGATCTCCTCAGTTTGTCAGTGGAGCAGGACAGTGCCAGCAGTCTGTCTGGAGATGATACTGATCAGTGGATGCAGTAGATTCTCCATGATTAACAGGAGCCTGCTCAGCGCCCGTCGCTCTGCCACGAATGTCAAACTGTCCAGCTCTGTGCCTACAATAGAATCTGCCTCCCTCACAAGTTTGTCCAGGCGTGAGGTGTCCCTCTTCTTTATGCTGCCTCCCCAGCACACCACCGCATAGAAGAGGGCACTCGCCACAACCTTCTGATAGAATATCTGCAGCATCTTATTGCAGATGTTGAAGGATGCCAGCCTTCTAAGGAAGTATAGTCTGCTCTGTCCTTTCTTACACAGAGCATCAGTATTGGCAGTCCAGTCTAATTTATCATTCAGCTGCACTCCCAGGTATTTATAGGTCTGCACCCTCGGAATATAGTTAAAAACATTATATGACATTGCTAAATATATATGTGTTTTCTAGCCTGAATCATGTCAGTGTATTTTGCTGAAATTTTATATCTGGGAAGCCAACTCCAAGAGCTGTTCCACTCAGTGTCAGAGGTTAGTTGGCAGTATTTAGTTACTGGCAATCAATGTATTTCTTTTCCAATCAAAAGTACAGCATTGTCCAGTTCATGGAAACATAAAGATCTTTATGCAGTCCTTCTAAATATGGCTTCATAGTTTGAATCTCATTGGTATTGATTTCATTAGCCACATTTATTACTAATTCGTGATGAGTTTAAATGAAATCTAATTCACCACTTTTAACACGTTACAATTTTGCAATTGCAGCATTCACTTTGTCTTGAAAAGGAGAAATCGAAATACTTTTATCCTGTAATTACAGATTGAAATTGTTTAAATTAGCAAAGATATCTACAGTGCTTGATAAGTTAACATTTGTAGTCATCTAAATTATTATGCAGTTTCAAAGTTTTATTATGAAATATTTGAGGTTCTTCCCATAACTCAGTCAAGTGATTGGATACCAAGTGAAAGGCACCACACTTTGAAATTGGAGTTAAGTGTGATCTCTTCACAAAGCTATTAAATTTTTTGAAGTGTTCAGATTATGGCCTTTGGCAAACATTTTAAGTTTCAATGTTTTTACCAAGTGTGTGTATTTTTTTTATTTATTTTTTATATGTTCATGGCAAGTGCTCTTTTGAGTATAAAACATGGTGCTGATTTTTATTTTTATACTAGTACAGTAGTTTGAATTTGTGGAACAAGTCCATAAAATCTGCCATTACTTTTTCTAACACATTGACTCAAGTCCCCTTTAATTCCTTAAGTAAATCTGTCAAACTTTAAATACAGCTTCCCTAGCTGTTTACTCGGACATTGGTAGGTAGAGTAAAGATTATTATGTACATTTCATATGTTCCATATCTGACAAACGATGAAGGACTGGCAAAGTTCACAAAATCAGTTGATTTATCAGCTCTTAGCATATACCATAGAAACAACTTTATTGTACTAAAGACAATAATATAGCATCTGTTTTATGTTTTAAACTACAGTATTTCTATTATTCTCCGACGTGTAACATAATACGAGAGGGGAATAATCTCTATATCTTGTTGCTTTATTTCCAACTATTATTGGTACACTACTTTGGCTGCTGGATTTTATTATGTCTCACCCATCCCTTTAGCAGCTCTGGATTTTCCTATTAGGTCACACAGTGTAAGCTTTTAACATCACCTTATTAGACCGTGACCCATGTAAAAACCTAAAAAGAGACATTTCAGAGTTTTGCGTATCTGCTGTAAAGGTAAGTATATTTTCAACACTGTGAAATATACAACCTAATGAATCTTAGCATTGAGTGACCATTAGTGGAATTTTTAGCAACAACACTAACTGTGCAACATCAAAATATTCTATAAGCCAACGTTCGCGTATTGTATAAACCTTGTGTGACACCCACTTTTATCTTTTCACACTTGCAATGTAAACAAAGAAATCTCAATGCATTTGTTGTATGAAATTTTATATTTAAAATATAGGCGTATTTCTGCTGCACCCCAGAATTTTGCTGACGATTCTGTTAGATTGAATGTTTGTTCATAGGGCCAATGTCATTAAGAGTACAGTTACTTTAATTTACTGAATGTAATCTTTTTTTTTACAGAATTAAGCTTACTGGATCTTTCAGTCTGAATTACATAAGCATTTTTTCCCTCGAAATAAAGCTGAGTTTTATACTTTACTAACTAAACATATCTGCAGATAAAGGTAGTAATAGTTTACATAAGTAGCAAACCTTTTCTTTTTGTATCACTACTAAGCTCAGTGCAATCACATATAAATCAAGTACTACTTGTAATTGAGCCAAGATTCTTTTGTAACTTAAATGCCATTCTAGTTAAATGTGATTGAGTATTTCTTGAATGTGAATAACAACGAGCAATAGAAATAAAAACAGTAGTCTGGTACCAGAGAACTCATAAAGTGAAAGGTTCAAAGGAAACAATGGTATTGACCTTAAAAACAGTAAAAAAAATACCACACCACCTCAACCACACACAAAAATTAGCCCTTTTTAAAAATGTCCAAAGAATTAAAAAAAAATCCAGGAAGGAATCACAGCCTGGACCTCGGGCCCTTTTGAGATAAATTTTAAGTAGATAGAAAAAGGGATTGACAACAAGCACGAGCCATCTGTCTAGACAGAATTGCCACCAGAAGCTGACATTCTATGACTGATATATAAAGCAGATGACCCATTGATCACAGCCACTGAAAGTTCCAAAAGAGTAAGATTGAAAAGTTCAGCTTGACAAGATTAAAGAGAAGAAATAAAAATACCAGATTTCCAGTGAGGGGCTAGAAGATGGCTTTGTAACTACTGTGACTAGGTAAAACTGTCTCTTCTTGTTGGAAGAGTGGGAAAAACATTTAAAATAAAAGAATGAAAGAAACATTTGAGGAAGGAAAGATATATTAAAGTGAATGTTGAGAGAAATTTAGCAATAGACCGCTAGAAAGTCGACACTAGGGGGTATTCCCAAAATATCTGTTCTACTTTAATTTGACCATCAAGAGCAGGATCTAAATAATATACTCAAGACTTGGCAGAATTTTTGCTGCTTTTAAGTTCTTTTTTGCAAAACACTCCAGAATAAAGTACTTCCCAATCTTCCTTATGTTCTTTTTGCCAGATAACACAGAATTGTACTTAGGGGGAAGTAAATATTTAAATGGTAGAGATTAAACATGTTGAGTTACACTGGGCTGTGGCTTTGCTAATCAGAAATAGCACTTTGCATATTACACTATTTATACACTATTTTTGATTCTTTAAAGTACAACTTTTCTTTTAATTCTAATAGTTTTTAATATAATAGCCAGTATGAAGAAAGTCAATGCAACTGAACTGTTCCTTTTCTTCATGTGATTCAATTCCAGTCTCCAAAGACCAAGGCAGGCAAACACATCCACAGAACATTTGCATAAGTTTAGAGAGAAACTACATTTTCAATATTCTTTCCAAAAACAATGACACTTGCATTATAATTTACCAATGCTTGCAAATCCATAAACTCATATCTTCAAAAAACATTTGATGTGTATTGTCAATTACATTTTCTATATTACAGATTTCTGTATTCCCAATGCATTTTGACAAACTTCCAACTTTCTGATGTACACTGATTGAATAGCTGTAAAGATTTTTAGTAATCTAAGAAAAAATAAATATATATATATATATATATATATATATATATATATATATATATATATATATATATATATATATATATATATATATATATATATATAAAATATAAAAATAACCTGCATATTAAAGGTAAAGACAATTTAAAATACGGAATTAATTTAAATGTCACTTTTGTATTTATGCACAGCTTAACCTAAACATTTATTAATAAAGTTTGTTTGTGTAACATCCTTAATATTCATTCAACAATTGCTTTTGAAGTAATTATTGTAGCCATTTGTGTTTATCCAACGGTTAATTTAGCTATGATAAACTAACATTTGAACAGATGTTCCGCTTTTAGAAGTCAGACATAATCAGACGAGCTAGTTTCACTCTCGGAGGCAATTAATAAAGAGAGGCCAGAGGACTCTTATTGGCAGATCTGCTGATCTTATAAAACACAGTGAATTAGCTCCAGTATTAAACGGAAATCTTAAGTCAACTGAAACAGAAAATTGTCTTTGAACTTACTTCAGAAAAGTGTTTCCAAACAGCTTATTTCTTAACTCCAGTGGCACAGATTTTTCACTAAAATTCAAGCCATGAGGATTTGGCTTCATTTGCTGTCTGATTAGAAAAAAATGTAACGGAGAACAAGAAACCATGTCAGTGTATGGAAAATTTCATTCTATTAATCCACTCCAGTGGAACAAAAAGAACTGACGAAAAACAGGTTTTCACTGTGTGACCTGTGTGCAAGACAAAAACAGTTCAATAGCAACACTTGATTTAAAGATGATCTTGGAATTTAGAGTGGTATTCTAAATTATTTAAAATGCAGAAGATTAAAAAGACAAGTCTTTTAATGGTACTTGGACTGTCTTGGTTCTTAACAAAAAACAAAATTACATAGTATATAAATAATATGTTTTGGTTCTTAAAGATGTGTTATAGAGAACAAAACCACTATAAATAGTATAATTCTTGTATTTACCAGTCTTACTTCTACTTGATTGCTTTAATGTCATTTTATCTCTGTGCTTGTGCTGTATTTACTCTCACAGACCTGACTAGAAAGATTTTCTTCCTTTTGGTCTCAGTGTTGGAAACATTTTAAAATGAAACAAAAATCAGATGTTGACAGGGGCATTATTGCGTGAGGGTGGTCTTGCTTACCTCGTTAATTGTTAGGGATATAGAATAGGACACACAACCTGCGAAGAATATCTCCACATTCATTTTTCTATTTAGAGTTTTTTTTTTTATTTAATTGAAGAGCTGGCAGTATGGCTTTTGGAAGCTAAAGGGAATTATTAAGCATTAGCCATCCCCCCCATCTGGGAAATGTATACTAATCAAGAAGCCATCTTTAGATCTTGGAATGATGAGAATTATGACGATTATGACATGTTAGCACATGTCTGTAGGACAAGTGGACAAGTGATGAGTTAATCAAGGGGTGTATTAAATGGCTCACATGCTGGTCTCTAACTACTTCCAGACTGTACATTAGAGAATATAGCAAACTTAAACTAATTAGATTCAGGTTGTTATCTGTAGTATGTTGTGAGTGACATCATATTGTTATTTTATTTTTTTGCACAAAACCTTTTTTTTTTCCCTAAAGTGCAAAGCAAATGCATTGATCTCTTTTGTAAGCTTGTGTTACAAAAATATCAAAGCATTGTAAGTATCTCAAAGAATTAGTAAAATACACTCTAAAAGAAAATATCAAAACTGAATGAATTTTAATGTCTTTTAAATATAAAAGAAATTAGTGACATTTTGGAGAAAACAACAGATGTTATTATATAATATTTTTTTACCACAGACACAGGAAACAGGTGAAAGGTAGGTCTTACATAAATGTTTAAAAAATGCTTTTAAATCACAAACTGTACAGGCTTTTAAAATACAAACAAGTGGTGTATTCAAATTTGTTAACATAGAAACAATGACATTATTGTATACTGAATATAGTGTTTTTTTTTTTTGTTTTTTTTTTAACTTCCCATTCATATACAGTATGTTATTTTGAATGTCCTTTCTCATCAAAACTTTACCTTATTTTCTTAGTTTTATATTTTGTCTACATGCCACTTAAAAAAAGCTTAAAATATATATAGTACTCTTTGAGCCATGGCAAATAATAGGATCATTTGCTGCCAAAGGGGCATCACTTTTGTCAGGGTAGGAGAGCAGCCTTAGCCATAGCCTTCAGGTTGGCGTGCTCACCTCAGTGTTGGACTGGGAATTGCGAGTTGCTGCATTTGATTTGAATCCTGGCATAGTGGCATCCTGAACAGAACTAGCGTATTCTCTATGTGCTTATGTGAGTGTTTACCTAGATATTATTTTTCTTCCTTGATCTCAAATATTTACGTTTTCATTTAAATGCTGTCTAAACATTGACCTTGTGTGAAAATGTTAAAATTTGTGGCATGCTATCTGTGTTTAGTTTCTCCCTAGTGCTTGATATTGAATTAGTAATAATGTAAAAAAAATCAAATTAGATTAGCTGCCAAAAGGTTTTGCAGTCAACCCAATTTATTGATGACTTGTCTCAATTTGTATCATTATATATGCCTTCTATTTGATTTCCTCTGACGAAGGACTCTGCAGAAGAGACAAGGCTTTGAATAATCAGGCAGAAGTGACTTCATGTTTCTGGGTCTCTTTTTCCTTTATTCTAATAAACAAAGACAACTGGTGGTATTAACTGTGTTTAATTAAAATTCTTCTACCTCATAGTTACCTGGCCAGAGGCATCTTGTAGGAGTTGCAGCCTTCGAGGATGGCTAAATCAAGCCTAAGCTACAATATTCTTTTGGGAGCAAAAGTATACTGTGGGGGAAAGAAAAAGTGTGTGTATGTATATGTGTGTGTATGTATGTATGTATATGTATATATATACAGTGGTGTGAAAAACTATTTGCCCCCTTCCTGATTTCTTATTCTTTTGCATGTTTGTCACACAAAATGTTTCTGATCATCAAACACATTTAACCATTAGTCAAATATAACACAAGTAAACACAAAATGCAGTTTTTAAATGATGGTTTTTATTATTTAGGGAGAAAAAAAATCCAAACCTACATGGCCCTGTGTGAAAAAGTAATTGCCCCCTTGTTAAAAAATAACCTAACTGTGGTGTATCACACCTGAGTTCAATTTCCGTAGCCACCCCCAGGCCTGATTACTGCCACACCTGTTTCAATCAAGAAATCACTTAAATAGGAGCTGCCTGACACAGAGAAGTAGACCAAAAGCACCTCAAAAGCTAGACATCATGCCAAGATCCAAAGAAATTCAGGAACAAATGAGAACAGAAGTAATTGAGATCTGTCAGTCTGGTAAAGGTTATAAAGCCATTTCTAAAGCTTTGGGACTCCAGCGAACTACAGTGAGAGCCATTATCCACAAATGGCAAAAACATGGAACAGTGGTGAACCTTCCCAGGAGTGGCCGGCCGACCAAAATTACCCCAAGAGCGCAGAGACGACTCATCCGAGAGGCCACAAAAGACCCCAGGACAACGTCTAAAGAACTGCAGGCCTCACTTGCCTCAATTAAGGTCAGTGTTCACGACTCCACCATAAGAAAGAGACTGGGCAAAAAACGGCCTGCATGGCAGATTTCCAAGACGCAAACCACTGTTAAGCAAAAAGAACATTAGGGCTCGTCTCAATTTTGCTAAGAAACATCTCAATGATTGCCAAGACTTTTGGGAAAATACCTTGTGGACTGATGAGTCAAAAGTTGAACTTTTTGGAAGGCAAATGTCCCGTTACATCTGGCGTAAAAGGAACACAGCATTTCAGAAAAAGAACATCATACCAACAGTAAAATATGGTGGTGGTAGTGTGATGGTCTGGGGTTGTTTTGCTGC
Organism: Erpetoichthys calabaricus; assembly: GCF_900747795.2. Classification (NCBI taxonomy): domain Eukaryota; kingdom Metazoa; phylum Chordata; class Cladistia; order Polypteriformes; family Polypteridae; genus Erpetoichthys; species Erpetoichthys calabaricus. The sequence goes on from NC_041397.2 coordinate 173,216,545, forward strand.
TTCAGGACCTGGAAGGCTTGCTGTGATAGATGGAACCATGAATTCTACTGTCTACCAAAAAATCCTGAAGGAGAATGTCCGGCCATCTGTTCGTCAACTCAAGCTGAAGCGATCTTGGGTGCTGCAACAGGACAATGACCCAAAACACACCAGCAAATCCACCTCTGAATGGCTGAAGAAAAACAAAATGAAGACTTTGGAGTGGCCTAGTCAAAGTCCTGACCTGAATCCAATTGAGATGCTATGGCATGACCTTAAAAAGGCAGTTCATGCTAGAAAACCCTCAAATAAAGCTGAATTACAACAATTTTGCAAAGATGAGTGGGCCAAAATTCCTCCAGAGCGCTGTAAAAGACTCATTGCAAGTTATCGCAAACGCTTGATTGCAGTTATTGCTGCTAAGGGTGGCCCAACCAGTTATTAGGTTCAGGGGGCAATTACTTTTTCACACAGGGCCATGTAGGTTTGGATTTTTTTTTTCTCCCTAAATAATAAAAACCACCATTTACAAACTGCATTTTGTGTTTACTTGTGTTATATTTGATTAATGGTTAAATGTGTTTGATGATCAGAAACATTTTGTGTGACAAACATGCAAAAGAATAAGAAATCAGGAAGGGGGCAAATAGTTTTTCACACCACTGTACATAAGTATTCACAGCCTTTGCTCAGTACTTTGTCGATGCACCTTTGGCAGCACTTACAGCCTCAAGTCTTTTTGAATATGATGCCACAAGCTTGGCACATCTATCCTTGGCCAGTTTCACCCATTCCTCTTTGCAGCACCTCTCAAGCTCCATCAGGTTGGATGGGAAGCGTTGGTGCACAAACTATTTTAAGATCTCTCCAGAGATGTTCAATCGGATTCAAGTCTGGGCTCTTGCTGGGCCACTCAAGGACAATCACAGTTGTCCTGAAGCCACTCCTTTGATATCTTGGCTGTGTGCTTAGGGTCGTTGTCCTGCTGAAAGATGAACCGTCACCCCAGTCTGAGGTCAAGAGCGTTCTGGAGCAGGTTTTCATCCAGGATGTGTCTGTACATTGCTGCAGTCATCTTTCCCTTCATCCTGACTAGTCTCCCAGTCCCTGCCGCTGAAAAACATCCCCACAGCATGATGCTGCCACCATCATGCTTCACTGTAGGGATGGTATTGGCCTGGTGATGAGCGGTGCCTGGTTTCCTCCAAACGTGATGCCTGGCATTCACACCAAAGAGTTCAATCTTTGTCTCATCAGACCAGAGAATTTTCTTTGTCATGGTCTGAGAGTCCTTCAGGTGCCTTTTGGCAAACTCCAGGCGGGCTGCCATATAGGCCCGATTGGTGGATTGCTGCAGAGATGGTTGTCCTTCTGGAAGGTTCTCCTCTCTCCACAGAGGACCTCTGGAGCTCTGACAGAGTGACCATCGGGTTCTTGGTCACCTCCCTGACTAAGGCCCTTCTCCCTTGATCGCTCAGTTTAGATGGCCGGCCAGCTCTAGGAAGAGTCCTGGTGATTTCGAACTTCTTCCACTTACGGATGATGGAGGCCACTGTGCTCATTGGGACCTTCAAAGCAGCAGAAATTTTTCTGTAACCTTCCCCAGATTTGTGCCTCGAGACAATCCTGTCTCTGAGGTCTACAGACAATTCCTTTGACTTCATGCTTGGTTTGTGCTCTGACATAAACTGTCAACTGTGGGACCTTATATAGACAGGTGTGTGACTTTCCAAATCATGTCCAATCAACTGAATTTACCACAGGTGGACTCCAATTAAGCTGCAGAAACATCTCAAGGATGATCAGGGGAAACAGGATGCACCTGAGCTCAATTTTGAGCTTCATGGCAAAGGCTGTGTATACTTATGTACATGTGCTTTCTCAATTTTTTTTATTTTTAATAAATTTGCAAAAATCTCAAGTAAACGTTTTTCACGTTGTCATTATGGGGGGTTGTGTGTAGAATTCTGAGAGAAAAAAATGAATTTAATCCATTTTGGAATAAGGCTGTAACATAACAAAATGTGGAAAAAGTGATGCGCTGTGAATACTTTCCGGATGCACTGTATAGATTGTCACCAGGTTTTTATTAGTCTTAATAAGAAATAGGTAAATGTCATTTCCATGCTAAGCTGAAAAAACATAAAAATAAAGTGTTTCAGATGACATCAACCAAACAGTTTTTTGTCTGTATAAAAGTTTATCAAATAGTGTTTAGTAGTAGGGACAGCACAGTTCTCATCCAAGTGCTACCCACGTACAGTTTGCACAGTTTGTTACAGTTTGTTCTGCACATATCTACATGCATTGCTCTTGGTGCTTCACTTTTCTTCCATAGTCCAGAGATATGCAGGTTAAGTGAATTGGCTTTCCTAAGTAGGTCCTAATGTTAGTATGGATCTGTGTGTGTGTTTCTCCCTATGTACCCTATGATTGCGCTAGATAAGTGGGTTAGGAAGATGGACAGATGGATGGATGGAAACACAAATTAACTCTTTCATTGCTAGTGTCATGTTTATCAGGTGGGGAAGGATATGTAGTACACAATTTTAAATCATATTCAAATAACAAATAAAACATCTATTTTGAAACCTTTAGATCTCATTTATGGGTTCAATTGAAAGCTTGTTCCTGACCCCTGCCAGTGCCTTATTTGTATAAAAAAAGCATTCTTTTTTATTTTTATTTTTTAAAAAAGGTATTTTATATTAGCATTTATGTCCTGGCAGTGTGATGTACTGGAGTTACTGTGTACAGGACAGAAATTGGTTACACAATATGTTTGCAAAATTACCCACACTCTCACTGTTCTGTACGTATATGCCTATATAGAGGTATAATTGGGTGTGTGTGTGTTTGTCTTTGTGTATGAGTACACTCTATAATGCATACTATGAAAATTATGCTGACACATCTTTATTTTCTTGATATAATACATGTTTGAATGTTCTAGCCAGCAGCTAAGACACAGGTGGCAGCCTGAAAGTTTCTGTTTATTAAATTAATTCTGATTATTGTGACTACACTATGAAGTGAGTTTGTATCTCTGACAAAACCTTGTCATAAGCAGAACAAAATCTGTTTCAATACCTATTAGTAGAATATTTATTTATATATATATATATATATATATATATATATATATATATATATATATATATATATATATATATATATAATAATTTTATTTTTTTTAAGAAAATAATGTTTTAAAGGTAAATAATTAAAATGAAATGTATAGATCGATTCCTTGAAACTCTTAATTCTGATATTGCTATCTAAATGCACGACTGAAAATTACTGAGAGGTCTTAGCTTAACTGTTTATTACGTTTTTCCTGAATACCTAATAAAGTCACATTCCCTGCTGATGGAAAATTGTCAGTTTACCTCAAACTCCAGGGGGTTCAACAATCAGTCCTTAAAAAAAGCTTTGACAGTTTAACCTGCTGGGCTGTCTTTACCCAGGGGAGATCCTTACTTGCAGCTTTACATACAGTGATCCTGTCCACCAATAGTGACATGCCAGATAATAGATTTTGTTGCCAGCTGTTTATTACGGACCTTGAAATCAGGCAGCTAGTGTTCAAATAAACATATTTTCTTTTACATGTAAATTAACAGGTACATGAATGTAATAAGACATTTTATCTGATATTTTAATTATGCAGAAATTATGCTGCTGAACCTGTAAGTTTGAAAGTCTTTCACAAATACATGCAGTATTATTATTTGTATTATCACTTCAAATCATGTTTCTCCAGAGGTCATTAGCTCAGAGCTAACAGATAATGGAAGGAAAAGGAATTGTTCTTCCTTCCTAACCAAACAGCATCCCCTGAAAAATAAATAAATTGTATAGTGGGATAGCTAACCTGAGCATAGTATTATTCTGCAGAAGCAAGGTGGTTGTTAGAGATAAAGTATTAGGCATGTTCATACTGCAACCTCTGATATCAGTGAAATGATTCCTGTAGTTTTCCTGTCAAGGGAATGCAACATTATTCCCTAAAATGTGGCTTGAAGCTATGGTTAATAATGAAGCTATTCAAACTCGGCACATAAACTTGTTTAGATCAAAAAAAAAAAAAAAAAGTTCCAGAGAACCCTTGATGATATTGAATTAAGTATTCCATGTACTATATATGTGTCCATGCCTTGCCCATTTCTGTCTGTTCATGTGAAGGCTTACATTGTGTATGAGGAAAGACACCATAGTACTTTTTCATGGGGTGAATGAATGTTATGAATAACAGTTAACATAACAGTTATGTTATGAATAATTGTGTTTTGTTTATAAAAAAAACAGTATTGTAAATCCAAGGTTTTCAAAAATCAGTTTAACAACTCATAGAAAACGGAGGTCTCTCATTTTAATATCATTAAATATAAATAGGTGAAAAAGCTGAAATGGTAGGAAATTAAAATAAAATTTTGATTCCACATAAAATATGGTGGGTAAGGGTAAAATATGGTGAGTCTTCAGATATTGAAATATTTGTGAGCATTCTGCTTTTTATGTCCTAATTAAGCAAATCCAGTAAATTTCAATGTAAGATGCAATCATCTGCAGATTTTGTGTGGCCCACTAAGAAAGCTTTAAGCAGCAGTGAAGTACAATCAGTGTTCAATACCTCACTGTGGTCTGTATTTTTTATAAGCTTTACATTCATATACTTATCCTGCTTCTAGAATATTCTTTCACATTTTCATTTCTATTTTAATTATTGTATATTACTTTACATTGCTTCTTTTTTATGTTATATTCTTTATTCATGTTTATTGTTTTAACTGTTATGGTTATGAGTCTGTGAGATACTATTTCTTGGACTGTGCCAGGAGAAACACTGAGAAAGCCCTTTGTTTCCACAGATTTCTAGCAAATGGTATCAAAGCTCCCAGTTAAACAATAATTAGTGTATTCTGGCAAAACAATATTTTAAAATTAAAAAATGTGTTGCCACAGTATAACCCTGCAGTTGTAATGTTACTTCAGTATAAAGTAATTTACCTGAGAATATATTTTTAGTGCTGTTAAAATCATCTCTATGAGCTCTTTGCTACTATAATTAGAACAGCTTTTTTGTTCATCCTTGAAAATATGTACTAAAATACAGGAAAAAGAATGGCTGTGCTTTGAGATTTTAAATTTAATATTTACATGAGAAAAGCATTAATCACCTTGTTTGATTTTCAGTATTGGTGGAGGGAATCTTCAAAACCTATTTCAAAACCCTACTTCCAACCCCCATGGCATCTCAATAGGATTCAGGTTTGGGCTTTGACTTGGCCATTCCAGAACCCACCATTTCCTTATTTTTAACGATTTATTAATATATTTACTGGTATGTTTAATAGAGATGCATCGGTCGAGAACTTTGTGGTTGATTTTGCTTTTTTTCATTTTTATTTTAATATTGGGTGCCCCACCACTGAAAGATGGATGAACAGTAAATCTCACTTGGCACTGTCTGCATGGGTTTTCCCAAAGTAGTCACAGGTTTCTTTGCACATCATAAACATTACCTTTACTTTTTAATATACTTAAGTTTACTGCAGGTTAAGTTGACAGACCACTTCAAACTGGCCTGGTTGTGAAAAAGAGTCCTGCAACTGAAGGTCTGAAAGCATAGAGATAAATAGAAACCATTTTGTTGAGGGGGTAGGATGGGGGGGTTGTTATTTGTGGGCTCTACCTTGAAAATATGAAAGCTCATCTTAAGTACAAATTCTCCCCAAACCGAATACAGGTTGGTAGTTGGGAATGCGTTGTGAGAAAATGCTTAGTTATCTAAAATGATGAGATTCATTATTTTATTAGTAATACAGTTTGATTTTTTTTTTCACTCTGCTGGTTGTATTACTGCATCTTTTCAAACTATGTTACTGATGCCTGAGACAGATATGTTTCCTTAGCTGTTTTATTGCATTCACTACATTGTTGAAAGTCTGCATGCTCTGCGAAGTGATGCATCCACCCACAATCTAATTAATTAGACATGCCAAATATCTTTGAATTTGAAAGTCCATTTCTTTATGTTTGCAAACAACCTAATGGTCAATGCATTCATATTGTTGGAACAGCAGGTAGTTATTAAGAGTTAATCTCCATTTCCTACCCATTCTCCACTCTATATGAAAGAACATGCAAATTATTTTAACAGAGTTTGTTTTTAGCTGCACTTGATATGAACTATCAGTGAAGCACTGAACAATGGCTATATTGTATTTCTGCTAGTGCTTAGAAGCACCAGAATGATACATGAAATTGTGCCTGTTAATTGATTTAATAAAGTTTTTAAAAAGTGAATGGCTTCATTATGATTGTGTCAACATGAGTAGCTAGGTCTCGCTGTACAGCAACCATACCAGTATCTTTTTGAAGTTTAATTTAATTGATGTTTAACATTTTGTGAAATTCTTTGTTACAAGTGTGCAGAAGTTTTTACATAGTAATCAACCTACATGAAGTGACTAAAAACACACAAAGTTGTACAGTAATGGAAAAAAGTTAAAGAAAATAAACTTTAGAATTCATGCTTTCTTAAAATATATAGGTATATCTGCTTATGTATGTAAGTGTCCTTTGATCATGTTTTCTTTGAAGAGCTCTATGTAACAATAAATTGAATTGAAGTTACAAAAATGTGTTGTGCGCTGCAGTTTAATGGGATACAGCATGTCAAACCATTCACTGAAAGAAAAGCTGTACTGATTAAACTAGACAAATGAAGCAGTGGCACATGTGAGGAGAAGATGAACTAAATTTCCGAATCTCCCATTTTGCACTACAGTCTTTGGGGTCCTGGCCCTGTAGCACTGCCTTTTGTACTGGCAAGGCACATTGGCAACAGGCATGTATTAGAGAGCTTCTGTTGCCACCATCACATGCTGTTAGGTTATTTGTCCCATGGAATCTCCATGAAAACTTAATTCAACAAGCATATCTTACAATTAAAAAATACCCGAGGCCTGTTCTTGATTAACATGTCATTCTCACACAGACAATACATCTGCAGCTTTGATGACAGACTGAAACAACAGAGTTTATATATCATCTGATCTGTTTTAAGTGATACTATAATGAATACCAGGTCAAGAAAAGCACAATTGCTTGTCTTCATTTGATTGACTGTGCTGTACTAGCGATTGCTTTGAATTACTCATAAACAAATATACAGTTATTGGTGCCCACTGTGATTTCCAAATAGAAAATCAAAAAACTGAAATAGTGAATTTTGAAATACTTTTACTTTACTTTATCCATCAGCCTGTTAATGTGAATTGAAAGGTGCTATGTCTGTACTTTACATCTAGACTGTGCATTATTTCCAGATGTTTGTTAGCAATCCCCAAAATCTGTCATGCATATATTTTAGACAAAGAGCTAGTTTATTGATTTGCTGCCTGCAGACATCTTCAAATCATTGATTTCTAATAGCTAGTGTTCATCTCACCCCTGTACTCTAATCATGTGCTATTTATTTATTTTTCTCACCAAGACCTGTCACCATGTTTTCATTTTCTGAGCACTGACTAAACTTTGACTTGAGGAGGAATTTGTTTATTTAGTATTTGGTCTTTATTAGTGTAGATGTTTTCAGTTGATTTTTCTTAAAAGCCGATGGTTAATTGTAGTTTCAGATGCTGGCTAGTGAATACCTTTGTAGCCTTTTTTCCTAGTTATCTCCAGTAGTTTACATGTTCTTCACTTAAAGTTCATGTTTTCTTTCCAGCCTTCTGTCTTTGAAACCAGTCCAGGCTTCCATTGAACTGGTGGCCTTCAAGCAATGAACTGTCATTTTCATCTTTAATTTATAGATGCTATGATGCATATGTTGTTTTTTGAGTGGTTGCATATTTTAGTTCTATTCTAGCCACTCACTAGTAGCCACCTGCTGCATCCTCTCCCTGTGTTGCTTATCCAAAGTATATCTATTATAGTAGATACCTGTGGCTTCACTCATTTTTACATTTTCCCCATTTGATGCTTACTTTCTCTTAAGATTTGGTTTTCATATAGATTTTAGAATATTTTACAAATACAATGTCTTAATTAGTTAGTATTATGACATAGTGTGCACTTCATAACATCCATTTCCATCCATCATGTTGGAGGAAAAAAAAATGTGTATGTGTATGTATGTATGTGTATGTATATATATATATATATATATATATATATATATATACACAAACACACATCTGTGCATGCAAGCGTGTGTATCTCTCCAAGAAGTGAAAGGTGGAGTTGGGGTAAGGGCTCCGCCTCAGAGGAAACAGAAACCTTGCTTAACACAAGCAAGGCCAGCACGTCAGCAAAACGAAACTTAAGAATAAAGAGAAAATTGCTTAGCCACTAACATCGGCAAAACGGTACCCATTTTACTTTTTCTCCTGCCACTAATACACAAGCGACGCAAGCACGTTGACAAAATTAATCCTCCTAGGAGAGAGATGCCAAGAGTAGTTCCTTTCAATTACCTGACATCTCTACATTTCAGATTTCAAATTTGTGTGTGTGTGTGTGTGTATATATAATATATAATATCCTTTCATTCCTAACGCATTACCCAGTCCATATCAGTATAAATATCCAGCATTTTTTTTCCCATTTAGATCTGATGTGTTTTCAAAGTGTTCCTTTAATTTTTTTGATCGGTTTATATACATATAGACATACACATACATTTATTTATTTTTATATAATATACATACATACATACACATAGATATGAGGCGGTACCCAAAAATAACTGGAATTGAAAAAAAAAAATTGTTTTAATAATTTTTACTTACTGAAACTTTAGCCTCCTTCAAAGTACTCTCCATGTGAATGAATGCACTTGTCCCAATGGGTTTTCCACTGGTGGAAACATTTTTGGAATTGCTGAAGAAGAACATTATCCAATGCCTGCAGCTATATATATATATATATATATATATATATATATATATATATATATATATATATATATATATATATATATATATATATATATATATATATATATATATATATATTTTTTTTTTTTACTTCCTTCACAGTACAAAAACACTTTCCTTTGATTTCTTTTTTCATATGCAGGAACAAGAAAACGTCGCACGGAGCAAGATCTGGCAAGTAGGGAAGAACTCCAAGACACACAAGTCAATTCAGAAATCTCTTCAATAGTCCAACAACGATCTCTGTAAATTGCATTGCAAACTTTTTCCAAGATTTTTGTCATTCCTAATTGTGGAAGGTCAGCCAGATCTTGACTGGTCTTCATATGACATTTCCTTCTTTTGAAACGTGAAAACCACTTATAGACCTGTGTTTTATTTAAAGCTTCCTCTTTAAAATCACTTCCAAACATCACTACAGTTTTAGCAGCTGTTTTCACTAAATCAAAACAAAATTTAACAGATTCGCTGTTCTTTATGATCACCCATCACAAAAATCGCAGAACACATTTAATAAGCACCAAGAAAAAATGATACGGAATGCCGTACGAACAATACACAGCAACGGCACTTGGCAGACTGCCACAGAATACTATATGTATGCTACACCTAATCTGAGTCTAGATTGCGTGTCAGGTACAGATTCCAGTTATTTTTGGGTACCCCCTCATATACACACATTTTTATAAATAAATAAATATACACACACACATGGTGAGCCAAAAAGTAGTACCACATTTCAAATGTTTATTCTACATAAATGCTACAAGATAAAATACATTTCATCATGACACAAGAAAGGGTATTCAAAATAGATTTTTATCAAAACGATTTCTTCAATGTGGTGGCCATCATTAGTGATACACTCTTCAAGACGATTTGTGAATGCTCGCATGACTCATTTGGCCATTTCAAGTGGAATAGTGGTAAATAACATCTTGAGGGCTTCAAGGTTTTGAGGTCGGTGTGTATATACCTTCAACTTGAGATAACCCCACAAGAAGAAATCACATGGAGCGAGATCAGGCGAACATGAAGGTCACCCGACATCGCTGCGCAGGGAGATCAGCTTCCCTGGAAACATCTCCCGTAAAACTTGCATGGATCTCCGCACTGTGTGAGCTGTTGCTTCATCCTGTTGAAACCAGGCACGCACCACATGCATTTCTTCCTGTTGGGGCCGCAAAAAGTTCTGTAGCATTTCAATGTAACATTCTGAAGTGATGGTGACCATCGCTCCCCCCTCCTCAAAAAAGTAAGGGCCTATGATGCAAAATTCTCAAACAGTGCACCAAGCTATAACATGCTCACTGTTAAGGGATCTCTGGTAAAGTTCACGAGGGTTTGTTACAGCCCAATAGTGAAAGTTTTGCCTATTTATGCAACCATTCAATTGGAAATGTGCCTTGCCGCGTGCAGCTCACTCTTTTTTGGTTAGCTGTGTGACTGAGCCCTGCAATGGAGCCAGTCCATGTGCTTCTTGCCTTACCCCCAGTGCTGCTGCAATAATAATAATGCAGGTATTTATACTTCAATAAAATAAGTATTGAGTTAGGTTACTTGTTTCTTCAAAAGTGATCAGACTATTTAAGGCATTTTATGTTTTACATCTTACTCTACTGCTCTAGGGATTATGCAGCTGAGTTTAGCACTGTACATTCAGCTCATTAACATAATTTTAGCGATTTTCTGAAATTTTGAGACATTTTATTCAGGAGAAGGATTAATGCGATAGCTGAACATTTTTGCCTCTAGAATTTATATTTTAGATGCTTCTACCTGTAATTGCTGAAATTGTGTGCTAAGCAAATAAATATGCAGGCTGACAAGTGTAACGGACATGTGCAGACTACAAAATTCTTAATAGTAACCCTTTTAAGGGTCTTCATGCCCAAATTGCTGAAAGAAATCTACCAGTGTTAATCAGGTTTCTGAGAGGCCAATAACCCGATTTCTGTAACCAAAATAATTGTTTACATGGCATTTTAGAAACCGGGTTATTGAGGCTCATGTAAAAGGGTTGGGTGAATTGGAGATTAGAGCTATTGACTGGCCTAGATATCTGTAGCATTTATTGAAGCAAAAGCTGTTGTTTGCCTGGGATTTAGTGAGGCGTTGGACAATAACTAACAAACTACTATATTGTCTACAACAGCAAAATTGTCTGTTGCACAAAGTGCTTTCTGAGTTTTGCACAGTGTTTTTATTAAGTTAGTTAAGAAAATGGATAGCTAGATGGGTGGTAAGCAGTTCTTTCCTACTGTATTTAATGGAGCAGTAAGACATTTAACTGTGATCCATGGAACATGTTTCTTTGAAGACCACTCTGGATGACCTTAAATGAAACCATCCAAACTGTTACATTATGCCTTAGAGAAGACCCTCCTTTTTTTTTCTTATCTAAGCTGGACACAGGATGTCATTGAAGGTTACACCACTGAGATCTATGAATCTGCCTCAGGCTTTCCTTAATCTCAGTCAGTCACTAATGACGATTTTTAGAAATTAAAAGTAATTTAATGTAAAATAACCTATCAGTATCCATTAGTATAGGTAGATAGTACTGTACATTTGTACTATTTTGTACTATTTTGTCCCAAGGGAGAAAGTTGTTTTTTTTTCAGAAGCTGATTACATCTTGCCTGAAGAAGGGGCCCGAGTTGCCTCGAAAGCTTGCTTATTGTAATCTTTTTAGTTAGCCAATACAAGGTGTCATTTTGCTTGACTTCTCACTACATTCATAATGGCTAACACGGTACAACACCCTAGTACTTCAGAAGATCAATTAATAAATAAAATATAGTGTCTTCAGAAATCATTCAGGCCCTTTCATTTTTTTCACATTTTATTATTTTGCAGACTTTTGCTTAAATCATTTAAATTCATTTTGACCTCATTAAGTAACACTTAGTACCCCCAAATGACAAAGAAAACACAGGATTTAAAAAAAAAATTAATTAAAAATAATAAACTGAAAAATCACATTGACACAAGTATTCAAACCTTTTATTCTGTACTTCTTTAAAGTACCTTTGGTGGTGATTAAAGCCCGGAATGTTCTTGGGTATGATGCAACATGCTTCACATGCCTGGATTTGGTGATTTTCCTCTGTTCTTCTCTGCTGATCTTCTCAAGCTCTGACAAGTTTGAGACTCTCAGTGGGCAGTCATTTTCAGGTTTCTCCAGAGATGTTCTTTTGAGTGCAGGTCTGGCCCACTCAAGGACATTCCCAAAGTTAACTCTAAGTAATTTGATTTGTGCATAGGGTCATTGTCCTGTTGGAAGGTGATCCTTTGGCTCAGTCTGAGGTCCAGGTCTCTCTGGAGCAGGTTTTCAATAAGGATATCTCTGTACTTTGCTCAATTCAGCTTTTCCTCAGCCCCAAGTACTCTCTCAGTCCCAGCCACTGAAAAAAACAACCAAACATCATAATGCTTTTACCACCATGCTTCACCTTTGGAATGATATTGTACAGGCGATGAGCGATGCCTGGTTTTCTTCAAACATGATGCTTAAAACTGAAGCCAAATGGTTTAATCTAGGTTTCATCAGACCAGAGAATCTTGTTTGTCATCATCTGTGAATCCTTTCGGTGCCTTTTTGCAAACTCCAAGCAGACTTTGTTGTGTTGTCTGGTCACTCTGCCACAAGACAAAAATTAGTGTAGTGTTGGAAGTGGTGTTTCTGGAAGTTTTTCCAGTCTCCACACAGGTTTTTTGAAGCTCATCCAGCGTGACCATTGGGTTTTTGATCACCTCTTTTACCAAGTGCCTTCTCCCCCAATTACTCAGTTTGGCCAGGCAGCTAGCTCTAGCAACTCTATAGGCTGTTAAAATGTATTCCATTTAAGAATTATGAAGGCTGGTGTGCTCTTGGGAATCTTCAGACATGCAGATTTTTTTTTTGTAGTCTTCCACAACCCTGTGCCTCGACACAATCCTGTCTCTAAGTTTGCAGGCAATTCATTTGATCTCATGGCTTGGTTTTGCTCAGATGCAATGGGTGAGACCTTAAATAGACAAGTCTGTGCCTTTCCTATTTGTGTGCAGTCAATTGAAAAAACTTGCTTGACTCATATTAGAAATCATTACTTACTAATTTTAATTAACTTTAATATATCTTAATTAAAAGTCTGTATACATTTTCTAGTACAAAGTTTTGCAGCCTTTTAAATAAAGTAAGCACTGAATGTTTGTGTCAGTTCAGACAATGGCAACGAATGATTAAACAAATGAATGTTAGTATAAATGTGCGAGAACTGATTGTTAACACACTTGTTATGGAAACAAACAAATTTACAGCAGTTTTCAGATTTTTGTCCTGGAGGGCCAGGGAGGCTCTCGATTTTTGTCCAACCAGTTTCTTAATTAGAATCCAATTATTCATCTTGAAGAAACGTTTGTGCTTCATTTTATTTGCTAGTTAAAATTCAGAATGCTTAATTTCTTGTTTTATTTGCAGTATAACCATTTACATTTACTGTTTTTAATAACTTTTAGTCAGTAGTTTACCTGTTTTCAATTAATAAGATGCAAATGACAAAGGAAGGTCCTGTTTACATCTCTGTGTGTTCATCATGAAGTATCTGTTTTAATATTTGAAAAGAAAGGAATAATGAAAGAGTGATAATTACTAATTTAATACATTCCATAAATTATTTGGGTAATGTTATTGGAAAAGAAAAATGTACAATATGAGAATGACCTGACATGTTGACTTGGCAGAATGAATGAACTAACATGTCATAAAATTTAACAGCAATTTATTTTGTTGGCAAAGATTGTTTTGGAACAGTAACTTGCTATACTTCAGGACCAAACATGAGCAGCCAGGCATAGACTATAAGTGAATTATGGAAATTCATAAACATTGCATTGACTATAAATCAAAATAATGATTATGTAAATTACTCCTATTGCCCAAATAACATTACTGTATTAGTTTTTTTTAATACTTCAGGTATTCAGTTTTAATAATGCTAGCAAAGAAATTTTGAGAGTACTTTGTATAGTTGATATTAATAGAGAAAGAGATGATTACAAGCATTAGAGCTTCAACATTTAAAAGTTGTTATTTAAAAATTAAGATAATAACAATCCCTTGGGTAGAATATCTGGAAAAATACAGCATGTTAGCCACAGAAAGTTTTACAAAGCCATCATGTTAAGATAATTTTAATGAGTTTTGAAACTCTGTTTGGTCAAAGCAGGGCATATTTTTCTGCAGTAATTATTGCATATTGATTTTTTTCTTAAACAAGTTTTACCCTTAAGAGGTTTTAACTTTTCTACATATGAAGTCAACTCACTTGTATGGATAGATGAATTGGTTACACTAAAGTGAATACAGTGAATCATTTTAAAGAAAAAAATATAGAAATGTTGGAGATGGCATCATTACTGGGCGACTTGCTATAAGTTGTGTTTTTGCTGCTTTTCTGCAAAGTATGTGTTGTATTGTTTATTATCACCATAATTGCAAAATATTAGAAATGATGATCTGTAAAGTTTTAAGTTAACTGGATTACCTGGGTGCATTACTCAGAGTGTACCAAACAGACCAAACAACAGCATGACCTCCCTCACCCCTATTATTCTGCTGCCTTACATCCACTCCATGGAAAATAATCTGAATGGTCATCATGGCTGTAGTGGTTCCCAATAGGATTTATTGGTATGTAGCGTGTCCTGTAAGAATCATTGTAATATGAAGAAAATTTTCCCAAAATATCACCAAACTTGTTACTTGCCCCACTAGGATCAAAATGACTTGTGACCACTGTTCCATCACATTAAAATAAAATAAAAAAAAAAAAACACTTGGCACGCTTTACATTCTTTAACCACCACTAATGTGCAGCATCCATCTCTGTGATGTGACAATAGCCATTTTGCCCCAGTACATTCACCACAAATTAGTTATTAGCTCATGAAGAGGTGAGAGAAAGAGTTTGCCAGTAAAGAAAGGGTAAATTAGGGGGGTCAGAATGAGGCCGTGAGGGGATATTTATTAAGGACATCAGGAAACACTCTGCTGTTGATGAAAGGTGCCCAGGGATTTTTTATGACCACAGAGACATATGACCTTGGTTTCATGTCTCATCCAAAGAATGGTGTCAATTTTTACAGCATGGTGACCTCGTCACTGCATTTGGAGTCCACCCCCTGACCACAGAACAACCACACCCTGATGGTCTCACCAACATCTCTTCCAGCAGCAACCCATTGTCTCCCATCCAAGTACTGGCCAGCATCTATCACATAAGCTGGTGACCCTCAGTAACTTGTCTTCTGATTGGGTTGTGACTTTGGATTTGCCAGATCTCTTCCTATTGTAGTTTCTTCCATTTTTCAATTGCCTTTGGATTGTGTTTGACACCATACTCACTGATAACTTTTTTTTTGGCAGTTTCTGTAAATGAAAGGCCTACACTTTTAAGTGTAATAATGCTCTCTCTCATTTCATTTGTTAATTGTCATTTTCTGGCCATTACCACTGGAATATCGTCCAAGTAGTACTTCACAGTCTGTTTCGACTCTGCTTTAAGTCAAACAGATGGTTTTTAAGTAATCAACAGAAGTTGGGACACCTGTGCAATTTGTTTGCTTTAACTTGCAAGGCTTAATTTAGTTTAATTGCTGCAGAACATCTTTAGGTTGAAACCTATTGGTTGTTCCCTGAAGAAGGCCTATTTTTTATATTCTGTTATTTCTTTTTCAGTTTTTGTTAAGTTCTGGCAGTTTACTGCTTACCGTTTCACCATGTTAAGTCATTCATTGCATTTCAGTTGATTACATTTTAATAAAAACTGAAAAACTGAGGTGTTCTGAAGCTTTTGACTGGTTGTGTATGTGCGTGTGTGTGTGTAAGAGAGGCAATAATATTTCTAAGGATCACTGTTGGGGAAATGCAAGTAAAATCCTGGGGTTTTCAAGTCTCCAGGACCACCATCAGACGGCATCTCAAGGCCAACAGATTATTTGGACGGTATGCCAGAAAGAAGTCTTTTCTGTCAGTTATCCAAAAATGTAAGCACCTTTAGTTTGTAAAACATTACAGCAACTTTGACTGGAACCATGTTTTATGGTATGATGAAACAAAAATTTAACTTTTTGGCAATAAACACACAAAGTGGGTTTGGTGTAAAAAGAAGGATGGCTATAATGAAAAGAATCTTGACCCAACTGTAAAATATGGTGGAGGTTCTGTGGGGCTGTTTTTCCTCCAAAGGCCCTGGAAACATTGTTAGGGTACATTGTGGATTCCATGAAATATTAGGAGATTTAAAATAAAACCTGGCTGCCTCCGCCAGGAAACTAAAACTGGGTTGCCATTGGATCTTCCAGCAGGATAATGATCTGAAACACATGTCCAATGGTTAACTGACCACAATGTTCTGCCATGGCCATCTCAGTCCCCTGACCTGATCCCTATTGAAAACCTGTGGAATGAGCTGAAGAGGAAAGTACACAGGAGAGGGTCTGAGATTATGTAAAGAAGAATGGTCTCAGATGCCATGCTCTGTATTCGCCAACCTTATAAATGGCTACAAGTGAAGACTCTGTGCTGTTATATTGGCAAAGGGAGGTTGTACAAAGTATTAAATGCAGGAGTGCCAACAATTGTGGCACATGTGTTTTTGTTAAACAAAGCCCTCATCAAGAAATAAATATTTTTTTCTTTGAATGAACTTGTTTCAATTAAAAGTCAGATGTTTCTCATTTTTTCAGTGCAAGATGATGGTGGTTGTTCAACAAACAGTGGTATTTTTTTCTAACCCTTCTTTCTAATTTTTACAAGGGATGCCAATAATAGTGGAGGGCACTGCATATATGAGAAATAATAAGAAAAATTCCTTGCTGGCTCCAGACTGATGTCGAGGATGATAAGTAAGAATGGTGAACAAGGCTAGGGCGGGCTTACTTTTGTTATTTATCATGATTACAGGGTGTGATTAGTCTTTTCTAGCATTAAAAATCTTCACTAACAAAAAGTAGATGCCTTTTGGTGATTCCTAAGGCCTCCCTGTGTGGAAAGCACTTTGAGTAGTGAGAAAAGCGCTATATAAATGTAAAGAAAAGAATTATTATATAACCATACTAAATTTTACACTGAATGGAATAGGGTTTAGTGGTTTGAATGCTGTCATTCAAGTATTGTCTAAATAGCATCAAATAATTGGTTAGCCTGTCTCACATGTAGATTTATTAGAAAACAGAATCTCTCAAAACTATGAATAGACATTTAAATATTGTATTTATTGGGCTGTAGCTAATTATCCACAATTAATAAATAGTACTTAAATTGACAACAATAAAACAATTAGAAAAGGAATAATAACAGAACTACACAGTACTTTACACAGTAAAACAAACAACCTTTCTTTTACAATAAAATGTTCTCTTTGGCCTTCGAACAAAACTTTTTTTTTAATAAATAAATTTGAATTATATTTGAATAGCAAGGTTTGATCCAGTGGCCTTAATCAGGTATATGTCAGCTGCCCTAACATGCAAGTCTGTCTTGTGATATTAAAATCTGCTTAAAAAAGTGCTTATTTTGCTAAAGCAAGTAGCATTTACCTGGCTGGGCAGCTTCTGTATTTAGGTTCTGTCCAGAATGCAGCATCTCTGTGACTCTCCTATGAGGAGCAGCATTGAAGGAGATGCATTTGATTTTTATTTAATCAAAGAGGACAGAAAGGCAGTTTTTGTTTCTGTTTTTCCCTAGGATATCCTATCACTAGGATTAAACTACTAACCTGTTTGTCCAACTTCAAGAAAAAAAGTGTGCTTGGAAAACAACTGTTGAATAATTTCATTTGTGCAACTTAGAACCCAAACACACAACAAAATATATACAAATAAAGGAGAACCATTTCACAAAAATAGAGCACCTACAGTTATTACATCCAAATTAACAAATTTAACATTTATATACGGTACCCAAATAAATTTTTGCATAATTCGGAAGTTTTCTTTGCTTTAACATTTTTCAAACATTTTATAGACTTTAAATAACATTTAAACTTCACCTTACTGGTACCGGAAGTAGGAGTATTTTTGGACCGTTTTAATTTATGAATATGACCTCTACACCAAATAATATAGTTATAATAAATGTATCTTTTATATGTTTTCTCTTACACAATACAATTAAATGTCAAAAAACCTTCAACATAAAATACACCTTTAAGTGTTTAAAACCAAAACATTCAAATCAGTCCAAAATATATTTGACAGCATACAGCAAGCAAAAGATGCACCACAGACTCCCTTTTCCCCTATACCAAAAAGAACACAAATCACCTTGCTCATGGTTAACTTTATACTAATTTACCTGGATACAATTTATGAACAATATGAAATTATATACTTTTTCCTTATTTGTATATTTTTTCCTTATTTGTAATACAAGAATTGTTCACAGTAATTTCCAATTTATATCACCAAATATTGCATCACAAAAAGAAATGAAAAATCTTATTTTTGATTCCCACACCATCCATAATGTTATCGGTTGTAGCCCTACCTAACAAGCCCAGAGGTGGATGTTTGGTGCGTAACTTTAGCAAGGGCAGCTGTGGTTCATATAAACTAGCGACTATGATATTTCTAATCAGCGCGAAATGATGATCGCACTGTTTGCCAATTTGCGTTATGATGGGTTTTTTACTGTATTTGTATTTTATTATTGAATACAAGACATGTGTATGCTGTTGTGTTTTTCACCAATTCCCAGCACTTCATGTAAAGCATGCTACTTTGTACACATATTATTGTGTTAGTGATGTAGTTTAATATATATAAAAGGTACTAGATTGTTTTTGATGGCCTATAAATGCAAGTAAACATTGGCATTTGGTTAAATGATGCACTTTTATTCAGTATGCCTGTAGATGGATCTGGCTGGTTTCAGGGTTTGGTAAAGAGGTCCTAATGGCTCGTCAGGCCCATTGACAAACGCCTGGACAAACTGGTGAGGAAGGCAGGCTCTATTGTAGGCACGGAGCTGGACACTTTGACATCTGTGGCAGAGCGACGGGCACTGAGCAGGCTCCTGTCAATCATAGAGAATCCACTAAACAGTATCATCTCCAGACAGAGGAGCAGCTTCAGCGACAGACTGCTGTCACTGTCCTGCTCTACTGACAGACTGAGGAGATTGTTCCTCCCCCACACTATGCGACTCTTCAATTCCACTCGGTGAGGTAAACGTTAACATTATACAAAGTTATTGTCTGTTATACCTGCATTTTTTATCACTCTTTAATTTAATATTGTTTTTTATCAATATGCTGCTGCTGGAGTATGTGAATTTCCCCTTGGGATTAATAAAGCATCCATCCATCCATCCATCCCTAGAATCTCACCTTGTGTACACGGCACTAGGTATCTGTACCTCATTGCATAATAGATATATGCACATAATTACATAGCCATTTAGATAGATAGATAGATAGATAGATAGATAGATACTTTATTTAATGTAATATTTTAACATCATTCAAACTCTGAACCTGTTACAGTACACTGACAGCATCCTAAGTGATAAAGGAACAGCAGTGGTTGCCATTGGCAATCTGAAATTTGGCCTGTAAACCTGTTATGGTGCTGTGACAATTCTCCCCTTACTTGACATGCTCTGCTCTCCTTTCAGGTTACAGAAAATTGTTTTTATAACAGCTTAAGTACTATACCGTGTGTGACAAACAATTACAGATTATAAGAACTCTCTTGTACTAGCAGCTCATGAATGCTGTGGCCAGGTAAAAATTTTTTTTTCTTTTTTGCAGTCAGTATGTATGCATAGGAATATTTTTGTTTTTATTTCTGTAGATGTACAAGGTATAATCATATTGCAGTTATTGCTCAGTAGTGATGATATTTTTGACAGACTATACACAGTCATGAAAAAGCCATTCGGTAGCATAACTTATCAGGTTTGTTTGTTGTACATATCAAAATCTTAAATCTTAAAGTTCAACTTTAATTTTATTTAAAGAAACTACACTTTCAGAATAATTTTCCCTTTTTTGATTTGATCTTGTTACATTCAACTTAATTGAACACAGCACAGTAAAAGTACTATGATAATGAAGTGTAGTTTTGCATCTAACCAGAAGTGCAAATAGAAGTTAAGTGCAAGTAATCAGGCAAATATATACAGTAGTGAGCTATTGTACAGACAAGAGTAAGTCAAGAAAATATTCAGAATGGTTTGGTCCATACAGTAAGTAAAGTATGAAGAGAATAGAATAAGTGCAGTAAAGTACAAAAACAGTATAAATGGAAACAATAATATACAGATCTTATATAATACGCTACCGTGGCTGTCCGTTTGTCTGTCCAGGATTTTAAATCGCCTGTAGCTCACAAACTGTTTGAACTATTGACCTGAAATTTGGTACACATATACTACATGACGTCTACTGTCTGCTTTCAGGGTGATGATTGACCTCCAAGGTTATTCCTCTTTTTATTTTTATTTTATTTTATTGTAGAAACAACTCTTGGCCGCAGTCAGAAGGGCGGTCATGCGGTGCATGTGTATGGGTGCTGTTTTCATCCCTACCACCTTCTCTTTCATTTTCCCTACCTCTTCATATCTTAAATCATTCTTGAGGCAGTTTGAAGACTTAAGTGCCAGCTTAAGTGAAAAGTTATGGAAAATGTACTAAGTAATTGCAATACAAACACTGACTTAATCAGTTTTAACGCGAAAAGATTAAGACGGAAGAAGAGAAGAAGCGGGCCGCTAGGGTGGAGAAAAGAAGAGCTGCTCAGGAAGCAGCAAGCACATCAACCTCTGAGCAAGTGAATGCTAAACGTACAGAGAAAGAGCATGAAAACTATGAATGCTCAAGTCAAGTGTTTTCACTGCACGTTATTGTGCAGTCCACCGTTATTGGTAGTTAATGGATTTTTAGTTGTCAGTGGCTGTTATTACTGTTTCAGTATGATTTGTGTTCATTTTTAATTACATTATTTTTCATCTTTACCTGGTTTCTAAATCTTTTGAATCGGCTTTATTTTCATTCTTCTCTTTCTGTCCACTTTCGTCTTTATCCTTCAAGTAAAAATATCCTTGCCTACTAGTGTTGTTAGTGTTACAAAATTGTGTTGGTGGGTAGTGTCACAAGCGTCTTTGATAGTCCTGATGCATCCATCCATCTATTTTCCAACCCGCTGAATCCGAACACAGGGTCACGGGGGTCTGCTGGAGCCAATCCCAGCCAACACAGGGCATAAGGCAGGAACCAATCCCGGGCAGGGTGCCAACTCACCGCAGGACACACACAAACACACCCACACACCAAGCACACACTAGGGACAATTTAGAATCGCCAATCCACCTAACCTGCATGTCTTTGGACTGTGGAAGGAAACAGGAGCGTCCGGAGGAAACCCACGCAGACACTGGGAGAACATGCAAACTCCACGCAGGGAGGACCCGGGAAGCGAACCCAGGTCTCCTAACTGCGAGGCAGCAGCGCTACCACTGCGCCACCGTGCCGCCTAGTCCTGATGCATACTATTGTTTATGGAAGCAGGAAAACAAATATAATATCTGGAAACCTGCTAAAGGTTGAGCCCTAGATTACTTTTCATAGTGTTACATAACGAGAACGTTTGTTTTTCCATTCTGGTAAAATTATTGTCAGACCATTCTGTAAACTGCTGTATTAACCTAATTTGGATCCCAAAAGTATTGTGGCACACTTTTACCTTCACTTCCTAACCTGATGTTTTCAAAACAATGTTCAGATAAAAACAGTGCTTGTCATTTATGGGACAATCACCTTGTATCTTTCAATTCCTGAAATGATTGGTATGTGTATTAATCTGTTAGAAGATGTAAACCAGTACATTGGATAAGTGAAAATTTATAAGGTATGTTTTTTCACAAACTACTCTGAGGAAAACAGTTATTTTGCACTGTTTATGTAATAGCTTGTACAGTTATTTTAGTGTGTCCCTGAACAAGTTTACAGTAATCCCTCCTCCATCGCGGGGGTTGCGTTCCAGAGCCACCCGCGAAATAAGAAAATCCGCGAAGTAGAAACCATATGTTTATATGGTTATTTTTATATTGTCATGCTTGGGTCACAGATTTGCGCAGAAACACAGGAGGTTGTAGAGAGACAGGAACGTTATTCAAACACTGCAAACAAACATTTGTCTCTTTTTCAAAAGTTTAAACTGTGCTCCATGACAAGACAGAGATGACAGTTCTGTCTCACAATTAAAAGAATGCAAACATATCTTCCTCTTCAAAGGAGTGCGCGTCAGGAGCACAGACTGTCAGAAAGACAGAGGAAAGCAAACAAATCAATAGGGCTGTTTGGCTTTTAAGTATGCGAAGCACCGATGGTACAAAGCTGTTGAAGGCGGCAGCTCACACCCCCTCCGTCAGGAGCAGGGAGAGAGAGAGACAGAGAAAAACAAACAGTCAAAAATCAATACGTGCCCTTCGAGCTTTTAAGTATGCGAAGCACCGTGCAGCATGTCGCTTCAGGAAGCAGCTGCACAGAAGATAGCAACGTGAAGATAATCTTTCAGCATTTTTAGACGAGCGTCCGTATCGTCTAGGTGTGCGAACAGCCCCCCTGCTCACACCCACTACGTCAGGATCAGAGAAAGTCAGCGCAACAGAGAGAGAGAGAAAAGTAAGTTGGGTAGCTTCTCAGCCATCTGCCAATAGCGTCCCTTGTATGAAATCAACTGGGCAAACCAACTGAGGAAACATGTACCAGAAATTAAAAGACCCATTGTCCTCAGAAATCCACGAACCAGCAAAAAATCCGCGATATATATTTAAATATGCTTACATATAAAATCCGCGATAGAGTGAAGCCGCGAAAGGCGAAGCGCGATATAGCGAGGGATCACTGTAAATAGAATATTGTGCAAACATCTTTAAAGGCACTGGATAGCACCTATAACACATGCCTTTCATGTGGTCTAGGTTTGAAGATTCTTAGTTGCTTAGTTGAAAGATGATAGAATAACATGATAAAATTATTACAGTAGTCGAACAAGCCTAATTACCAAACCATGTTCTCAAAACATAATCACACTAATACCTATAAGTATAGCGTAGCAAAGTGTGATGAATGCAGAAGCTTTAGTTTGCCAAGGTCTGAATTCTGAAATGTACAGTATATGGTCAGTAAATCTATGAATTGAAGACTTGACTGTGGGTGTGCACAGCAGCAAAGCAAAATGGACCCGGGATGTTGATGAGGAAATTGACTGATTGCATATTCACGTGCAGACACAATCAGTTCAGCCAGTTTCCTCATTGGGAGTCTGGGGGGTCATAATTAGGGCACCTGCATCCACAATAGTACAAAGTAGCCTGAGCAGGAGAGAGGGAGAATACAAAGAAAGTTACAGTTCTGAAAAGAAAAGATTAAAATGCCATGTAGCCTGTTGATTGATAAGAGATGGTGAGAGAGGGG
This sequence comes from Erpetoichthys calabaricus, assembly GCF_900747795.2. Lineage (NCBI taxonomy): Eukaryota > Metazoa > Chordata > Cladistia > Polypteriformes > Polypteridae > Erpetoichthys > Erpetoichthys calabaricus. The sequence continues at coordinate 173,239,934 of NC_041397.2, forward strand.
AAAAAAATCGGGTGAGCAAGTCAATGCGATGAGCTGGACACTTGGCCGTTGCGAGTTGGACCCTGTGTTGAGCAAAGGTAGTGGCACTCATGGGGTGCGGGGGAGGGGGGGGGGGGATTTGCAAAGGGCTCTGAAGATTGTCCTGCGTATGCCTATGAGTGATGATGGTGGGACGATCGTGACTGGCTACAGTGGCTGGGGTGCAAGCTATTTTTAACATTTGACCGTGCTTGTCACAGGCTCAACTCCTGTTGAGTAGACCACATGGCTGACTGGGGGCCAAGAAGTTTTAGAGATGCACCAAGGCTCAGAAGTGAAAGCAAAGCCTTATTTAATTCAATTTATTTTATTCCTGTTTTTACCTTTTCATAGTGGATTACGTGTTTATTGCTGATTTTTACTCGGACGCAGAATCACACTGGATTTTACTGAGGAATGTTTATTTATTCATGGAGAATGCATTGCAGCTGAGAAGTCATTCTTATGGAAAGGAAATAAGCAGGCAAGATTCTAATATGTGAAAGACCATAAATTATGGAGTGATTGAAAAGTGGCAGAAAGTCTCATAAACATACCAGTGTATCAGAAGAAGAGTTTTTCTAGAAGTATCCTGATGTTGTTATGAAGCACGATAATTTCTCTGTTATACTCTAAGGGGACGCAGGCAAAAGTGCTGGCATGTTTGTCATGATCAGTAGGAGGTTGGTAAGGTAATTGGGATGAAATGCACCTGCATGTGAGTGTGTGGGCTGTCTCAATGGCTTCATCGGCTTTCTGTGGTGCGATTGAGGTGCTGCACCCTTAGAGGCATATAAGAGGGAGCCAGCATGAAGAAAGGGAGACAGATTGGAAGAAACAAGGTTAAAAGGAAGGCGCCAAGGCTAAGAATTGGGAAGAACAGTTTCCTGCCTTTGTTTTTTTACCTCATTTATGATGGATTATTTAATGGATTGTTTTTAACTTCCACCATGGATGATATGGAATGATTATTTATTGAACATTTATGGAGTAGTAAACTATTTTGGAACACTTTGGGATTGTTTTAATAAAAGCACCAAGGCTCTTTGCACCTACACTTTGCTATGTTTGTGTGAGGTGTCCTCATTTGCTAGGCTCATAGATCAGGTACCTTATTGTTGGTGGTGGGTTCAAGAGGCTCCTGTGTGCTTTGCACAGACTTTTTTCTAACTACGCAGCAATGCAAGTACACTGCTGTGTACCCTAAATAGTGAATTTTGAGGAGAGGCTATCGGTAGTTACGTGGGTGCCAGAATTATGAACAAATGGCTGAATGTGATGCACCAAGTCATCAAAGCTCATGGAACACATGCAAAAACATTTGAAATGCATTTCTTTATCATGTACATCACCTACTAACGAGAATATCATACTCCCCATCCCTTCACTGCTTTTGGTTAATGGATCTACATGCATAATGCATACACACATTATTGAGCAATATAGCAAGAGAAACTGCAGCATTAGCTATAAAGCAACTGGGGCAGTGAGGGCAAAAATGCTGAAAGTTGATCATATCCTCTTGTTATTTACTGCAATATAAATAAAGTAATAATTAACGCATACTTTGCATTTGGATTAAAACAAAAAAAGAGGACAGGACAAGGTGAACCATTCCACTACTGCTTCAATATCAGTTAAAAGTCAAAGTAAGCATAATTACAAGCAGCTTAATGACAAAAAATAAAATGAAATTAATGGAAAAACCTTTTTTAGCAGAAAAAATATAGAGGCTATTCCACAAAGTTAGAGATGACTGAAGGGAAGGAACAGTGTCACAGCCAAATCAGAGAATGTACTGTGCTGTAGGTTGAGAGCATCCAGAAACCACCTATAAAAGCAGTCCTTTGTTTTTAAGACAAACTAATTTTAGCATCAAAAAGGTGAGAACGCACAGTAACATTAGACTGTTCACTGTACTAGTCAGTCTACAGTATTGAACAAATGCTGAAACAGTGCGGAGTATTTTCATGAAATGTACAACTTGGAAACAAAAATGTATACTGATAACTCTTCAACTGACAGGTCTTACTACAGCTGAAAAAAATGACCTAAAATATTCTGAAGCTTGCTGATTAAATGTGTTGGCTTGAATGTTCCAACAGTGCTGCACTCACAAATTTTGAAGTCTTCAGCCTCAGGAAATTAACATTATGCTTTGGATACGAGAGGACAATATGCCATTACAACAAGATCTTGCCTTATGCGGTCACAGAAAGGGCATGAGAGGAATCTCATAAAAAATACTGTATGTTCACAATTAACCGGGTACACTGGAGGTTGTGAAAATCCTCCCTACTATTAGCCCAAAACTGCAGAACGTGAACATGCCTTTTTGGTCTAATCTAATGTTTATTAACATGATAACTCTTAGCCAAGTGTGACCAGTCTTAATGCACATGTGTATACATATCACTGGCTGTGGTCACATAAAGGTATGTGATGCTGTAAAGGGCATATTACAACTCAAAATAACTCTGAAAGTCAAGCTGATGGTGTTTTTGTCAGTGAGTAGTAGTACACTGAAAAAAATCATCAGCATGACATAATCCTTTAAAAATCCTCCATTTGTTAATATATTCTCTTCTATGATGTCAGTTGTATATGCATTGTGGTAGGAGAGTGTCATGCACTTGTGTACATCAAAATAATTTTACAAATAAATGTTGTAAAAAGTTGCAGGTAACCCTCCACCCCTGTGATTAGTGATTCAAAACCTAGACTGTTAAAGCAATTTAATACAGTATTTACAATACAAAGTAACTACATCATATTAAAGTCTTTTCCAATTTATAATTGTAATATCCTTTTTTTAAATGCTCATATTCACTTAGACTGCTTAAATATTTTTCTACTTGAGTGTTCAACAAATAATGTATTTTTACTCAAAGTAGAGGTAAATTAATACTTGTTCTGTGGTATTTTATTTTAAATTCAAACTTTGAGATTTAGTCCATTTAAACTGCTGCAAGATTTTCTGGTCCAAGTGAATTGATTTTGAGCCCTTTAGATATAGCTTTAATTTGTGTGCAACTCTGACCTGATGCTGTGAGGGGATATTCATTGCATCCCTTCAGTTCACCCTAATTATCCCTGCCTTCCTGGGGTGCTGCCTTGGAGCTATGAATGTTGCTTTTCTAGCATGTATATATACTTGTCCGCTTCAGACTTGCAACATATTTGTTTTGTCTTTTGTTTATTTGCAATTCTGAATTTCCTTAATTTTAAATAGATGTTATTATATGTAACAGATTTACTAAGAAAAGAATTTGGAAGAGTGTGACTTTTTTGGGCCTTTTGTGGTTATATTTAAAGGGGGAAATTATTTAGTTCTAAAAAGAATTTTTTAGATGAAGTTGTAGTCTTATATGTTGTTGATAATTTTTAAATAATGTTTAATACTTTTTTATTATTATGTCTTTTCTTTTCATTTTTATATGATACTTTTGTTATTCACAGATTTTATTTACATTTTCTTGTATCAGGTACATGTAAAAATGGCAGATGAGGCTGTGTGTGTTGGCCCTGCCCCCACAAGTAAAAGCTACCTCAACATGGATGCCATTATGGAAGCCATTAGGAAAACGAGAGCTGAAGCCGTAAGTCTTTGAAAGTTACTTATAGTGTAATAATTTTCATAGCCCAAATTTATTTTCTAATTGAATTTTTTCTTTAGAACCCAATCTTGTTTACACTGTTCCAATTTTGTAAGTGTCACATGAGTTTAAATAGGACCAAAAAGGGCTGGTAAAAAAAGAAAAAAAAAAAAAAAAAAAAGAAAAATCAAAGGGCTTTGTAGCATCTGGCATTCCTGGTCGCTGCACTTGCAGGTGGCTGTTGGATTCAGTTTGCACACCAGGGTGCAGCTTCAGTCTATTTCCAAATTTGCTGAAGAAAAGAGAGGAGGAAAAAAATTCCAGTTACATTATTTTTAAGGCATTAACCCTTTATATAAATTTTATACAATTCATGTCTGCAGATTTGTACAATGTTAATGCCTTAATCCAGATGTGCCTTTTCAGAAAGCACATGGTTAAATGCTAATGTTATGTTTAAAATAAATTTATGAGCACATACAATTTCAATTTTAATGTAAAGCCCCTTTATTAGTTAATGGCTGTCAAAAGTGTAGGTGTTGCAAAATGTGAGATTGTTTGATTGCTATAGTAAGGACTAGGAAAAATAGATTTAACATTTGAAAATAAAATTTACATATGAAATCTTTAATTAATCAGAATATTCTGATGACCCTACCAGACTCTTTGACTGAAATACTAGACATTACGTATTGTTTTTGTCATTACAATGTATTTATATCTCAAACATGATGAGTTTTATTTTATAGTTACTTGTGTGTTCTTATTTTACTAGAATATTTGGAGAGGAGTTGTGATACAAATGAACATTTCTAAATTAATTAGCCAATCAAATATTTGTTTCTCTTTCAGATTGATGCTTCTTTCTTTAGTTTAATAGGAAATATGCATATGTGAAAGAGGAAGTGTGTGGAAAATAAAATCTAATTAAAAGCAAACACCATAGTGCAAAAATGTATCTATTAGTATCTCTCCTTCTCTTTGTCTATCGATCTACCATTCTGTCTCTTTCTATCTGTCTGTCTGTTTGTCTGTCATTTATCTGAATCAAACTGCTTTGATGAATAAGAAATAGGATGTGCTAGAAGGTTTTCAGCAAAGAGTACATTTAACAAAACGAGACAACAAAAACAACCCAGGGGGTAATTTGCAGTGGATGAAAGAATATTGAAAAAGGCATAAGGCCTAAACGTTTGTCTGCTGATCCGTGTTTCTTTAGTGATACGTCACCAATTATGATTGAGCATCTAAAGTTGTAGGAGCTGGAGAGAACCTGAGAAGTATTCTCTTTTTCATGGTTATAAAACAAGACAAATAAATGTGTGGGGGTGTGGGTAGTGGGCATGTAGAAATTGTATCTTTTATTTCTTTTAAGTTTAGTTTCAAATAAAATGCTCTTATTTAACCCAGAAAATACTTTTTGCACTTCTTTAAATTGCTTAATGCTGTTTCAGAAATGTGGAAACGATGTGTAAATATGAAAATATTAACTTGATGTATACTGTGGTGCATCTCTTCTCTTCCTACATAAACACATGGAACTGAAATTTAATTTTATTTTAAGAATGTTAATACTTGTTTATTTTTTAAATAATACAGATATACAACATTTTCTCTCCAAATCCATTTCCTTATGCTTTCATATACCTTTCACAAACATTAAAGTTGTCTAAAATATCTTTGTAGTAATACTTTCCCTTATGTGTCCTGCAGCCTCTGTTAAGCACTTTTATGTGCTAATTAACTTTTCTATTCTTGAAATGTACTAGAGTTGAAAAATAGACACATTTTTATTTTGTAAATTTAGAATAGTTTAATATATTGGAATATAATAACACTTTTTTGTCAAAGTGTTTATTTATTTGGTTAAGTCATGTGGTCATTGTTTGTAACAACCAGTATAAGTTAGGAATAGGAATTTCAATGCATTATTATATTGGAAATGGAAAAAAAAAAATCTTCCGTTTGTTTGTTTGTTTATTTATGTTGAATTATTTTGCATTGTGCACAGACACATCATTATCACAATTTTCTAACAGAAAAAACACACATTTGTTTTGCATTTAACTGTTAAGAGTTGTTGAGGAAAATCCTAATACTTGCCATGAACAGCTTGTTCAAAGTATTTTACTGATATGCAGAACTGATTGATCAGTGATGAGGTATACTTTCTTTTAAACAGGAGAAAAGATGTTCTAGCAAAGGGTAATCCTCTGTTATAAATTCTATCTATCTATCTATCTATCTATCTATCTATCTATCTATCTATCTATCTATCTATCTATCTATCTATCTATCTATCTATCTATCTATCTATCTATCTATCTATCTATCTATCTATCTATCTATCTATCTATCTATCTAAATGGATGCAGTTTAGCATTCTTAGAAAAACACAAACAGCTTTGTTTTTATTTGTAAGATTGCTGAATTACTGTATCTCCTGCTGAATACATAGCCATGTAAGCTGACAGCTGTACTAAAGATATTGCTCCTTTGCCAATTTAATTTTCTTAACACAATTTGTTTGAACACACTCACTTTATATCAGCTTTACCTGTTGAAGGTTGTGGTAGCAACATGTTAGTTTGGTAAAATAAGGCCACCCTACCATAAGTAACTTTTTTGATTTCTTCCTTGGCAAATCCCAACTTCTTGCAGTTCCTTTGAGAGATACAAGTATAATTCCTCCATCAATCTTACAGAAACCTCATTTAGGCCATTTGTACTCGGTTTCATTTTAACCACAGAATGTGACCATAGCTGAGAATAAGGATGTAGACGCATTGCTCAATATAAACTATAATTGGAAAACTAAGCTGCCACTTCAACACCACAGTCTGATACATTATCCACAAAGCTGAACTAATTCATCAGTCAGTCTTTCAGTCACCTTTGTCCTGGTAAACTAAATCCTGAGGTGCTATACTTTTTTCACACAGGGGCAACTGCTCAGGTTGGTCTTGTAGAGAACAAGCCTGTCTTTTCTGGATGAATATCTTGACCTTAAATATTAATATCCATGAATCATACTTTTCTGGTACATGTATGACATCACAGTTTAAGACCAAAAAATCATATGCAAACTGCATAAATTTAGCTGTTTTCTTAGTGCGTTCTAGATCTTACATCTTGTGGTATATTAAATTTCTAGCTTCACTGCCTTATGCAATTCAGTGTTATAAGAAACTGGTGTCAATCCTGGTAACACTGGACACAAAGAGGAAATTAACCTTGAATGAGGTGCCAGTCCTTTGCATTTATAGGGCACACTGACTCATATTGAGGATATTTAGCCTCAGTCTGTCTAAGCTTTGCATCTTTGTGCTGCAGATAAATGATAAATTGGAGATAAATGGAAAAGGCCTTTTTGGGAATCCTTGAACAAGAATTGAGGGTCCAGTGTCTAGAAAAACCAGACAACTTGGCATACTAGCCAAAGGCCAGCCCAATAATCGATACAAGTCAGAAATGGACCAGGAATACTTGAGACAGATTACATTTTTGGTTTTTATTTGTTAAAGACAACAGACTGACAGACCTGAATGAAGTATGTAAAAACATAAGTTTAGTATACTTGTTTTATGGCCATTACTAAACAATCCCTGTGATGGTTGGTGCATATTCCAGCGATTCTTTATGCCTTGTGCTCGTTGCTTGCTGGGACAGGCTACAGTTTTCTTGTGACTGTGCTCTGGATAAGTTATTAAGAGAACGGATAATTGGAAGTTTTATGGCCTGCAGTAGACCCCTTTCTCTCCTATGTAATGTGACAGAATTCTCATATTAATGATATATATGCAAAGTAATTAAAATGCAAACTTGAACTCTTTTCTGATTGTGACCAAAAATAAGACTTCATCAGTCTAACAGCCATTTTCTGTGTTTATCCAGATTAGCTGGTTTCTCCCTAAATTTTATTTTTCTGTAGTTTCTATGATCCTTTTTTAATATCATCTGACAAACACCTCTAGGAATCTGTCTTTATCAGATTCCTTCTGGGTTTCATCTTCACCTTGGTGCACCTCCTTACCCAACTAGCCTCTACTCCACATTTTTCTCATAACTCAGCATTTATCTTTTCATCTCATTCTGTGACACTCCCCACATCTATCTGATGACGCTCATCTCTGGTCTTCCCAGCCATGATATTATTCATTCATCTAGCCACTTCTCATTCCTAAAGAACATACTTGCACACATAGCATTCATAAAATGCTCTGTACGATGCCAGAGAAGCTTCTTTAGAAATCAGTATGGTTATTCGTTACAGGAATTTCGTTCATACACCTCTTGCCTTTACTACACATTGCTGGGCCCAAACCCTTGTCTATATTCAACATGTCATACTAGCAGTTGAGGACTCCTATTTTAACCAAAAACTGCACCAATGGTAATATTTAAATGTATACCTGTACTTAATGCAACAGAATTCTGCACCCTTCTCACACACTTTGGGCAAAAGTTACACTTACTAGCAAAGGACTACCCTTAATACCACTACATTTTTTTTAACCATCCACTTTTGATGATTTGTGCATTGGATTGAGTTTCTGCTAACATCTCTTCTGCACATTCATGCCACTCATCTTTTCTACCCCTCCTGTCCTTATACCTCCAATCATCATCTTTCCTGCTTTTTTCTTTAGCCATTCATTTACACATTATTTGCAGTAATTAATTTTTAAGAAAGATTCTTAACAGCAACAATATAATGAAAGCTGCACACACCTTAATGTAACATTTGTTTGTGTTTCTCAACCAAATGATAATATAGTGCTATATGTTACTTCTTGGAGATTTTTTTTTTTTTTTATTTCTCTTCATAAGTTTAGTTTTTTTGTTTTTCCTGGAGCAGTACTGCTTTACTAGATTTAGATGTGGCCATTTTTAATGTGAAAAGCACCTGCTCTCTTCATCATGTCTTTCTGTCTGTTTGGGTGACACAATCCCAATGATCCAATCTTATTGAAATTTGGCACACATTTTCTTCCATGTAATATTTGTTGAGATATCTCATATAGAACATACTATACTCATTTTTGAAATTTCATAAACACCCATTCAAAAGTAATGACAAACCTTTAAAATTGTCTATCATAAAACATAACATTCTGAACAATTTTAATTAC